>NW_026623271.1:2229286-2554094 GCF_030028575.1 Malurus melanocephalus | reverse complement strand
TTCTTTTTGCAAAAGAACTTTTGATCCTGCAGTCATGAAAGAAGCTCTGAGGGCTTTGAGGTATAACAGGACAAAGCTATGTCGCATTGTGTATTGAATAAACATTTTAGCTAAATATAGTTGAAAGGGCTTGAATGCATTTTCAAGCTATTGTCTTCATTATAGAAATACTTGGTGTTCTAAAGTAGAASAGAAACATGGCAGCAAATAATGGAGAGATCTTTTGAGCAGTTTAGAGGGTGATGTTAAAAGMAAAAGACCTGGTCTATGTCTCTCCTCAAGGTTTTTTCTTTACTGATTATGACATAAGTAGCACTTTAATCTAAAATATGTTTTAAAAAACATGGGGTAATAACCAGTCTCTCTCTCTCTGTGTATATATATAAATGTAAATATATATAAATATATAAATAAATATATATATATATGTAAATATATATATTCATGGACTGTGCTATAATTAATACCATTGGTTTTCTTGGCCACCTGAGCACACCCTGGCTCATGTTCAGCTGCTGTTGAGCAGCACCCTCAGGTCCTTTTCCACTGAGCTGCTTTCCAGCCACTCTGCCCCARGCCTGTAGCGCTGCCTGGGGTTGTTTTGACCAAAGTGTAGGACCTGGCATTGGTCATGTTGACCCTCATGCTGTAAAAAAAGCTTGGAGGGATAGAAACATGAAAATTACATAGGTTTTTTAAGCAGCAAGGTAAAAACAAAGYCTTTTTGTCCATGAAAAATAGGGTCTTAGAAGCAGAAAGGATGAAAATGACAGTCTTGTCAATCAGCTTTTACTAATGCTGTGTAATAAGCACCAGTTTTTCCACAAGGTGCTGAAGATGGCTGTAGTGTGGACAAAGAGCAGGGTTCTCTGTAACTGTAGGACTCTTGTGTGTGTGTTGGTTTGGATCAGAATGAGGCAGCTGTGCCCAGCTGGCCAAGAAGGCCAATGACATCCTGGCCTGGATCTGGAACTGTGGCCAGCAGGACCAGGGCAGAGATTGTCCCCCTGTACTCAGCACTGATGAGGCCACACCTCGAGTTCTGTGTCTAATTTTGGGCCCCTCACTACAGGAAGGACATTGAGGAGCTGGAGGGTGTCCAGAGAAGGGCAGCAGGGCTGGGGAAGGGTCTGGAGCACGGGTCTGATGGGAACAACTGGGAGAGCTGGGGGTGTTCAGCCCAGAGAAAAGGAGGCTCAGGGAGACCTTGTCACACTCTGCAACTGCCTGAAAGGAGGGTGTGACCAGGTGGGGGTTGGCTTCTTCTCCCAGGGAACAAATGTCAGGAAATGACCTCAGTTGCCGGGGGAGGCCTAAGTTGCATATTAGGAGAAATTTCTTCACTGGAGGGATGGTCAGGTTGCAAAGGAATGGGCTGCGCTGTGATGTGATGGAATCACCATCCGTGGAAATGTTCAAAAGGCATGTGATTTAGTGGTGAGCACGGTGATGCTTGGTTAATGGTTTGACTTGATGAWCTTAAAGGTCTTTTCYAAYCTTAAACAATTTTATTATTATATGAAATAGCAATGAAAAAGCTGCACAACTACTAAGAACTTCTTGTCTAGTTTTTYTTTTCTAACTAAGGTACACTTGTCAGCAGAAGTGTTTTGAAAGTTGGTTAACCYTTATATTAGGACTTGTTCTTAATTTTATTTTCTGTATTTAGGGTACTCAGATTATCTTGACATGAAACCTACAACAGCAAGTTTACAGTAAACTGAAGACCAGAGAGATGGGAAATATATTCCTCTTCTCTTGTATTCAAGAAAGTGAAAAAAGTAGTCTTTATAAATAGATTTTAGTGGTGTGTTACTTCTCTGAAATTACATGTTTGGAGAGTTTTTCAATACTGCTTTAATACATAACATAAACCAAATGATTTTATGATGCTGTTTTATTTTGCCCATAGAAATAATTTTATTTTATGAAGTATGTACTACTTTAGGCTTAATTCTATAAGTAGTCCTTGGTGATTTCCTTTGTTTTGGGTGAAAAGCAGTATTAGATTTTTCTATACTGGTGAAAAAGCATATCTGATGGGCTTTGGGAACTTATTGTAGATATTGATGTTCTCCTGCTGGCTTTTATGATTCTTTAATATTGTTGAAACAAGCCGCTAGGTGGCAATATCAATTAAAAAATTTCCAAGACATGCGATTCGAGATGTCCTCTAAAATGGGGCACTAAGGAATAGGTTTGATTAAAGTGAAAACATTACAAATTGTTGTATGTAAAATTTTCTTGATGTAGAGAGGAAGTTTTCTGCCAAAACACTTGGTRTGGGTGATTGGTGGCTGAGGACAGCTGGGTGTATTTGCTTAGATAGAGAGGAAACATGGTTTTTCCTTTTTTGTATGTCTGCAATATTTGTTAGACATTTGAAAAGGTGAACAAACTATTATCATAGTACTTCTTGATGAAACTTGTTTTAATCTACWGGTTAGAATCAGTTGGATTGTATCTGTTTTACTTGAGAAACAAATCCTCACTGGTGTGAACATGAAACATTTAAAAACAATTAATTTAAAATYAATATGATTTTACTTATGGCTATGGATGAAATTATGAAATATTTAATTGTCTGTTACAAATAGACACTTGTTAATGGATGTGCTGATTGTGTCTTTGGTGTAGACGCCACTGCACAGCACACAGGCTGGGTTTGTGTGTGAGAGAGAAGACTGGAGAGACTTGTCATTAAATAGCTTGTGAGCACARCTTGTAAATACTGAAACCATATCCTCATGTCACCTCTGTCTTATCAGTGGTGTCTGGTTCTTTTGTTTAGAGAAGTATATCCTTYTTAAACATGTTTATTGAAGATTGCTTTACTGGTGTTCCTGCTCAGGAACTGTTTAAACTCCTGTTTGGGTTATAACTTTGGGAATAAAGATAAAGAAATTGCTGATATGCAGTAAAAGTGGCATTTGTGCTTTAGTGTAGTTTTACTGGAGCTCTTGCGTGCCTGCTCCATCCTGTYTGTACTGCTCCACATGCATTTTTGAGACATCTATGTAGTATGCTATTCTCTTGTTAGACTATCTTTCTTCCTGGGTGCTTTAGTTTTTTGGGGGTTATTTCCAGTGYTTTGTCTTGTCAGCAGTGGGCATGTCAGTAACTCTGCTGTGGCCCTTGGGTATTTTTGAGGAGATGGTGCTGTMTATTGCTTTAATACTTGGTCTTTATTTTGTTAGGATTTATAATAATTTTATCAGGCAATGGCTAGAGGAACTAATTTATCTTGGAGTGATTTATATTTTGCCTTTCTCTGTTCTGCCTGCTGTGTATTAGGTTTTTGCAGTGACTGTGCTTCTCAGTCCTCATGTCATGCAATTTCTCCTGATCTATTTCTGGTGTGGTTGCTCCAGCACAAACATTCCCTTGAAGTGCTGTTTTTCAAGTGGAGTTGAAAATGCTTAATTTGACAGTCTTTGTGCTCAGTGAACTCTGTCATAGATCAGACTGCACTGCTTGTTAGAAAGATGGTGAGTGGTGCTTCCTAAAGTCAGTGGTAGTGTTCCTATAAGTTGCTGCGTCTAGTGTATGAAGTCTGGGCAATTAAGGATTATGCCTTTAGGACTGGGTTTTTTTTTTTGGTTTGCTTATTTGTGTTTTGTTTTTTAAAGGTTTAAGTTCAGTTTATTTTCCATTTTCTTTTTAAGATAGGTTCATTGTACATGGTGGTATTGTCGCTGTAATGTGGTTCTGTGYGTGCACTGCCTCTGTAAGTGTACGTAGTTTAATCTGACTGTATTCTAGTAGACATTTAAACTTTACTGGGATAAAAAGGAAATATTTTCAAAACTTTATTTTGAGGTAAGACTTATGCCTGTAGAGTCTGCAGCTATTAAGGTTTTTATTAAGTTTAATAATTTATAATTTATGCACTGTACTCTCAAAGGCTGTGTTGAAAGTGTGTGTCATGGTTATGGGCTGTCTTAGGCATAAGYCACATCAATATTGTATCTTGGATAACTAAGCAGGGAATGTAAATGCTAAGATTCACTTAGCAGGCAAAATGAGTTGGCAAATGATGTTAAAGATTTTTAGACTGACCCAGAGGCTAGTGCTGACTTTCTTGCCGTTTTTCCTCTTCTAAGTATTCACTGGTGCATGTTTCTGTGGTTGAAGTGTACTGATGAAGTTTGTGGTAGCTGGTGTTATATATTCTAGTGTATTTTCTGTGACTGTGTCAATTTTGAGCCCTTGTGTATTTCTTCTATACAAAGAAACACCTATAATTCTCTTAGCTGTCCTTTTTCTCAGGATGTATTGTGGCCAAAAATAAAGTTATGTCATTTCTGCGTAGCAGTTTTTCTTGCAGGTGTGGCACGTACTTGCACAGTGGGTGTCCATGCCCTCCTGGCATTTTTGTTCTGAGTGCTTTGCTTTCTGTGCTGGTCTGGTGTCTGTGTTACCACAGGCTTATTGTGTCTGAGGGGAGTCTCCATTAACAGTTTTCTATGATTTTTTTTATCTTAATGTTGCTCCCTTGCCTTTTGAGGCAACTCTGCAGGGACAAGGACAGCCCTGTCACAACCTGAACATTCCTTGTACTTCAGTGTCTATCATGCTTTCCTTGTTGTGCATTTTTTCTGATATTTAAGTAGTCTTTCATTAGGTTTTTTTTTAATACTGAGGAATCCCATTAAGAATAAGTCCTGAATGCCTTTGTTCTTGTAAAAGTTGGGTCTTCTTTTAGTCATTTCAGCTAGCTTAATCACTCAGCAGGTCCCTGATCACATTTATGGSTGGGAGAGCTTTTTTCCCTTTGGAAACAAGAATCCTCGGATAAAATAAAAAAAAACAGAAAGCATAGTAGAAGCCAACAGATGGACTGCTTGAACTATCTGCCTCAGCAAGTATCCTATCAGGACTGCTTCTCTGAAGACAGCACTGTGTTTTTGTCTAAGGTGCATCAGAAACTGGGATGCTTTGTGGGATGTCTGTTTTTTGTCTGCCTCACATGCTGCAAATACTAGCTTTAACTCCCTTTAACTTAATTTAAGGCAATTGTATCTTTTTTTTAGCGCTTTCCAGTTTAAAGTTTATAGATTGCACATGCTTGTAATGTTTTTTCCCATGTGARTAACAGTTCTATTATTTTCCCCTCTGCATCTTGAAGACAGTAAATTCTGTAGGTGTGCCTTTGGTTTATTTCTCCCAGTGATCCAACAAAGCAGTGGTTTTTTATCAAACCTGGTTTGATATCCAGCAGCAATATAGTCTAGGGGAGCAGGGACTGAATGCTGCTTCTGCAGTGAGGGTGATGTGACTCCCAGGAGGAGGAGATCCTTGAAAGCAGTACAGCTTGGACACTCAGCACCCMAGCTAATTGATCTGTTGTTTCTCTAAAATCACCAGAAATGTGTAAAATACTTCACTGTTTCTTCCTATACCTTACGATTTGTGTTCAGGAGATGCTACCAGTATGTGTATTTGTAGACCCTAAAATAAAAAGTGTCTGGTTCATCTGTGTTCCAGACTCCTTAATTCTGACCTGACAGGCAGGGAAAAATGATTTGCAGTGACTTTGCAGAACTACAATAAGCACAAAATTGATAATAAGTTTTGGTGGTGGTCTGAGAAATCGTGGAGGATTGCAGTCCTTGCTCCAAAATCAATTGAGAGCATCTGCTTCCTGTGTGGATTTTCATTCCTATCCAGTAGTATGTGTTTTTGAGAAATGGGTTCAACAAAGTATGTATCTATTTTTGATAGCTACAATCCTCTGCAATACAAAAACATTTTTTTGTGTGTAGTGCAATTACTTTCCTTGTTTTTTTTTTTTTACTTTGATAAATAAAAGCAAATACAATGCAGTTTGGCTACAGGGCTCATTTAGTTAAATTCTGAATACAAACTAAAATAGTGTTTCTATTGTTTTCTCCTTTATGTTTATGTTGTCTCAGATAGGCAAACTAAAATAGGCAAATTATCCAAGTAGCCTAGGCCCAAGATCTTATCTTGAAATATAACAAAGTTATATGCTACAGAATCCATTGTGTTCCCATTAAATTAAACTTGGTTTCCATTTGTGTCCAAGTAATTATTTGTTTGCAAGGTAGATGCTGAATTTTATTTCATTTCTCCTGCAATAAAAAGTGACTGCTCAGTCAAACATGAATGAAGTTTGACATATAAGGAGCTGTGTAAATGGTGAGTGATGTTTACTGTGTTAAAATTTAGATTTTGGCTGGCAAAGCAGCCASTTATCTATGTGTTTATGAAAAATTTGAACATAAACACAAATGCAGATAGTAAAGGGAAATCAGTTCCACAACCACAAAAAAAAAGCTGCGTTTTTTTAGTGCCCTGTAGTGCATTTTTTAAAATAGTTTTTTGTTTTGTTTTTTTTTTTCTGTTTTGCATGATCCTCCCACAAATGTTTGGCATTTCTGTGGTAGCAAGCAAAATATTGGGCATCAGTTAGTATTACAACTCAAACTGCATGCTTGGGTTAACCTCTTTCCTACTTTTGTTTGTATTGTGTGACTGATTAAATCAGTCAAAAATGCACTTTAGAATGTTAGACAGAACTAGATATTTTGCAGTTTGTTGCTAGGAGCATGGGGAGAATATAATGAAAATGCAACCGTCCTTGTAACTGCCCTGGTATAGTACACATCCTGATTTTTTCACTTGTAGAATAAGCAACTTAAGTAATATCCTACTCTGTGGTCCCACCTATTTGTCCTGTACAAATTTTYTGTGAGTGCTGTCCTCTTCTACAATGAGGTTTTCTTTGAAAAAAACTTTTCTTTTTATTCTTCAGCATAGAAATTACATTTTGCTTTGGTGGACTTAAGAGCCAAGAGGACATTTGCTTATGCTTTTGTCTAAAATAGTCTGTGAAGTAAAAGGGGTCTCTCTTCTTCATGCTGTGGTAGGTTTAAAATACTATTTTAATTTGTTTTAAATGGCATCAGATCATGTAACAAATCTCCATATTTGCATATTGAGGGGCTAAGATGAGCTTGATGTGCATATGAATCAGTCTTAGACTGAAAGTAATAGCGAATGCTAGAATACCTGTTTTTGTAACTGCTAAGTACAGGTCGTATTCCAGAGAAGTTGAGAGTTTCAAGATCTTGTAGGGACCTAACAGGCTTTCCAAGTGACAGCTTTTTCTAGACAAGTCTGGAAACCAAATCGGAAGGAGATACAGGTCTCAAAGATAAACTATGAAAATGCATTGGAGTTGCCTGTTGGGCAGGGAGTGTTGAATTAACACCTCTGGTTTGGGCAGGTGTCAGAGTTTTGCTGTCCTSTGTCAGGAAGGGGTATTAGAAGGGTGTTGGAGAAGTTTGTAGTAACTGGAGTAAGAGAGTGGTGGGAGGAAAAGGTTCAAATAATAGGAAATCATCAATTAATTATGTAACTAGTTGGTGGCAGTGTTCTTGTGATAAGTTATTTTTGCAAGTATTTCTACCCACCCTTTTGAATTTATCTAGCGAAAGTACTCAAAATCTCAGTATTTTAACTATTGAAAAATATAATCTAAACTTATCTTAATAAATGTGATAATTAGTGTAGGAAGGAAGGTGAAAAGGCTACTTCTGTCTTATTTAAATTGTGGACTTGGTTAAACTTTTCCTAAAATCACCATAAATACTAACCAGAATTGTAATTAAATAAAAAACCACTCCTGGATAACCTTGTTATTTCATTTCCTAGTGCAGATTTACTGTGTGCTAGAGAGGGAGCTGTGCTGCTGTGAAGATAATTCTTCTGCTGTGCTGTACTGCTTTAGAAAATGGCTTTTAGTCTGCAAACCTGAAACTTGTGTCTAACAGGGATTTGTGACTTGTGACTGCATTTGTGACTCACTGCCAGGCTATGGTGGAATGGCTGTAGAAAGTGAAGATGAAGGAAATCTCATCACTGAGGTTTTAAAACATATCTTTAAGCACGMATTAGGTATTCCTATACTGCTTTATTTTTGGCTTTAGACTACAGGTCTATCTGCATATCTTAACTGCAGTGATCAGGAGTGTGGATTTGMCTTTGAAGATATGGTGTTTCAGGACTGCAGGATGTATGTTATGGTCCACCAGGTTTATAATTTCAGCGAGCCATGGTTATGAATTTTATGCTGTTCTTTAGCTTGTGTGGTATTTTTTAACAAAGCRTAAATAAATGACTAGTGTTGAGTGACGCTAATATTGTGTTATTTAGTTTTTTGAATACCATTAGAGTGATATAACTGCCTTAGATATGGCATTTTGCACTTGTGCTGAGGTGAAAAGTATGGAGTGGGCAGGAGTGGTTGAAARGCTTTGTATTCAGTTGTGTGACAAGAGCAATCAAAGTGCTAGTTAGTCTTATTATATTGAGTTAAAACACCAAAAACTGCAATGGGACACAGCTTAATTTTAATACCAGAAGAACAGGGAGAGAGAGCTAATTTTACTTTAAATAAATCAGATCACTAAGGAGGCTGCTTGGGAATTATTTAAAAAAAAGTAATCATAGAAATCAGCATATTAATAATTTATCTGGGTCAGATTTGGGGAATGAAGTTTTCAGCCAGGCGTTAGGGTATTTATTCGTATTTGTGGAGACTTCCATGGAAATATAAACCCAAAGCAACTASGAATGCATGGCTACTTATTTAGACACTGATAGGAGAAAAAAAAAATCTGACTTGTGAAGAAAACCTTACAGTAGCTTATAGCAGGCTGAAACATGAGTAATTAAAATACTAAGTCAATGGGGATTATTCCAGCATGAGCCAGTCTGAATTTGCTTCATTATTTGATTGTGTTGCTGCTGGTGATGAACTGAAATCAAGACCTTTGATAATTTAATAAATCCATATAAGGAGATGAATATGATTAGATTTATAATCTCAACCTTGTACTGATTTTTAGCTACTTGCAGCAATGCATATATTTGAATCAAGTGTTCCTGAATCAGTATTTGAAAGATATCAGAAAACTGGACACTTTTGTTTTGCATGAGACCTAAATTTAATTTTGTTTTGGACTYTTCATGTTGTTAATTTTTGATGTTRCTTGTAGCACATTTGATATTCTAAATTTAACAAACTGTGTTTTTTGTAGTAACTTAGGCTGGATAAATTCAAAGCCTTTAGCAAAGGTCATGTAGGAATATAACCTCAGATTCATGAAAGCTTCAGGCTYCTTCTTTCAATTTAAGTGACATGCCAGAGGTCACTTGGAAAAACATCTTTTAGGTAGACAAAGGAGACCTTTCATTCCCATCTCAGACATCAGCTGATGGGGCTCTCCAAACGAATTCTTTGTTTATGTGCATCTCATTTACAGTTATTAAATTACCAAATGAAAGTTAAATACTGTCTTAGGCAGTCAGAATATTTGTWCAGTCAGATCCTCCATCAAAGCAGGAATTACTTGTCAGATCTAAAGCAGATCGAAAATAAGAGGGTGGGTTTAACACTTGCGATGTTTTAAACAGAACAAATGTTATTTATTTTTTTATGCCTTCAAATGATATATCTGTGTACTACARAATTTCCAAAGTAGAATTGTTTGTCAGACTCATTTGTGGATTGACAAAGCTTTTATTTATCTTTTACTATATGTGTTTTAGAAGTAATTTGCTCATTTTGGCTACTCTTGATACTTATGGTAGAGATGATTGAAGATGTCAGTTCTTCTAAATAGCAGTATTTTTACATGAACTGTGTAGTTATAAACCTGAAGTCCTAATACATTATAGGTGAAAGCAAGCTTTTCAGTGCTTTGGTAAGAAAATAATTAACCTGTAAGTAAAGGGGAAAGATAAATTGGTGTTTTTAAACACCTCCTAAGGTGTTTAAATTTGGAGCAGCATTTGATTTTTAGACTGCCTTGCAAGGGAAAGATTTTGGTTTGAACCTTGCTACACTGAAGTGTTGATCTGAAGGATTTCCCTGCTGGCGTTGATTTCAGCTTTCAGGACCCTGGCCATTGGTATAAGGAAGAGTCTCTTGTGCAGGGACTGCCAGGCACAGTCACCCGCGAGCACAGTGCACAGGGTTGCAGAGACACTCTAGGATATCAAATGGTATATATGGTTTTGTTTTAATGTTGAGAGTGATGTCTTTTTTTTTTTTGTTTGTTTCATTTTTCTTCCTGTACCTGTATTTYATTTTGCAGGACTTCAAACCTGATGTAGTGACTTACCTTTCAGATAATGATAAGCTCTGGTAATTGTTTTGTGTAAATAATACTGAACGTTGTGATAGCTCACCATCTGCCAGCTCTCCAACAGAGAAAAATACTTTATGTTCTCTAAAATTGCCCTTTTAGTAGGTTTTATATTTTTTCATTTGCCTCCTTCTTGAAAGAAATTATGGGCTGAGGGCTCTTGAAGCCCTGTTGGATATTTCTCACTCAGGGAAACTCATGAACTCCCTCATCAGTATCAGCAGTTCTGAATTCTGAGGTGTGTCCTTCCCATAGAAAAAAATACCTCAAGCACAGACCCAAGTTTGGGGGTTGCTTGTGATATCTTTATTCAAAGAGAATGACATTTTTGCATTATTGTGTTCTTTGACCATAATGATTAAATCTACAACAGTCAATTTATTTTTAAGTAATTAAAGGAAGTATTGCTTTGAAAATGAATTCCCTTAAATGTGGCCTTCCATGTTTYGGTTGATGATCTCCAAATATTAAAGCTATAACTTGTGAAACCCTGTCCCACTAGGTTCTAGAAGTTATATTTCTGCCTTTTTACTTACCTTCTTTATTTTTAATGGGATGTAGATGAAATGTACTGGTCAGTTAAGAACTCATTGAAGAGRTAGGACCTTCTRAGATTCAGGGTTGTATGCAGACTAMATGGAAACWTRAAGCCATTASAATCTACAGAAACRTTYGGATATAAAKGTTGTAGATGTTCCTAAGATTTTATATCTCAGACAGCTGCACTGAAGACTCAGTGCTTTGAGTAATTTATTTCTTTATTTTTCTCACTAGATCTCTAGATCTATTCTTGTTGAACTTRTTTTAATATATTGCCTTGATGCTAGAAAAGCAAGGACCTTGAACTGATTTGTCCTGATGATACACACTTATCCATGTGTTGATGGCAATTACAATTTGAAGTCTTGAGGGGCTCTTCTCAGTGCTTACAACAGTGACAATGCTATGAGATCATTACATTTAATTAGCATAATTTGACTTAAAATAGGACTTTCTGCTCAAGTATGAGAGGAGAAGCAATCAATAGACAAAAAAGGTTTTGATCTTCATTTATTAGCTGGTATTTATTTCTAGAAAATCACTAGGTGTATGCCCTTTGATTTACTTTTTTTTTTAGATAGATATAAAGTTGTTTAACCTTTCTCCTGCATGACTTGGCAAGACACATACAGTTAGAAATTCTGCATGCCAAATTTGTCCTTGAAGGGATGCTTAGAACCCTCKTAGAGGAGTTTGTTTTAATATTGGATGTAGATTCAGAGTGAAAGCTGGAGTGGGCGAAGGCTACTTTGATGTCCTTAGTTATTGAAGAATTTGGGAAAGGTACCTGTGATCATCTTTAGGGGAGCTGGGTGAATAATTTAGCATCTTTCATGGTTCAGCTGTAGAAAGGAAATGTTGATTGGTCATGTGACATTGTTGATAATTACCAGCAGTCAGTGACACTCTGTGGTTGTCCACTTCATGATACAGAAATGTGTGATTCAATAAAAGCATTAGAATATAAATGAATGGTAGCAGCCTCTCCATATTACTGCATACTTAGAGGCAAAAAGCAGATATACATAATGGTAAATGTATGCACCTTTGTTTAAAGGTTAAGCAATAGTACTGGGACATCCTACTGTTCACACATATAATTAAGCAGTACAGAATTGAGTTGAGATTTAAAGAAATGCCCATTTATATAAGAGATCAACGTAGTTTTGTCATCTATTGAAGTCAACAAATAACAGGAAGGTATTTTAAAGTACATGGTTGTAGAAGACACAGTCRTTTAATTAATAGTATTTTCATATTCCTGCTCTCAGAGGCATTGCAGCAAGATTATTACCAATCCCTTCTCCTTCAAATTTTGCATTACATTAATTCCATATGTTAAAGAACACTCTGCTGCTAAAGAATACCATATTGCAGATGAAATTGTGTTAGACTGCCAATTCATTCCATGTGAAGTTAGTATGGAATCATGAAAGCTCTTAAAAGGATGAAGAAAACCTCTCAAACCCCCCCAAAAAACCCTGGAGTGTGTGATATTGTGATGTGACTTAAGATACAAAAAGCAGAAGAGCATCTCAATTGAGGCTGGGAGCAATAAAATATATTTGTATCCTAAAAGGCATCTTCTCAAGTGCATAGAATTTTGTGAGAAAGGAAATATGTATGCCTTGTCCACTGACTTGGTCACTGCAGGATCATCCCTTTGAGTCCTTCCAAGAAGCATGTGCAATGAATTCTATTTCTTATTTTGGCTGAAATATCCTTTCAACATTTCTTCATCAAAATTTGTTGTTAAGCTGATCCAGCTTATTTTTTCCCCTATTATCTGCACTTGCTCACTGTGTTCCTCCCTCATGTGCAAATCTGACTGCATCATCTGTGTCTTCATATCTGTCAGCATCGTAAGCCTTGCCCACTCATTCCTTATCTCCTGTAAATGCTCCATTTTCCTTTCTGTGGTGTTCCTGTCCTATAAATACCCTTTATCGCCAACGTTTGTAGCTGCTGCACTCATCTTTTTCAAGCTCCTTAGCCATTTCTGCCATCATACCCATAAGGAGTTGAGGGGATGATRGATATGGTTGGCAATTGCATTACTSTAATGATAAATGTTGCCTGTGTAGATGCTCTTACAACTGCTTTTATCTCCCCATGCTTGCCTTCTCTTCCCCCATGGTATACTCCTTGTATTCTTAGTCTGTAAGCTCATCATTCAGGGAAACAGTCTTTCTTTGTGCTTTTATATGGAACAATATGTTCTAACCCTAACTGAGGGTAATGAAATGTAAACTCTGTATAAGAATACTTCATTATTATGTAAGATGTTTTGGCTGGTGTAAATGGGATCCTTGGTGTTTGATGTGCATTCTGTGTCCGATGGCCATGTTAGAGCTAGAATATGAAAAACTGGAGTCTTCATAGGCTTTGAAGTCTGCCACAAATGCTCCATTGCCTATAATGCTGAAGGAGGTAAAAATAAAGATTTAACRTGAAAATGTATCTTAAAATGGCTTTAATACCTTAATGTAGATATCTATTTGGAGCCCACTTATCCTAGCATTTCTTTCTAAAGGTACAGAAAGTACTTACTAATGTGCAAAGAAACAGAAAGTGATTTTAATTGGAAGGCGTAATAATAATGGAGGCAGTCCTCCAAAGGGAAACATGTCTGGGATCTCCCTGACAGTTGACACTCTCTCCACAATCACTGGAAAAATGTGGATTTTGAATGAACTTATGCTACAGTGCTGTATCAATAAAACACAAATGTATCTTGGTACTTCTTGGGCACAATTGTGGTTTTTTGAGGAACTGTGTGCAGTAGAGCTGTCTCTGAGATGAAAGCAGTGCTTCAAGAGCATCATCAGTGCCAAGTGTCCTCTACTGAGTTTTGCTTACAAAGAGAGGGAAGGCAGTATTATAATCAGTCTGCCTTGAGGAATGCCGCAGGAAAAAGATGAGTAATGATTTTTTTTTTTCAGAGTAAAACAAACTGCAAAGGAACAGGGTTTACTAGAGGGATTTAAACACAGACTGTAATAAAATATTGATTTCAACTCCTTTTCCTCTCTGCCAYCCTTATGAAAGTTTTCATTGTACTTTGTCAAAATGAGTCTCACAGAGCAGAACTCAGGTCAKGGATAAACATGTCCTCTTCTTCCAGAGAGCCAGTCTAGTTCTGTGGGTATAACAAGACTGAAATGGTTCTTGTCTCAGCATCAGAAACCTGTGGTGAAACCTGCTGTGAGCTCTTCAAACATGGAAAACACCAAACTGACCAACAGGGTCAGGCAAATTGAAGTGCATATCACTTAATCAGGAGCAATATTTTCAGGTAGCTGTGGGATATATAGCTTGGTGTTTAAAAATGGAAAACGCAGCTATTCTCCATGCTTGTTTTCCTCATTCATACATAACAATTTGCATGTTCTTTTCATATTCAGTAGAAGGTTGTTGCTTTTTGAGCCAGTCACAGCAATACCACCATGTAATGAAGCTATTTGAGAAAATGAACAATATAAAGGAGGCTAGTAGTTTAAAACATATTTTCTCTGAGCACAACCTCTTCAGATCTGCCCAGAGAGAATAACATACATAGATATAATATAAAATATATAGAGTGTCTGTATACAAAAATAGTCTTCAGGACAAGGCAAAAAACCCCAGGAATCCTTGACATGATTCAAGACCATGCTGTCAYAATGAAGTAAGGAAGGACGAGTAAAGGCTGGCCAGAGGGCTTAAACTGGGATTGTGACTAATGACACCACACGTGAGTAAATACATGGAGATCACAGGTTTGCTTTCGGCATGTGTTAGCAGCTAATGATATGCAGGATTTTTTTCTGTGCTCGTAACCTCCTAAACRCAGTTACTTAGGGGGTTGCAGCACAGTCTCATACTTGTGCCAGTTTTAGCATCACCAAAACTGCCTTAACTGGCAAAGAGGGAGAAATCTTGGCTGTAAACTTTGAAAGACTTAAGGCAAAATGTGTGAAATTAGCAGCAGTCTTAAATATTCGATTGCTATGGCTGTCCAGGGGCAAGAGAGAGGAGTCAAAACTAAGCTCAACCCCAGCTGCACATACACCAATGCTGTACAAGTAGGGCCAAATGGTCATTAGGCATTTCTGGTGTTTTGTAATGACTGAATGACTTGCAAATCCCACACYTGTGTGAACCCTCTACTCTTTCAGGCTGTTTTGCAAAACATTGATGTCCCCATCTCAGAGGAGAAGTTTAAAGAAAAAAAACCCAGAAAAAAAAAAGTAGAGGGAAACAAAATCATCCTGTTRTCTTCCAGTTGACTAGTTTTTGTGGGTGCTGTGCCAGAAATGCATAAAAAGTAGTTAGAGTATGTTTGTATTTTGTATGTTTGTTTTTAAACTCTGATTATCTCATGCAGCTATTCTTGCTTGCACACTCAGTATGCATATCCTGTTGTCAGAGTGTCATGGAGAGGTAATCKAAGCTGCTGTGGTACCAATCTGTATGCATGGCAGAATGCAAGGCTGAGCCAACCCTCCCTGTGCCATCACTAGATGGCCTCTCATTAGCTTCTTTAAAGATATTTCAGTGATCTGACACTGCAGGTTAATTGGCAGAGTGAAATAATTTATACTTTGTGACATGATTTAGTCATAAAAGCTAGCTACAAAGTAGGCAATATTTTCACTTTAATGATCACACTCTTGGTTTGAATTCTAACTKTATCTTTACATTTTAAAATGTTGCATTATTTATTTAAATGTAAGCATTTATAATAAAAAGTGTTAAGTCAGAACCAAAAAACACTGCATGTCAGCACTCTGGGAGAGATTTTGCTACACAGCAAAAGATGACATCTTTGTTGATTGACCTATTTCTCTTTTGCCTGTTACTTGGACTGTGGAAGATTCAATTTTATTCTATCGTTCGACTGCCTGCTAGTAGATTTGCTAAAACCATAGTTCAATGAATGGTTACAGGATTAAGTCTATAATTGTTTAACTGTTCTGTTTAGCCACTTTTCWATTGGTATTTGCTAAAATATGCCCTATTATATAATACTTCAGTCTTTCTGATGAGGATTCTGTTTCTTGAACCTGCTATGTGTCTAAAATCTTGTATTCTGATAGGAATTCACATGTTCTTACGTGAATGGATAGCGTGGTATTACCTTCAAAATTTAAAAATAAATGCACAACTGAGTTGAAAAGGTGTCTTTAACTGTGGCAGTATACAGAGTTTTTCAGAGCCTGGCCCTGGGTGCAGAACACTGACTGGGGCGATACCTGTTCTGCTTTGGAAACAACAGAGTGGCAACATTGGTAATTCTCTYGTGCTGCCAACAGTAACAATAGATTTATCCCTGATGAAATTTTAAATTTTCTAGGGCAATATATAAAAATATATAAAGGCACTGATTCTGCAGTGGTCTTTACCCATTACCCAGGAGTTTCATATGARTAGTGATTAGGGGCATTATAGGTCTGAAAATGTTCTTACAGTCCTATATGTCTCTTAATCCACAAATGTATCTGCTTAGATTTATCCCATTTAACTTTTATCAGCCTGAGTGCATTTCCATCAGTATTTAAATTTCCCTGTGCTGTTGTGTACTTCCTTGCCATAGTATTTAAAAAAAAAAAGTCCCTTTTGTTACTTTGCATAAATATAAGAATGATAAGAAGGAAATACAACAGAAATGTCTTTAGCTTTCCCTGTCTACTTTAAATTTAAAAATTATTTTTCTCAGCCAAGATGCCTACGCATTGTTCTTACAATTTTCTTTGAACTTTTATAAGCACTTCACTTTTTCTSCACTGATACTCTCCCTGGTTTGTTGTGCCTTTCCTGTCTTCAAACTTTGTCATATCCGTGTTATTTGCTTTTTCAATGAAGATGAAATGTTCATGTGATTGATGACTTGCATCTATATAGGGGGATTTATGTGCTGGTGGAATTGTATTAGTGCCTATTCTAATCTTTATAATGTGTGGACTGCAGTGAATAACAACAATTAAAAAAATTGAACAGCTGAATGACTCTACTGCTCTAAAACCTAAAAAAACATCCAAGCCATAGCCTTCTTTCTCTGTTTATACTTTATAGAAGGAAAGTGAGTTGGTGTCATTAATGCACAAAGAAGGGTGATGTTAARTGATATTTTAATCCCATGTTAAATCACAACAGAAACTGGTAAATAATGGGTGAAGATTGTATGAATTGATACAGCTACCTGAATCTGTACAATAAAGGTGGGATTCACTTGATCTCATGTGGATATCTTCAGTGTAGGCATCCACATTGATCTGGTTMCACACTTGTTACCTGTTGGTGGAGAGATGCTGGCATTTGGAGTGATTCAGCCTGTCTGCGATTAGATTAACCAAGTAATGAGTTGAACTCTGTCCTTAGTTTGCAATTTCCCTGCCTAAGGTAAAAGGAATTCGGTAACTCAGACAAAGACACTAATAGGTAGAATTTGTGTAATCTGTCTGAAAGTTAATGCTTGAGAATTGTTGTTGTGGCTGTTCAGTCAGTGGAACAAGTAGGAAAGCCATTTTTTCTCAAAAATAATGCTGATATCCTCAATGATCTAGATGRTATGCTAGGGATTTATACACCTACTAATGCTGGGTTTAGCAGCTTTTATGACTGTTACAGCAGGAGGACYATTGGACATAGCCAAGCATAACATAAAATAATTTAATTTACACCTTTCTGGATCTGGTATTTTCTTTATCTAGTCCCCTTATGTGCTTTTTCAAGCATATTAACGGAAGAATGAAATAATTATTCTAGAGGGATAAAATTTGAACATTTTGTCACTTTCAAACACTTTTCCTAATGATATTTCTAAGCAAAATGTTAAGTCTTCCCTTTTTATTATTCTTGTTGGAGGAGTGGTTTGCTGACTCACTTTAATTGGAAGTTTTTCCAACTTCAACATAGCAGTTTGGGGGTGTTGCATAATAAGAAAAAAAAAGCAAGCTCTTTTCCCTTGTCTACTATATAATAAGCATGAAAAATAACAGCAAAAACTAGTCAAAACTCTGAAAAAGATCCAATTTTTAATGTATATTTTACTTTGTGTCTCCATGATGTTATTGTACCGTCTTATTCACAAAGGACTAAAGCTGAATTTCTAATGTGAAAAAGGAGGTGCTGCAGGTTCTCTAAATCCACTTTATACTCTCTCAAAGTAAGGTTAAATTGTACTCAAGCTATCATAGTTTCCAGTGTATAGAAAGCTCCAAAACATAGTTTTAAATATAAGGTGATGGGTGCAACTTGCAGATSTGCCATTTCCTCAGCTGCTCCTCTCCTTGCTTAGTTGCTTGTTTGAGTAGAAGATGCAGTGCTGGCATGGGGAAGAGTAGAAATGTTTTTCCTGTGTTGTGGACTGTCGTGTCCTTTAGGGGGAAAAGGAAGTGTTATTTTCCAGTACATGTTCTGGGGTATTGTGTAGACACTGCATAGAAAAGCACATGTCAGTCTTCCTTAAAATATTCAAAATGCTCTTGTTGTCCTTCCCCTTAACAACCTCGTATAAGCTCACTTAAGTTGAACACATTTGCTGCACTTAGTGTTTTCCCTTGCAAGTTTTAGTCCTCATCTTTTTTTAGTTTGCTTTTCTTCCTACACTCTCCTGAGCTTTCTCATCCTTCTTTGTCTACTGTYTTCAGCTATCTATTTTCGCCTTGGCAACATACCTTTTCTCTGTCAATGCTCCTTCTGTTTCTTCTAGAAATTATGCTGTATTTTTCTCCTGCTTCATTTTTCTCTGCTCTCAGTRATTTCTGCCCATTTTATTTCACTCCATATATTTCCCAACAGTCTCTGTACTGTTCTTAATTTCTTTTCCTTTATGTAGTTCCTAATTAAKGTTTGAAGCTATATTGGTGATTCTTATCACTTAACAAAATCACATGGTTCAGAATCAATTTGTTAGATGATCTCTTCTTAATGGTGCTTATTCATAGTTTCTCATTATGGGTGTTAAATACCAAGAGCAAATAAAGATTATATAAATGTATTCATATATCATGTTTTCCAGAGGTAGAGGGAAGTATTAGTGGCATTTAAAAATATATCATCCTTACAGCGTGTTTCCTTCCTTGTATGGGAGCCAGGATGATCATTKCTGAGATTTGTCTGGGCCAAACTTGTCAGTCCTGTTGAAACTTGAATGATCTGATTTTCAAGCACGTATCTTCTGTGGCTGTAAACTTAGATACTTTAGGGAATGGTGAATAGGAATAGTGAAACTGGGAGAGAATTCAGATAATACAACTTTCTATGCTCTTTCATCAGGTTTTCTGTTTTATTTAACAAAGTCTTCGGTGTTTTCCCCTGTGTTTATATAAAGGGAAGTGCTCTAAGGATGCACCCTTGTTCTGAGTCCTCAGCAGAACCTAAAATAGTTGATAGTGTTACCTGCCAATCTGTCTTCCCATTTTCTTTTTCCTTTTGATGCCTTTGTGATTGTCTGCATTGGTCTGTTTCTAAAACAGTTTCTTTTAGTTCTCTAGGGTTTTATTACACTGTTGGCAGCCTGTTCAACAYTGTATATTGTTTAAATGTTGCTGTAAATACTGCCAGGCTTAGCACTGTGTTGTTGAAAACCTGTCTTGCCAACAGCGAGGTCTCTGCCTCGTGTGCAGGGAAGGACTGGCACGTGAGAAGTCCTGGGTTCTGGTTTGAAGATGCCATCATCTGGGAATGGGCACATGGCAGTGATGTCAYTTATTGGCTCAGTGCTGGGACCAGGTGGGGGTGCAGGGGACAGGAGGCCTGGGTGATGTCCTTGTGCACTTCATCTCAACAAAATCTGCTTCATGCAATCTAGGAGGAGATGGGAGGTACCAGAGGGCCATGACATTTCCATACATTTGCAGAGTGGAGGGTGATGCCTTGCCACCTACATCTCTGTCTTCACTACAGAAGAAACTATTTGTAGCCAGCTTTTAGGCAAGACAATAGCAGGTTTCTCATATGATTGCTGAATAAGTGATGGGGAAGTCAGATGGAGAAGAGGAGAGGGTGTAAAAAGAAAAAAAGGTAGAGCTAAAAAAAATAACCTTGAAAGTCTTAATGTGTAAGAGGTAGGYTTGCAGGCCAGCCAAGAACACTTGTAATTTTTCATCAGCAATGGCTGATTATGATATAATGTAGATGAGAGATTAATGAACAAGGGAAAAAAAAAAGAAAAGCAGCAGAGATGTAAATAGCTTTACCAACTGCAGGATCATATCCCATCAGGTCTGGACAAACCTCTGCTTTATGTAAATATCTTCATTATTGGGGTTGYTTCTAACTCTCTTCTTGCCTATAAAAATATTTTGTCCATCACAGCCAGATTTTTTTTCTGATCAGATTTAAAAAATTTCTTCTTCCTTTTCTGACATCTTGCAGCAAAAATGTATAGATCATTTCTCCAGATTCCTTTTCAATCATTTTATGTTGTTGCATGTGGATAATGTTGCTTTAAAAAAAAATCCCATTTCTTTGAAGAATAGAGTAAAAACAACAAGGGGATATTTTGACATGTATTTGCATGCATGTTGKATGTTTTATCTATAAAATTGAAAATATTCCTAATGGGAGTCCTTCAGGAAGGCTTTCACAGTGYTCCCTTAACTGGAAACATCTTGTATTTTCTCTTTCCATTTTTTTTGAATAGAGTATGTTCTTTTCAGTATTTCCAATTATAGGTACTCAATACATGTAAGTATTATGCTGTAATTAYATTCAGACTTCACAGAGACAATCATCTGAAGAATTAAAGGTATTTCCGTTCCTTAGAAAAAAGGAAGCGTAAACTGGCTGAGTGCCAAGCTATCAGTGTTGAGTTGTTTAATATTTGTATCAGTTYAAAGAAATGCTTTCCTGTGTTACTGCTATGTCCACTGTGCTAGGGAGAAGCCCAATAGAAAAATCCCCAGTCTTTTCATGTTGCTATGTAGATCCAGAGTGCTGGCAATTAAAGAGTGAAAATGGTACATGTGAGAAAAACACTTGAAATATAATTAGAAGGTTCCTCCTTTCGTGGGCACTGCATGCGTATTTAAAATTTGTCATCGGTACAATTTTATCTCCAGTAATAATTCTGAAATTTAATTTTTCAGCTTTAGTGATGATACTGCTTCCAAAAGATTAAACTTGTTCAAGGTGTAATTTAAGAATAGGTAGATCCATTTACTTAATGAAAACATTTAGGGTCATAAAATGATGCTATATTAACGGAGAATTGTATTTGTTCCCAGGTTACTGGATGTATGTGGTACAGTAGACAGTGATTTCCTTCTGTGCAATGTCTCAGGTTTGTTTTATTTTTGCTATCAGTGGTGGTGGTTATGGCAGCAGGAAGGCACATCCATGTGYGAGAGGCAGGGATGGTTACAGTCAGTGCACGTGCATTCCAGTCAAATGTGCTGCTTTCCAATGGAAAGTGGTGGTGTTTTGTGTGCTTTGCCTCAGAGATAGCAAAGGTGTGTGCAGATGCCACAGACAGAAAGCCWTTTCCTTGCACTAATTGATGTTAGTCTGACAGGCTCTAGCAGGATATCAGAGCTTGCAYTGGCCCTTCAGTTGTCTTTTTAACAAGAAACAAGTGGCAAAGAGTGTACTTGAAGGATGGGTGATTGGTCAGATACAGAATTTTRAGCATTGTTTAATTTTTGCTGTGAGACAAAGCCTCACTATTTCCTTCAGCGGGGACTGTTTCTGGAGCCTGTACTACTGAGTGGACAYGGTAGGCTTATTACACAGGACTCGTTCTGTGTCCAGGTGTAGGAACTACAGGTAAAGCATGTGTATGATGAGTATATGATGTTGAGGTGGCATGGTGCARCTGGCATCAGTATCTTGATTTTGGYACTTTTTATGGCTGCTGAGGGTGTTCYTCTTGCTCTGATTCCTTAATGTAAAAACACTTTTTGTTTCCCTATTCCGCCCTTTGTCTCCGTTTTTGTAAACAGTATGGAACATTTTATATGAAGTTTGACAGAGACTACTCTGTAACCTGTCCAGTGGTCCTCAAGACTTAGATTTTGGGTAAGCTSATCATGATGTGGACCCATGTCCCAGTGGGGCATAAGTCACTGCAAAAGTGGAAAGGTTTTTGGCTTGCTTTGTGCTTAGGATGACATATGCTTTTTTGACGGAGCTTTTTCTGAGAACTGCTTGTACTCTTATGAGGCCAAGAAAAGGTGAAATAAGTCCTTCTCATGTCCTAGAGGACCAGAGCTGAGAATGTCTTTGCCTCTGAAAATTCAAAGAATGTAAGAGCCTGATGATCTGCTGGACAAGAAATGTCAAAAACCTTACTAGGRTGTTTGCAAAAACAGTTGTGTAGATACTGTGATGATAACCACAATATAAAAACTCATTGAAAAGCATGAGGTGAATATGCTGGMTAAATATCTCAATTATTTTAAAGTATTTCTAAGACTTTCTATCTGTAAATTTTACAACAAAAAGTAAAAATATAAAGCTTTTTAGAACAGTGAATAATATTAAAAATAAGACTAAGAAGAAATTCTAACTTGAATTTTAAGGTTATAACATGTATTCAATAACTGTGACCCCATTTAMTCCTTTTGGGTAAATTATGTAGCTTCATCTCCTAGGAGAGGGAAGAATCAGTGTGTGCAAGATTTTATGAGTCATTGCTTTAGTCTTTATAAGGTAACATACACTTGACTCAGTTTGGATGAATAGAAACCTGTTTTTTCTTTAAGACTGGAATTTTCGTTCTGCTACATTAGAGCATTTTTTTYCTTTAATTTTGAAATAAACCATAAKAACAAATGATAGAAAAATAATAGTAGTTGAACATTTGAAGAGCACTTAAGACATTTAGGCAAATKATAGATCTGAAAGAAAATGCTATTATCAGAAGGATCCTAATACAGCAATAATTGTACACTGGATTGTAAAAGGAATAAATCAGAAATATTTTGGATTAGAAATCAGAAATCATTCACTCCATCCTTTGAGCTAAGATAGTAAAGATAGTAGAAGTGATGTAGTTTGAGGGTGTCTAACWCTCCATTATTTTGCTGGAAGTTGAAATTTTTTCAGCTTTGGTAGAAGAGCTGTTCATGTATGCTTGGCAAACTATTTGCCTCTAGACAAGGTTTGGAAAATACAGCAAATGGCTTACTGAGTTTTATCTAACAGAGTAATTAAGTTCTTAAATCATTCTGTCTCTAGCTGCCTTGTGTCCAACTATTTCCATATGAAGAGTTGGGTTTTTTTTTTTGTCTAGTAATAGGAAGCAATTGGCAGCTGATTTTTAAAGGAGAGAGGATATGTTTTAACATACTTAGAATATTTTGGGTTTGCTTTTTTTTTCCCCTGAAATGAATAAACTTGTAGGAATAAGTTTCTGTTTTTTAGCAGCTCTGGGAAATGTTCTCAACTCTATCCTTGTTGCCTCCAAACAAAACCTTTCTCATAAACCTTAAGTACTTATAAAATTTGGTACATCAATAATTAGGAAATAACAAGCACAGACATATTTGGGGTTAATAGTACTTTCTTTGATGTGCTTACTGGTGTTTAATGTGACAAGTAGTAATGCAAAAAGGTTTTTTTTTCTTTGCAGAATGGTTTTGTGTAAAAGCACAGATTTTCAAAGAAAATTTGGTCAGAGTTGGTTGTGGGCCTGAGATGGGGGGAAAAAGCAGCAGCTCGGTGCTGGGTGTACATCWGGTTCAGCAAATGCTGAGCTATGAGAATGAAGAATTCCTCTTATTGTTACCTTTGTTTCAGTAAGCACTTAATTAATATTACAGTCTGGCAATATATCAAATGCCAGATTATGTCAATGAGGCTTAGTTAATTTATGTGGGTGACTAGAAGAAATTCAAATTAATAGTTTGGTTTAACTAGTTAAACATAGTTAGCTAATTTTGCTTCCCTGTGTTCACAATGGGTCATTTATTGAGTAATTATAACATATCATAATGCTTTTCTTCTAGTATTGTAGCATATCTAATGCTTCCTCAGAGTTGTCTAATAAATTCCTTCAAAATGATTCATTTATGATTTGACTGTATTAAATATTATTCAGAGGTGCAACTTATGTAAATTATATGTATTTATATATTTGGAAACTACTATTTAAACAAGTAAAAGGCAAATTCATCTTTGCATTTTGTGTGGGTTTTTCCCCTTTTGAAGAAGCAGAAACCAACTTGACTGTATGGTGGATGTTTTCAAGCTTGTTTTCACACTTGTGWTCTGTTTCACTCTTTTCTGAATCCCGTGTTTTTCAATGTTCTCCTCATGGTGAAGATTCAGTGAAATGAAGATGTAAAATGATAGTACTGGTGTTGCTATTTTTCTTGGATAAAATATCCTTGTTCTATAAGTTCTCAATAAACAATCTTCCATTTTCTTCTGCAAAAAGAAGGCAACAGCCACCATTAAAGGTATATACAGATGAGCTTTGGCCTCTATTTTTATTAAGGACAACACTGCTAAGCAAGTGGCAGTGTCATATGGATGAAATATGTCAGTCTTCAAGAATTAGAGTAGACAACTCATGGATATTAATTGGGAGTAGCAGCCATTTTGAAAGAAGACATGTTTTCTTCAGAATATTTGGTGAAAGTATTATTTTTCAACCACAGCTCACATATGGAAACATTAGAAGGAGAACAGTGATTTTACTATGAATATGTTCTTTAAAAGTACCTGAGCATATGATTCCAGTAATTTTAAGTGTATCAGATATGTAAAAAACAGTGGCTCTGAGATTACTATATCRGATGCAACTTAGAGTTTCTCAAAAACCCCAAGAGATTTGGTACTATTAGTATTAGGCACTTGTAGATACTGAGTAAATTCATCTTCCCCTTTATGCAAGGTAAAATGAAAGACTTTTAAAAAAATTTCTATATATTTTTTCCCCTCATTGGCTCCTATTATGTGTGTCTGCTGAGATGAGCATGAGTGGGACCCAGCCATAGTTGAACTTGTACAGTGTATAGAAAAAAAAGGATCTGTACTTCCCTTTGTATCTTTTATCTGGTCCCTAAGGCTTGTGTGTAGGATGAGRGAGTGTTTTTTCAAAACATGCTTTACATTCGGTAACTGAAACATGACTCTTATAAAAATGTTTAAAATGCTGTGCATTTCCATATTCCTGACTTTTTCTTACATATACTTTAGGAAAGGAGAGAATTTGCTTTATCATTTTGAAGTAAGCAGTTTCTTAAAATGGGAATCTTAATACTTCAAGTATGGCATAACCTTTAAAGTTTATTGTAATTTCCTCATGCTCTGAGCAGAAATATTATTTAACATACTGAAAGGAATAATACTAAGAATATTAATRTAATCTCCTCAACAGGAGATTGCAAACAGCTGGTTTTCTGTCACTTATTCTTCAGTGAGGCAGTTGCTGGCTTGTGTATCGGCACTGATGAGAATATTACGCATGAGAGACCTGAAAAAGTCCATAAAGCTAATATATTTTTTGTCATTTCAAAAGCTTAGTAACATCTGGAAGAACAAATTATTTTAGGGCAGTTATACTCTTTATRCTTCCATACTATCCCATTTAGAATTCATATGCTTATCAAAATTTAGGCTTGCTCTGTGTTTGTGCATTTTGAAAMCCGTTTCAATCACAGAGACTATGATTCTAGCAGCCTTTCAGAACGATTTATTTTAAAATCACATTATTTCAAACTATATGTAAAGGAGTGAACTTCTGAAGTTGTGTGCAAATCTGCCTAGTTTTGTCTGGTGTCCAGTGCCTCATCAGGAGAATTTAAATTTGTTGCCTTTTGTGCTGTCTGGTATGTCACTTGTGCAACAATTATCCAAAGCTCAAAACAYAGATCTGTCCACATAAAATCATGTTACTGATACCAAAGTTCCTAATGCATTTCATGACTTCAAGGCTGAAAAATTACTTAGAATAGGTAGGTAGATGAATTTGATTTAATAYTTTCAGATCTGTCCTCATGGATTTGTTTGGGAAGCAGGACTATTTAACAATAAYACTGGAAGCAGTCAGCTTGCAGCAGGACAATGATTTTACAGGCAAATTGTAAAATCCAAGTAGCTGCAGCCATGATGTAAGGATGGAAAAGACAGTGGAGAATAGACGAGGATGGATTTGATAAGGAAGTMCATGTAGGACACGAGCTTGGTGTACTTTTAGCCTTTCTTCTACACTAGCATATACATCACACAGAAAATGGAAAAAAACACTAAATCTGCTAGTTTATGATCAGGTTAGCCTATCTATTAATTAAAAATGAAGTATATTTTTCTTGCATCTGTTTAATATAATATTTTAAAAAGGATGTATGGAAACTTGTATGGCAGGATTTGCATTACAAAAATTTGAAGGTGCTTATGTTTAACWGCTACTTTGTCTCTTCCCTTGCTCTCAAAAGGCGTGGGGCGGGGGGAAGAAGCTGCATCAGTTGAGTTCTGCAACAGTGGATCTCTGCCCTGGATAAATTTAATACATGCACTGTCAGTAAGTTATTTTAATCTTGACTGATAAACATGTTGYAGACCATTGAGATAATCTGTTTGTGGTAGACATGATTAAATTTTAGTGAAACAGTGACTTCTGTCAGTTGACTTTGAAATTGTGGTGACTCTGATATCTACCCATATGTCATAGGGAACAGTTTGTGCAGTGCCATATACCTTGTCCGCACTTTTCCATCTGTGCTTAAGCAGCAGCTAGGGTTTTTTATTTTCTTTTATTTTGAAGAGCTCTTGTGGGTTTTTTAAATTGTAAAATAAATAAACAAAACTCCAGGCTAATTCTGTTCTGCCTTTTTTCCCAGATTATGTATAATTCCCAGTTCCCATGCAATTTTTTTTTTTCTTCTTTCACATTGTTGAAATAAAATAATTTCTCTTCTTTGTCTTGTGTGAAGAGTTTCTTCCCTTATAATTTCTGAGGTGKTTTATTCTAGATTTGGTGTAGAAATTTCAGGTTGCTTGGAGCTTTTGGCATGATGCTTTCTGACAAATCCCCTGTGAGTTTAGAAACTGCCAACATCTCTTTCTAGGACTCTCTCCATTTYTGCAACCCTCTGGTCTCTTAATTTTTTGGCAAAGCAAATTATCTTTCTCTAAAAGGTGATTCCTTCCTGTTTTAACTTAATCTGATGCCTTTTTCTCTGATCTAACAYACAATTTGAACATATTGGAAGAGGCAAACATCTAGGCTAAAAAAAATTATTATTAATTTCTGCTTTGCTATGGTTTAAAAAATAAAAATCATGATGATTAGGAAGCCATTTTGGGCAGTGCAGAGCCTTTCTGGTTTTTGTTTTCATTCAATCACAGCTTGAATAGTATGGCTTTAGGGAATTAGTGTATCTGCTTCGCTCAGACCTTGGCTGAGAGCCAGTTGTCTGCCACTTGATCTGTACACACAGAATTACTCAAAGTGGGCTGATAAAGTGCATGGAATGACTGAGGAGCTGGTGACAATAATATTACCCCATACCTGAATTTATTGTTATTCTGTAGCTGGAGAAATTTACTGCATTAACTACTGCCTTAAYATTTGCAAGCACTAATTTTCATTCATCTTCAACTTTTTTCAGTCAGTGTTAMGATCTATTTTAGATGTATTTTAGATCTATTTCAGATGTGGTTCTAGTATGTGGTTCTACCTTTTTTGTGGCCTCAGAAATTAGGACAACCCAAAAATCTCCAGTGAGGACATAAATGTTTGCTCACTAAGCAGAGGTTCATTGTACCTCCGGGTGCTGATCAGTACAGTTACCCAATTAACTCATGAAACCCATTAGAGGTGTGGTTGTTTGACTCTGTAACAGGTGTTGGTYCTGAACAGCCCAGCATTTGCCTTTGTGCCACTGTACTTGAGGTAAACTGAAAGTGGAAGTGTTAGTTCTGTGTAAGGCTGGAGGGTCTTGAACCAAGAAACAACCAGGAAGAGCTGTTCAATTGTAAAACTTTCCTTTTTCCTYTCTTTTCTTTTWMTGTTACATYGAGTTTAACAAATACTACTGTAATTTGCATTCTTCTGGGTGCAAAGGCTTGTAGGGTGGTGCTATATGGTGACTGCTGTTTGAAGGGTTTTTTCTGTTGCTATTTGGACTTGGCATGCAATTTCTAAATTTTAGTAAGTTCTGTAAATGAGCCCAGATTTCTGGATATGTAATTTATAGATAATCAGAATAAATGAGAACATTGCTGTTTCTGCAGCCATTATTCTTGTATGACCTAAAGGCTTTTATTATCAAACTCATCTATCTTATTTTGGTGATATTATTTCCACAATCAGTTTTGTAYGAGGAGTGATAGTGATGGTATCAGCCTGACCTTGCTGGTGCAGTATRGATGTGTAAAGGTACAGATTTGCTTTTAAAAATTTACAAAAGGGGTCCACTTGCACAAATCTCAAGAGAGACAAAAGATTGGTAAATCCCAAATAAGAAAATGTTTCAAACTGACAGAAGAGAAACAGAGGAAGGAAAAACTCCAAAACCTTGTGATGAAAGTTTTATCAATTTTTGGAATAGAATGCTCATTAAGACATTAGAATTTTTTCCTATGAAGTTTCATTGTATATAAATTCTTCTTGCAGCTATATTAAATAAATCTTTGTTGTCACTTGATTACTGAAAGTAGAATTAATTTATGTAATATAATACCATCATGGAGAAATGTCTGTGCATCTCTTAGAGAATCCAGGGACTCAAAGTTTGCATCTTMTATCTTGGATTTATTTTTAACATCTTGTAGTGTACTATTCGTAATAAAGTCTTAGTGTAATAATCCCTAGATATCCATTGCAAACTCTATGCGGCGGCTTCATTATGGAAGAATAGATAATTTGATCCTTTTATTCCAAACTCTGGAGATTTTGTTTTGCCATAAAATATTATCCTGTTAATATCTGTACATGTAATCAATKTTCAATTTTAAGCATCTTCAGAAGGAATTAAACTTGTTGGACTCTGAGGTTGAGGACCATTTTTATGGTCAGTTGGTGTCAAGGATCTGTGGTAGGGGAAATGAACTCCAGTTCACCCCTGCATTGGGATGTGAATCTGGGTGTGCAGAGAAGTGACTGTAGGAGAACTGCTGACTGGGCTGGACAATGGTAAAAGAAGTTTTTTATGGTACTTGCAGTCATGCAGTGGAGCCAGTTGTGACCATATTGACATTTCACAGACGTGTTTTCAAAGATTTGAGAAGCATCTACTTCGATGTGAGAACTGAGACACTTCCTGGAGGTTCCTCTGATCACTATATTTTGGGAAGAGCAAGTGGCATATGCCTACAGGTGATGATCACTGCTAGCTTGCAAGCCTTTCACCAGAACGTGAGGATGATAAATTCATTCAGATAGTGATATTTTTGGTGAACAAAAAATTAATAAATCTAGTTAGCCAGGTTCTCCTTCTGTTTTCAGAAATTTCTGAGGCTCTGTAMCTGAGATATGCGTGAAGAGAGGAGGAAAAGTCAGGTTGATGGTCTTCTGTTGTGGAATGGTTAATCCTAAACAGTTCAAGTCTACTGTAAGTGGCTGCAAACAAGTGGACATAGCATTGCTTAGGTCTTAAGAGTATTGCCATGGGTGACATTGGTCTCTGGCAAGGATGGGATCTGAAAATCATGCTCACATCTCTGACTTCGTTCTTTGGGTTTTTTGGGTCACAAACCTCTCGACTCCAGAGCTCCTGGTGAATTCACTTTCCAGCAATCCCTGCTCTGCTTCGATAGGATCTTGGGAAGTGCGTGGCAGGGTGCATCTCTGCATCTCCTCTTAGTGACAGCACGCTGGGTGTCCGTGCTGGGTGTCTGTGCTGGGGTGTGCTGCCAACGTTTGGGTAATGAAGGACCAGCCCAGGCCTTGCAAGTGCTGGATGGGTTATTACAGAACCATAGCGTGTGCTGAATTGGAAGGAACCCACCAGGATCATCAAGCCCAGCTCCTGGCTCTGCACAGCACCATTCCCGAGAGTCGCCCCATGTGCCCAAGAGCATTGTCCAAACACTTCTTGAACTCTGTCAGGCTGGTGCTGGGACCACTTCCCTGGGGAGCTGTTCCAGTGCCCAACCACCCTCTGGATGGATTACTAGGTATTTTAAAAAAGAAAAAAGAAAGGAAAATGAAACATTACTTTTCAAAGTATGTATGATGGACTTTAGCGCCAGACCACTAAAAATCCAAATCCAGGTGCGCCTAGYGTTTTCCAGATCTGGTTTCTCACCCGCGTATGAAAGTAGTCATTTAATACCTCGCTCTTTGTGACAAAAATGATTCAAAGAGCCATATTTTTCAGGGCTTGTGATGTGGAGGCTGCCGCGGGTGTGCAGTACATCCTAGCAAGGTACCCGGGAAGACGATCCGTGCCGGGAATCCTTCGTTTCAGGGTTTTTCCCCGCGGCAGGTCCCCCCCGCGTCCCCCAGGCCGGCGGCAGCGGTGGCGCGGTCCCCGCGGTGCCCGCGCGGGCTCGGGCGCGGAGCGGCGCCCCCCGCTCGGCGATGGTTCCGCCCGCCGCGCGCGGTCATGTGCGCGGGCCCGGCCCTCCGAGCGCGGCTGGGCGGCCTCGCACAGCGCCGCGTCCCGGGCCTCCGGCGGACAAAAGGGCGCAGGGAAGCGACACCTCCGGAAGGCGAGGGCAGGCGGCGTCGGTGGTGAACGTTTTCTGATTTTTCCAGAAATCAAGCAGAAGACTGAGCTGCTGATGTCAGTTAACTCTGAGAAGTCGTCCTCTCCAGAAAGGTACGGCCGCATCCCCGTCCGCATGAACGCGGGGCTTCTCCCTCTGCCTCCGCGGGGCTGCTGGCATTGTCCGCSTGCTGCATGCTGGATCTCGCACCGTGCCCACCCAGCCTCTCCTTTCGGCCGAGCTTTGCGCGGTTTTGCCGAGGGTTCCGGTGCCGTTCCCCGGAGCCCGGCGGCTGCAGCATGCGGATCGCGGCGGGGCGGGCTGGGCTGGCTGGTGCAGACCCCGCGCCTGTCACCGAGCGGCATCGCGCAGACCCCGCCGCGCTCCCCGCGCTTCTTCCCGTTCAGATGGCTAGGAAATAGAACTTGGCCAAGCGTTTGGTGCCCTGTTATGTGGAAAAGGGAGTGTCCTTTGGAAAGTAGCTCAGGAATCGCAAATCCCCCTATTAGTCACATTCTGTAAGATAGATGTGAKCCCTGTTCAAGTCTGTGCTAGGAAATGGAGCAGTCGCTGCATGCAGTAATGGTTCATGCCTGCAGGTAAGGACAAAATGACTCAGAAGTGTTTTTAAAGCAATTATTTTATCTGTCAATCAGATTAGTGCTATTTCAAGTAGCTGTTTCATTTTTGAAGAAATACTTAAAGGTACTAAATGTACGTTTAAGTCTTCTGACGTGAAATAGCCTCCTGGTGATTATTTTGTTGATTTTGAATAAATCAGCCCTGCTCAGTTCTGTTTTGCTTGCAGCTGAATTTTAGAGCATTTTCAATTTTGAAACTGCTTCAGTCTAGAGAATCATAACACCATTTCCCCCTCATTATTTACAGTAAACATTTTGGCTGTATGTAAMAGACCTCCTGAATGTTCTGTTTCACCATTTTAATATTGGACGTTGGCAGAAAAAAAATACTAATTATTTTAAGCTCTCAAACTGTGTATTAGGCTGAAATGATGATCTAAAGTTTATTTTATTGAATGGCTCTGCATAAAGAKACATGATAAGACACTGAATGCTATCTTAAGGAAACAAGCTAAAAGACATCTTTCAAAATAAACGAGTGCTGTATGGCATGGGTGGTTTGAAAAACCAAAATGAGCAATTTAATTTGATTTATAAGTGTTTTTGTGTAAGATATGTAGAGGCAAACGTATGTGGCCTTTCACTAGCTGTAGTTATAACAAAATATCAGCAATGAGAGATACAGAAAATGGTGGGGGGGGAATGGGATRTTAAGTCACCTTTCCAAAATGGAGAAATATAAGAAGAGGTTTGAGAGAAATTCTATTATTTGCCTGRTCAAAATGATGAATAAGGAGAGAACATGTAAATGTTTGTTTGTTAATCTTTATCCCACCCTTATGCCTGAATTTTTTAAATACAAGTCTCATAAAATGGTGGTGGTAACAGGGAGGATGATGGAGTGAAAATAGTAAAGGAAACAGGTGTTAACTCAATTTTTAGGGAGACTTTTGTTGGCATTGCTGTGTGGGCATTTGATATGTAATACAGATATTTATTTTATCAAAATGAATGTTGAGGCAGAACCCATCAACTGATCAGTGTGGTTTTGAGCAGAACATGCTCATAGTTGAACTGATGGTAGTCCTACATGAAGAGGTTCTTTTAAAGGATCGTAACATACCACTAGAAGAAGATGTATTTGTCTGAGATTCATTTGACTGTCATTCATTAAATAGTAAGGTTTTTTTAATAGCATGATGTGTTACCATGCAATGAAGATTAAAATGTGGTTGTTGTMTATGCACATAGATTTCTTTTGAGGATTTAAATATGTGGTACTCTTCACTTGGAGATTGATTTGACACATCAGCAGCATGGTCAGTCATAAATTAAAACAACTTTATATTTTATAGGAGATGTTTTTTAAAATAACCACATTCTTTTCACCTGTCTAAAAATAGACTGAATTTTTTTGCAAGCTGTTATGAAACAGTGCTGTCTATCTTATTAGCTGCCAGTTCCTTTCAATGCTCTTTGAAAATTAATGTATAAGATTTTTTAAAAATAAATAATTATAATGTTGAGTGTCTGAACTGCTAAACTGTGCTTAATCTGCTCTGTAGAAAAATTGCAGTGTGTGTTTATGACATAAAGACATGRGAATATGCATGTTTTTGGAAAACACAGGAAGGGAATTAACTCTTGCATGTATTTATTTATTTATTGGTGGTTTTTATCCTTGCTCCTAGTGGTCRGATTTTTTGAGACGCTTGAGTTCTCCATGTGGGAATGCTGTGTGGAAGATCTGAAAGAGTCCATGGCTTGTTTCTTGTTTTCCACGCTAGCAGAGGCTGCTAGACAGCGCTTGCATAGCCAGAGGGGAGGGGAGAGGAGKTGCTCTGTGCATTTACAGAGACTGATGAAATGGGAATAGAGAAGAAATGAGAGAGAAGCCCATTACTTGCCTCCTTCTTTGGTCGGTCTTTGTTTTTACAAGACAGTTTAGTGTTTGTAGGTTTTCCTGCTCATTTGGCAAGTTCAGCATGCTGTCACATCTTACTGATGAGAAGAAAGCTGGAATATAATGGATGGTTTGGCTGTTATGGAGGCTCAGCATTCTGGAAATCCTGCAGCATTCTCTCAGGATAGTTGTTTGTTATGATTTTAAGAACCTTTTAGGAGACATTAGCAAGAAAGATGAACCCTTTTGCTGAGGAACCTCTGAGCTGTTTAAAGAYATTGGCAGCCTTAAAAAGTAAATGAATACAAACCTGAGACATTTTTCATAGATTCATCCTTCCTTTCCSCTTCTCACCAGAAAAGCTGAAGTTGCAGAAGTGAGGTGCTAAGATTAAGATACATGTGTTTTGGCATGCTATGGGATATTTCATTAGCCGGTACAATCAGACAGCATCTCTATGTCCTRAATTTCCGAGTAGTTAATGCTGCCCTGGGACAAAGTCCCGGTTCCTTGTTGATAAGGTAGCCCGGGTAACTGCAGATGCGTGTGTGCACATGGACTGGGCGGTGGATCAGGTATCGCACTGCAGCTGGTCCCGCTGAATTGATTTGTTTGGATGTCTSAGCCTTAAGAGACCATGGATATGTTTTCCTGCAGCGTGCTTGCTGTGTCACACTCACCTGGTTTCTTTACCTAATGAGTAGGAATTTAACTGCCACGTACCTCGGATTCTTTGTGTTTCATTGGAGGCTGCATGACACTGGTTCAAGTGTTGCAAATGTCATGAGGAAGCAGTAGCAGCACMCAGATGGAGGAGGATGGTCTTTCAGTAGCCTTYCAAGAAAGCAAAACCACTTTCATTTCTGTTRTATGAGTTACACAGTCTTCTCATCTACAGTACAGTGAACTTTTTGAGTTGCAGAGATTTTTCTTTTGCCTTTTTGGGGGCTGAGTGGAACTCTTGGCAAGTTTGTTTTATTTTGAGAAAAGTTAATCMTTTCATCTGGATCACTGGCTATTCTTAAGACTTCTAACCTAATGTATGTGATAGCTTTGTTTTTCGCATTTTAGGACAAAGAACTTGTTATTTCTTTAGTTCTGATTTTGGATTATAAATTTGTGTCATTTTAGCAATGTAGTTTGACCATGAACACTTTCTGATAGAGGTTATTAGCAAGGCAGATCAGTCTTAAGTGTTTGACCTGCTCTTTTTCTCTCTTTCTGCAAAGGCTGAATATGCATGTTTCTTTGAAATGAGTTTCAGCTTCAGTGTTTTTTTAAAAAATGTAATAGCAGTCACTCATTAACAGAGTTAAAGTAGATAGCTTGTGTGTATATCCAGTTTTCATGATTTTGACAGATTTTATAAATAACCGTAAACGGAAGATACTCTCAGATGACAAGTTTGGGTTTAATCAATGTGTAGAAATTTGTGGGGTCAGGTGGTGCAGGCAAGGTGTAAGGAATACTGGTGGTTACTGGTGGTTTTGGTTTGCCTTTTTTGTTGTGGTTTTTTGAGCCTTGGGGTAGGTATAGTCCTCTAGTTTTGTAATTAATCTTTGAAGAGCAAATTAATGTATTTCTCACTGCTTTTACACGGTTTCTTCATCAGGTCATGCCAAGGAAGCAGTCAGGCTAAAGTAAAGGAGGAAGAAATTTAAAATAATGAGAAGGAAGAAAAAAGATGGAGACTGAGTACTGTCTGCTTCCTTTTCTAAGAGACCTAATGTTAGTTAGAGGAGGCATTGTGAAACAAGTTATGTTGAATTCCTTCAGGTTTTGGAACATCAGGAAATTTCTGTTCTGTTTCTGTGTGTGTTTTCCTTTTTTAAATTTAATTGTGGAAGCACTGCTTCTGAGGTATAAGTGTAACATGTAATGAATGCAGAAATAATGTTTAAAAGTATMACCATCAACTGGCAAGATCGAGTTAAGCTGATATGACTGGGTGTCAGATAAATGTTTTAATTTAAAATGGAATAATTATTAGATAATAGGGCATTATAAGATAAYGATTCTATTATTTRCGTAACTAACATTGAAAGAAAAAAYAGTTGTCAGAATAATGCAACTATTTCATCAGGTCCAGTAACTTAAACACATTTTCAAAATATTATATTTTCCTTAGCTCTCTTCCTGATTTACTTGTTCTTTTTTTATAGGATAGCAGAAATATTGCACAGCTTCCATTTCAGGACAGTTCAAATCTATTTTTAGTAGTCATGCAGCTATAACTTTTCTGTTTTGCTTAATATATGATAACAGTGAAGAGTATGTATGTTTCCCCCTTTTTTTTTCCCTGAATTGCATGTTAATTCTATTCATTGTATTTTATCTCRGAAGTAGAAAGAAAATCATCCTTAGTGCGGGCCCTAAGCTGTTTGTCCAGGGAGGCACTTTATTCCACACCAAGTCTGTTGGGTGACAGTGTACCTGTATAGCTGTGTTAAATGAGGTGCTTAATTTTAGATTCCCAGTCCTGGACCAAAATAAATCCTATGTTTTTGTGAAACCTTTAATATGAAACCCACACATCTCACTTGTTTCAGCATGCCAGGCTTTTAAGTGAAGTATGAAAGGGATGTAGAGGCAAGGAATGTTGGACCATGCCATTGTCCTTGTGTGGGAAAAAATGGAAATAGCCTATATAGAAGCAGCCACTTGTGGTGCATGTTTTTGACTTSAGGTGATATTTTTAGGGGACAGTGTACTCTTTTTAGAGCTGTTAGTGCCTCTGTCAGTTTATCAGTAGGCTTTGAAAAGATGGAGAATTTGAAGTGCATTTTGGCTTTCAGTGATCAGTTTGATTTATTTTTGTGTCTGTCTGGAATTTCTGCTATAGGTAAAAATTATGTACTATGATATTTAATAACAAGTGGAATATATCATTAGTATCCCTACTACTCAGATGGCCTGTGCATTACTTAATTTTAATATTTTTTTATGATTAAGAACTTCTCATCATGTAGGTATTTGTGAGGTATTTATTACAGGGGAATTTCTAATATAYCTTCTGAAAACTAAAATCTCAGGTTTTGTCACTTCCTGCTGGAACTAAAATGAGAGAATTTTGTGAAAGGGAGAGTTTGAAAGTTTTTGAGGGTTGTATGAGGTTTTCCTGTTTGAGAACTATTCGCTGGAAATTAACTCGAGGAGTCCAGTGGTGGTTTGAACACAGTTATTTAATGGCTAAAAAAAATTATGTAAAAAATTTAAAAATTATGACTTGCACAATATACTTTCTAATGTATTCCAATTCTGTCCCAGGATAAAACGTTTGGAAAAAAGTAAGGGATCATTTTAAGCAAAGCCTTTTGTAGTACAGATTTAGTCTGTTTAATGACTTGAAACTTTTTGCCTGATCACAGCCTTAGTCATAACTTCACTAAAATGTCCTCTCCAGCCCCTAGATGGATGATAAAGGAATGTTACCTGATAGATTGCATAAGCAACGTGTACCTGTGCCCAGTGTTTGCATTTCTGTTGGTGCTGTAGTGTCTTACAGGATAAACTAATTTGTGGTTATTTGCTGTTTCATAGTATATACATATTTATATTATATACTTACAAATCAGTAATAAAATGTTTAGACAKTCATGTAATTCAGTTGATTTTCTGTGTTTTGATACTTGTATTTTCATTGATCCGAAATCGATGTGATTACTGAGGGATGCTAGCAACAGATTAAGCAAATGTATGCAAATTCAAGAATTCCATTTTGTTGCGTATGTTGTGTTATAAGCGTATTTTCAAGAAATTGTGGCATCTCTCAGCTTCTGACCTGATGTGAATCCTGCCATACAGTTTGGAGGGCATCTGAACTTTCCCGTGGACTAAAAAATACCTTTCTGTCCAAAATGTTGTGACCAGGTCTTTTATTAGTTCTGTTTTCAGGAAGTTTGCACTCCTGTGTATGCTTGTGTATTTTCTTCAACACTTGCCCTTTGTCTTAGTTAAACTGACAAAATCTGAACAGCCASTGTTACCTTAAAGACAAATCTGAAATTTATCTCATCTAGGATGCCTGCCAAAGTCATGCTGACACTTGACTAGATGGATAGTGAACTGCAATTTCCTTTTCTTCTGCTTCACTCTCTTTTTATTCTTTAAAGCTTCAGTTACAAAACACGTGAGCAGTTCCAAGCTCTGCCTATGTTCTTCACCAAGTTTATCTACACAGCYTTCCTTGTCTGGTTGTGGCTTTAGGTCAGTAAGGCTGGTTGATTGCRTCTCTTTCCTGACTGGACAAGGTTCAGAACCAGAACCACATCCTATGTAGATGTTCTGTTTATATGAAGTTTTCACCATTGTGTTTAATAAAGGCGCATTAAATAACCTCGCTGTACTAATAAAAGTGTTCTAATTCTGTCTTGATATCTGCTAATATAACAAATGGCCACAAATTGGTGATTCCCTCATTTACTTAAAAACTGTATTTTCTTCTCTTTAGAGGTTGAGAAACATCAGTATTTTAGTGTTAGGCTGGTTAGTCTTCGAAACTTTTATTCCCAAAACTTGGAATAGCCTAATTCTGTGGAAAGGAGAATTTTTGAATCTAGTTCTTGTTTGGTAAAATGTCACTGGAGTAATATCATGCCTTTTAAGAATTCAGTGTTTTGTTTTCATGAAGCAAATCTGCCCCAAATSTGCTGGGATGGTCACAGCCTTTCTAAGAAGGCAAGGGCTCRTCCTKATTTCTGTTGWTCAGTACTACTGGGCATGGTGAGAGTGGCAAAGGTCAYATTAGTGCAGCAGAAACTCCTTTTAAACGATGTTTCTATCCTGTGGTTGTCTAAGCGTAAATTTAGTGGTTCTGGCAGATACTGGGATAATTTTTATGTCATTAATACTTCTAGAAAGAGGCAGTATTATTTTATCTTGCAACTGTTGTGTCAGAATATCCAGCAATGGTTTTTTTTTTTTTTTTTTTTGGTGGAGATGGAAAGGTGGTTTGAAATTTCTGTGAGTTTCAGTGGGTTCTGTTACTCTGTATCCAACATCGGGACCTATGGATTCTCATTGTCTGTTGTCTTCAGCTGCTGCAGCCACTGTCCCCAGAAGCATTCAGTTCCTGCTATGCCCACATACCAGACACGTATCCACCTCTGTTTATTTCATGCCATGAACCAGAATGGAAGATGTTTGGAATTAGCTCTGCTCTTTATGACTCCTTCTATAAAAGGATTACCTTACCCTTAGGAGACCATGTGTAGTGGTTTCCTCTGAGTGGTGCTTTGTCATCCCCAGTCTGACAGTGTAAAGCCTTTCTGACAGCTCCTGTTGCATATGTGACAAGAATCAGGAATTTCCACTGCTGCTTGGTGTCTTAGCTATGAGAAGTGCCAGCTTCTGAGAAGACTAATACGGCTTTGGACCAAGACTTCCCTAAGGTATGAAAAAGATCATCAACCATAGTGATTCTGAAGTACATTCTTATCAATTAAAACCTTTCATTCTGTTATAAATAAGAGTACAAATAGTCTTCACGGACTTAGTTAGAAATCTCACTTGGCTCCTTTCCAGGTAATTAATGTTTCAGAGTATTAGTCTAGAAAGCCAAATAAAGAAAGATACAGCCTTCCTTGGAATGCTTATATTTCCCAACAATAGTGAAAGAATGAACTTACRAAGAAATTATTGGTAATCAAGAAAAAACTCTTCCTCTTTCTTACAAGAAATCTTGATGTCTGTAAGTGGATTACTGACATGATGGATTGGCTTAGACCCTGTTCCTTGGGCATCTCAATGATAGTCTGCTGCCAGATAAGGCATGATTATTTTGTGCAGACCATTAATATTTAAAAATGATGTTGCTCTTTAGGGAAATCTCTTCAAGGTTTCTCCAAGGCAAACTTATTTAATATGTTCCTGGAGTTTTAATTTAAATCTACTTTGTTTCACCTGTATGTTTGCTTTATTTATGTTACTTTTCTGTTATAAATGCGTCCTGGCTTGAAAAGAAAACATACAGAAAGAACTGGTCAAGATTCTTTTCAAATGTGTTTAGCACTCAGGAATTTCAAAGGCTATTAAAAGAACCAGAAGTCATCCAGTTGAAGCAGAATGGTGTCYGAGAATGCCAATACATTTTTTACTATCATTTACATACTCAGTGCTTTAAAAAATGCCTTAGCAAAACTGCATGGAGTGTGTTCCAGGAGATCCCARGACAGCTTAAACAGTTTGCRACTAAAAGGTTTAAAAGCTACCCCATTCCCAAATCTAAGGCAGATTTAGATACTTCACCTTCAAAGTGTTAACTGATAGCTTTGCTAAGAATCTTGGTAAAGGTATGTGTCCTTTTAGCCCTGCCAGCTGTTAGAGGTAGCCAAGCATGGAGGGCTCTGTGTCCCAGGGGCAGTAGGATCTCCTGTCMTAGCTCAGTAGGTAAGAGCAGGGCTGCTGTGTCCTCAGGGCCAGGCAGTGAGGAGTGTGTATTCCCCATAGGTTTGTGCATGCACACGCTCACGTACAGAAAGCACACACAACTGGCCATGCAGGTCAGCAGASACTCAAACCAGAGCTTTTATTGGCACCCACATAAACACACACACAGAGCATTGAAGCAAAAACTGTGTAGACAGCCATGTCCTTTTCCTCCTTTCCAGCTCCTTAATAGAAATCCACTAGTGAAATTTTTGCAGAAACTCACACAAAAACTCTGTGTGCTTCCCCAGCCAATTTTAAGTGGTTTGTGTAGTTCCTGGTGTCTAAACCCATGAGCCCCTAAGATTCATRTTCTCACTCCAGTTGCTGGCACTTGGACCTTATTTGCTTCCTGGCCAGTCTGACTTGAAATTAGCTTGGGCTCACAYATGCACACTTAAAATAGAAAGTGCATCCACAAAGAAGACAGGTATAGGGTTTAGTGACAGGATGGGCCGTCATGATCAAGGGCAGGGCTTAGTTGGACAAGTGCACTGACCAGTGCTCATTTGCACTGGACCTGCCCTATTTATCCTTTTTCCTTGCTATTTTCCCATACTTATTTCTCCATTATTCACTTTTGTGCCAGTCTTTCTCCACACCTAATGCTTTCCCCTAAACATTTCACAACATCTTGCATATTCTCACAGTACTGTGGTACGTTTTATACAATCCCAAAATGCTCTTCCTCTCTGCGTCCCATAGAAAGTCCCATACCCTTAAAGCAATAACCTTTAGTTTTCAAGGTGGGTTTTTTTGGGAGAAGTTTCTTCTTTGACTCATCTCGGTAGATTCACCACTGGGAGAATGTGGTCTGATTGATAGTCGTAGGAGTAGGTGATTCACATGCTCTGTTTTCGCTGTTGAGGTTATTAGGGTTGACCTGTTGTTTTGCTTCTGATCCTTATTGGATCTGYTGCTGTTATGATTAGCTTTTAATCMGATACCCTAACACTGCTCTCCCATGGACCTAGTAGCACCTGTCAAAACTGGATCCAGATCTGTTTGGATTTTTGGCTATGTATCTGATGTGGCCATCCAGAAGATTGAAACTAGCTGAAGATAGGAAATGCACAGCTTTGCTGCTACTTCTCAGTCTCCTGGAAGTTTGATATTACAGAGTTTTGTCTACTACATAACWCCTATTCAGTTTTTAGACCTATGCTTCTGAAAAGGAAGAGTGATGTATGTTCTTACCATGTGTTAGATACATACTCTGTGCTTCAGCTTACACTGCTGGATGTGTCGAGCTCATACATCTGATGAAGGCAAAGCTCAGGCGTGACCAAAACCAAGTARTGCTACTTACTCTGCTGAGCTGATATCTGTGCTTGTTGCAAAATCCATTTGAGGTAGCACAGCACAGGGATGCATAATAATAGTAAACAGCTGTGGAGCATAAAACATTTCACACTGGACATCCTGCTTCGCTGTGCTCTGGTCTGGTAAAGAGATGTCTGCTAATAGTGGCCAAAAAGTGGCAGTTCAAAAAAGGCAAAAAGAATCATATTACTCTCATTCTAAACAAGGCTCCAAGGTAGACTGGAAGGCCAGCTGTTAATCTGAGCTGCAAGCATCGAGGTATTTTTCAAGTCCTTTGCAAGATAGCTGAGCAGGCAAAAGACCCAGAGCCACAATGTGCGTTAGTCAATACCAGGCTATCTGACATCGGTATTCAGAAAACCTGGCATGTACGATTTCTACTCTCATAGCCCAGGAGATAGCTAATATTTGAGGCTTTGCCAAGTTGTTCTTCTCATGAAGAGAAATAGATTATATGATTTGAAGGTTGTGGGATTTTATGTGTGTGTGTACGTGGAGTGCTGTTTGTTTACACAAAACATGTAAACAGAGCTCATTTGCTTGAGCGGAGTAGAAACAAAGTGCAACAAGCAGCTATTTTGCTGATGTTTTCAAGTCTGCCTGTCTAGCAAGTACTGTACTAAAAAAACCCCCCTTAAAATTCAGAAAAACAACACCCAAAAAACCCCACGCAACTCTCTCCTGGAATCACAGGCACAGCATTTTTTTCTGGTTTTTTTTCTGCTTTTTCAGCTGTTGTGTAAAAGACCTAATGTTCCTTTTTTTACTGAGCCTGAAAGGAGGGTATTCAGCCCAACCCTCAGCCTTGACTACAGCCAAGTTCTAAATTCTGAATGCTTTACAGAGTAGCTCAGTCTCAGACATAAAATTTGAAGGACTAAAATGCTATACCTAAAATCCAGCTAAAAAAAGTTTTTATGTGTACTATAATACCCTTTATTAAACYTTCTGGACACTGCAGTTTGTTCCCAGGTCACACTGTATGGCATCTGAGGACTCCTGCCCTTTACTGCAAATAGTTCTTGTCAGATCTTTCCCATGGACAGGTGTGAGCTGATTTAAGATCTTCTTTCAAGGCTTCTGCCAGGTTTCCACTGGATTTCTTTGAGGCACTAGTGTTTAGACTCAATCCATCCTTGATTTTGGTTGTAGCTCCCCCCCATCCTTCTAAATGATGGCTTTTCTTGTCTAGAAAGCTTCWCTAGGTTTTCATGTGGTGCTTCAACACTATATGAGTCAGCTGAAGCTGAAAAACCCCTATCTTCCTTAGTTCCTGAAAGCTTCTGAGACTCAACAACTTCTTGGTTCTCTAAATTACTTCTAAGGCCTTGTTTTGTTCACAGCTAGTAGTACATGTGTGTACTGTTGCCTGCAAAAAAGTACAGATTGAATTGCAGGAGTTTTGTATGGAAATAACACGGTGGGAGATTTATCCTAGAGCTTTCCCTTTACCTCCCAGYGTGGTCTTCATCTTGTCACTCTTTTTGTTTAGTTATCATCAGTTTGTTTTGTTACCTCATACCTTTGATTTTGAGCTAATTATTTGAATGTTTCTTTAAAAATATTCCTGCATTGAAAGAGATATGGAATATATGAAGTGAACATCAGAGACATGAAAATACAACAGGACTTTAGCTCTGTGTATATATATAAAGTTTCATAACTCAATTAGCAGCTTGTAATGGCTGGAGTTCACAAGAGAAATATTAGAATGTATTGTGATATAGCAAAAAAATGGTCRAAGTATATGCTGAAGTAAATACTCTGTGTCACTGAGCACATCTCTGCTRTTCAGCCAGTTCTCAGTCCACCCCACTGTCCACTCATCTAACCCAAACTTTCTGAGCTTTCCTATGAAGATGTTATGGGATTCAGTGTCAAAAGCCTTGTGGAAGTCAAGGTAGACAGCATCCACTGCTCTCTCCTCATCAACCAAAGCCAGGTATGCCATCATAGGAGGGTGTTAGTTTGGTCACACATGATTTCCTCTTGGTGAATCCATGTTRATTTCTCCTGATAACCTTTTTCTTTTSATGCTTAGAGATGCTTTAGATACTGGTGCACAAGGATTTACTTGTAAAATACAGAGCACTGCCTTTTTGTTAGGATAGGGACCTTATAGTAATTAGTGGGCTACAGCTCTTTGTGTTGAAATGTAAACCTCAGTGATTTATATGGTCCATACTGCCATATGGATTCTTGTGAGYAGTTTAACTGATTGGAGGAGGAATGTGTTATCATAGAATCTTAAAAAATGTTGTGTTGGAGGGACCCATCAGGTTAATCAAGCCCAGCTCCTGGCTGTGCACAGCACCATCCCCAAGAATCACCATGTGCTTGAGAGCATTGTCCCAATACTTCTTGAACTCTGTTGGGCTTAGTCTTGTGACCACTTCCCTGGGGAGCCTGTTCAGTGCCCAGCCATCCTCTAGATGAAGAATCTTTTCCTGATATCCAACCTAAACCTCCCCTGACACAACTTCAGGCCATTCCCCCAAGTCCTGTCTCTGGTCACAAGAGTGAGCAGATTAGTTCCTGCCCTTCTGTTTCCCCTTGTGGGGATGTTGAAGACTGCAGTGCGTTCTCCCCTCAGCCTCCTCCAGACTGAACAAACCAAGTGATGACCCCAGCCTCTCCTCGTGTGGCTTCCCCTCACCATCCTTGTGGCCCTTTTTTGGAGGTGTTTGAAGCCCCACCCAGTCCAAGGTGTCCTTGCCTGTGGCAGGGGAGTTGAACTGAATGAGCTTTAATGTCCCTTCCAACCCAAACAATTCTRTGATTGTATAATTCTGTGAAGTGTGGCAAATACAAGGCATTGCAGGCAACTGCTACATATTGACACAATATTTTGTCGGTGGAATTGGTTAAGAGCATGGTTAACCTTTTGTCCAAAGCCATGATACATCTAATTTTATCTTTTGTTCCCAAGTAATTTAATGCTTTTTAAATCAAATCCTCCAGTATTGAAAATCAGAGTTTTGTAATTTAAAATATAAGAGAAGATTGGAATTTTCATGTTTCTTTCTAATTATATTTTGSCACATTTGTTGCTGCTGTTAATATTTAATCCCATAATTCCATAGCARTGCAAAACTCTGCTTTTAATTAGAATGTTATTTCATGGAATGTAATAGAAATTGTTAAAACTTTGGTGAAATACAGACTGGTTTTCTGGTTCCAGATTGGAGGATTTAAATTGCTGTTTTGTAGCGGTGTGGGTGWTGGCAACAAAATGTCYGTGGAGGTGATTTGGTGAGCGTGARTCACTARCTGRAKAGGAAGATGTAAACTTGAAAGTTTGTAAGTCATTTTGTATGTTCATTTGACTTCCAAACGCAAATTACTAGGAACCATGAAACGCACTACTTACCTTAGAAAGGAGAAAAGTGAAATATAAGGGAGAGTAATGTTTCTTGGAATCATGAAATGCKTTTSGTTGGAAGGGAYCTTCAAGACCATCTGGTTCCAACCCCTCTACCATGGGCAGGGACACCTTCCATTTGAGACCAGGTTGCTCAAAGCCCCATCCAACCTGGCCTTAAACACTTCCAGGGACAGAGCATCCACAGCTTCTCTGGACAACCTATTCCAGTGTCTCACCACCCTCACAGAAAAKAATTTCTTTTTAGTCTAAACSTGCTGTCTTTTAGTTTGAAGGCATTYCCTCTTGTCCTGTTGCCACATGCCCTTGTAAWAAGTCCCTCTTCAGCTTTCCTGTACCTAGCTGCCTTTAGGTACTGGAAGGTGCTCTAAGGGATTGGCAGAGCCTTCTCTTCTCTAGGCTCAACAACAACTACTCTCAGCCTGTCTTCATAGCAGAAGGGCTCCTCCATCCCTCTGATCATCCCGGTGGTTTACTCTGTACATCAGAGTCACATCCTTCTTACGTAGGGGTCCTCAGATCTGGACACTRCTCCAGGTGGGAGTAGAGTAGTGGAGGAGAGGGGGAAAATCACCTTCCTCGACTTGCTGGCTGTGCTGCTTTGGATGCAGCCCAGGACACGATAGACTTTCTGAGCTGCAGGCACACATTGCTTAATTCTCTAAAGATTGTCATTCACCAGCACCAYTGAATCCTTCTCTTCCGAGCTCTTTTCAATCCATTCTCCACCCAGCCTGTGTCAGTGCTTCAGATTGTGCTTCCCAGATTAAGCAGCAGCTTGCACTCAGCTATGTTGAACTTCATGAGGTTGTCACAATCCCACCTCTCAGTCCTGTTAAGGTCTCTCTGGATCCCGTTCCTCCAGTGTGACAGCCCCACACAGCTCGGTGGTGTTGGCAAACTTCCCAAGGGTGCTCTCCATCATCTGTCACTGACAAAGGTGTGAAACAGCCCCGGTCCCAGCAGTGACCCCTGAGGAACACCACCCTCACTGCTCCCCTCTTGGACATGGAGCTRTTGATCACAACTCTGTGAGTGCATCCATCCATCCAGTTCCTTATCCACAAGTGATCCCTCTGTCAAATTCTTGTCCCTSTAGTTTAAAGACAAGGATGTTGTGTGGGATAGTGTCAAATGCTTTGTATGAGTCATCATACTATTGCAATAAATATTTCATTTGGCAGTACAGTTTTCTTAGTTTTATGGGCCTCCTGCTAGTTAAGTTTGGCAAATATGTCTAGATACTACTAATTGCTGCTTCAGTGTTGCTGACATGACTAGTTTAATTTTTCCAAAATCTGTGGAATGTACTGTGTTTTGCCTAAGTCATGTTGTGCACTGCTTAGGGTTTCTTTTATCTTATGGGTGTGGTTTTGGTTTGTTTTTCTTCACATGGTTATATCTGTGGACTTCAGGACACTCCAGGCTCTTGTTGAACTGGAATCTATAAAGATAATTAAGATGATGGTGGTATTATGGTGTAATTAGGTTCATTAACAACACAAATGCAAAGGGAGTGTTTTGTTAACARGAGTTGCTTACATGTCTTTAATTTTATGGTTGTGATTTGTCCATTTAGAATTTTTCTTTCAAATGATTTAGTTTTTCTTAAAGACTCAGTATGAAAGATGCAAAGATATGTTTCTTGCAAATAACAATGGAGAGATTTTGTGTGTATAGTGTTTGCAGAGAAGAATTTTTTTYCCCCCAGTTTTTGCATTTTAGAAAGAAAGATATTTCAGTTTTGAGAAATTGTTTGAAACATAAASGCACATGTAAATGAAGTAGATCTTTAAAATTTTTTATGTGTTGAACTTAGTTTAGTATTTCTTGCCTTTTTTAAACAAAATTAAAAAATTCTCCTGGTCTTTCTTGCATTTGTTTTAAGTCAGTGCTCATAGCTCAGTGTTGTTTCGGTGACTCCTTATCTTTTTCCCACTGTTGTTACACTTGCAGTTTGCAARCATCAAAGGATTAGCTGAAAGAAACAGATACTGACTGGGGGTGGCCAAACTCTGGTTTCAATGAGCAGCATTAATTTATGCCCACATTGATTGRAAGTATCTATCTCCATCTAATACTCATGTTTCTAGCTTGGTTTTATCAGGTTGATGATTAGAACATCCTTGCCTGAGGAAAGCTTGATGTATCTCCCTCCAGTACTCATCAATAACTCTATTTATTTGGATAGTCCTTAGGGTTTTAAGCAGAGCACCAAAAATCATTACTCTCCCTCAGGATCTGATTGTGCTGTGGCTGAAATTATGCCAGTGTGTGACAGTCAAAGCCAAATGCCTGTGTTTGGTTATCAAATGTTCTTATATTTGTTCTGCTTTAACTTCTAGGCCATTTTGATCATTCTTGTGACCATTTTTACTGTCATTTTTATTTCTCCATGTTGTGTTACGCAGTTATGGATCAGTGAGGAGCTAAGGCATGGTTGTGAAGTTTCTTTACTACTTTTAACATGCTTTGATTTTACTTTTGATGAAGCTTATGCTTTCTTGGAGTTTTTTTGTGTCAAAGCAGGAAACAACAGTTGTTCTGAAGCTTTTGGCAGGTGCTCGCTGTGTGTGTGCACACCYGAACCAAGCTGAGCTTGCGAGTGTAAAGATTGCTTAATGTGGCACTGCCCTCCTTGGATCTAGGTAGGCTTATTAGGGAATCAGGATCTAGTAGTACTGGGATTAATGATTAATGAGTTATAGCTGTAGTATTAGTTTCCTTTTCTGTTTGCTTTCCTACAGGAAGGATGATTTCTGGCACAGAGACAAGTACCTAGAGAGCTGGTGATACCTTACACTRTCCCAGCTGTCTCTGGTGGATAGTTACTGGATTTCTGCTTGGCAAATCCTGTAACAGGGTTTTGGTGCTGTGACATGACAGGCTTACCCAGATTTCTTACGTTCCCACTAAACTACGAGGGATAAATACCTATTGTGTATGAGAAGGGTCTGCAGCCTGTGTTTTGCAGCCCAAATGAGTGGTCCAGCTTTCCTCACTACACCAGCCTTCCTGAAATCCTCTTTGCCCCWGCACGTTTTCCACCACAATGAGCCGAGTTAGTCTGGCATCAGGTGCCAGAGCCTGAATGCTGGATAGGAGCATAAACGTCCATGTTTAGGTTCTAAAACCTCACCTAGGATTCTCTTGCTASTGTTCTAAGTCAGCCTTAGCACTTCACCATTATTTTGTGGACTTTTTTATTGCAGTCCTTGCCGCTGTTKCTGCAGTTGGCAAACATTAAAGCATTAGCTAAAAGAAAATGTTGCAACTGAAATTTTAGGATTTAATGGCAATTATGGCCTAAAAGAATGTGGTGATCTACATGAAAGCTCATTTGTATTAAGTAAGAATATGGAATGTCTTTCAGCATATTGAGTAATCAAATGCTTAATAAAGTTCGTGCATAGTTTCACATAAYTGAGTTATTTTGTAATCCTTCAATGTCTACCTGCTACGTAGGCAGACATTTCTTTCATCTTAATGATTAGATAGTGAGATTTTCACCTTAGCATACTGCGTGGGTATTTTGGGTTCAATGTTCATTAAAATGAAACAGCAGTAAGAAAAACTAGGAAATATTCTTGGGTATATGGTTCCTACTCAGGAGTTGCAAAGTCAACCRCTGCTTGAAGGCTGATGTGGAAGAAGAGCTGACCTATAAAACATATGATYATTTGGTYTTGTAGAGCCAYACCACCAGTTCCTTCCAGTTTGAGGGGATGAATGTTGAGGCTTTCATGGGGGTTTTTCTGGATCCTGGTTGTCCAATAGGAACATCATGAGCGTGACATTCTTATCACTTCTCTCCCGGAGTGTCTAGGATAGCTGGCTATTCTTGTATTTTGGTGGTTTCCATTTTTACTGTTTCTTTTCAGCATTAATTAATCCAGTGTCTTCTAATTCACAGATCGACAACAACAATTTATCTGTGTGGTATAAGGCATTTAATTTCTTGTCTCAGCATTCTTAGTTTCAGCAGTGTAACTGTTAGACTTTTAAGGCATTCTGTTTCTGTTTGAAGTTTTGACAATGTAGTCATTGATACTTAAGAAAGAAGTGTGTAACATTTTGACCTACGAAGATTGCATGTCCAGCACATACGCTGCATCACCTCGGTATTTCTAAAAAGGAAAACATTGCTAAAGCAAGGCATTGACAATCATGTTAGAATGCATATAAAATAAGGATGTATTCACAGTGTAACATCCTCCTGAATGTMTCATGCATGACAGGAAATAATTATTTTTGAAATATGAAAAGGTGTTCTCATCTGTAATCAGTACTACGGCTTTTTTGGGCCAGTCTTGGAATGAGAAAAATTTTTCTATGTTTTAACCCTAGTTCAACAGTAGCACTTAACACTCCTAAGAAAAGTTTTCTGGATTGTAAGAGAAAACTCCATCAAAATATCCTAGAGAATTATCTTAAATGTGTTCAACTGTTTCAGTGATCTAGGTATGTATGATCTCTCAGCCAGAAGCTGGAGATAAAAAAGTTGTCAAAGACTCGCTTGAGACATAAAAGTCCCTGTTATAGACCATGATAATGATTTCAAGTTCACTGTGTCTGAAATGTTACGTTTTTGTTGCARGAAGGGTGTTTAAGCTTTAAAGTTAGAACAGTAGATAGCTGGATCATTCTAGTATGGAAAGACATTTGATGTAAGGTTTAGTAACCCCAGGAGACAGGGCTGCCTTGTTGCTAGCTCTTTATGGAGGTAGAAGAAGAGTATTTGCAAGTCACTGAGCTTTTGACAAGGTGACTTGGAGAGGGTGATGGCATTTGCTCTCTCTGGAACAGTTTAAAAGGAGGAACTTGCAAATACCAGTGACTAAAAATATTGCACGATTCAGTTTCATTCGGAGAAGAAAGGCAACACCTGGCAAAGGAACCTTGTTAATACAGTAAAATGAAAGAGCTTTCTACCTCTAGTAAATGTTTCAGCTCAAAAACATGTAATACCTGCCGTTATAAAATATTGACTCATGTATGTACTCTCAATGTTGTTCAAATCAGTATCTGTTCAAAAATGCTTTGTTTCTTCTTTATCATAAGTTACAATGCAGCATGCTGAATTAATCAGGTCAGTAAGATGTAGTTAAGATGATCTGAAGTCTACATAGAGTTCTGATGATTCTCAATACAAGGTCATACTTCACAGATCAACGGTATAAGAAGATTTGTGTGTGTATACAAATGTATATATATATTTATTCCAATATCATCGTCAGGAGAAATGTTGGGGTGAATCACTCGGCTCGCCTGAGTTTTGTTCTTCGTGAGTCCATAATGAGCTATGTGTATTTACCCTTTAAGTAATTTGTACTGTAGGTGTTACTGCATAGTTTTTAAGGTTCTGTGTAAAATTCCACAGAAARGATACTTCATATTGAAAAGCCACAGCAAGGCTGCACTTTCACAGTTGGCTTAAGCCTACATTTGAAGTCTTGCCTTATCCCCAGCACTGGCCTTTCTGTTCATCTTTAGTGCTGGCCCGGGTGCTTTTGATGTAATCAGTTGGATGAAGGTTTGATGAGCCTGAAAATTGCCACAGATGATGGGAGCAGGCTTTTGTCTGGATTAGAGAGCTGCATGGCGTAGTGGTATGAACACAAACACAGGCAGAGGAAGTGGCTGGAAATAAGCAAAGTCTTTTATTTTCACTGGAAGAATCGAGTTGGATGCAAGTGAATTGTACAGATTCTAACTTGATAATTCTAATAAATATCACTCAGAAGATATGCTGATTAACAATAAATCCAAGAGCTCATTACCATTGAAATAACTTATCCATCCTCTGTGCAGTGTTGTCCGTATCAGGTTATCCCTGCATTTGCACTTACTGTGCAATTTGCCTGTTGTGTTTCAGCTTGTTAGAACAACTTCCAAAGAACATGAATATGGGAATTCTAGAGCTGGTGCAGAGGGCAGGGCTATATGCCTGTGGGTGTGAGAGAGGAGCAAGCTGCCTCTTTTGCAGCAACACTGAGTTCAGGTTGACCTCGTATGGTGATTGAGCAACAGATCCACTTTCAGCCCTAGGAAGAAGGAAAAGAGGAGATTAGTTACTGCCATCAGAAATAGGAAGGAAGAGAAGGTGTTGRTTCCTTCTTCTCGTGGTGTTTATTCTGTGCCCTGTCTTGCTTCAGCTGTATCACTTGTGGGTGTTCTGTTCACTGTATTTAARCTCTGAAACAGAAAAGTGAGCCAGTTGGTTTTGCTTTGGGGATTTTTTGGTGGATTTAGCAAGAGAGGAGGCAGGTGAAGAAATCCACATCCATACTGATGTGGTATGGATAGTAAAATTGAAGAATTGCTGAAAATTTTCACAAAAAAGTGCTACAAGAGGGAAATAATGTGCATAGAACTGTAAAAAAAAGTGAAATGAAGCTCATGGGGGGAAATATTTTACATCTACTGATGGGATCTAATGCAGTTATTACCAGTGTTCGAGGAATGGTGGGTCCACAGAAGTCACAGCACATTGCTGTAAAAGGACTGTAAGGAGGATGTTAGAGACTGTCAGGAAAGGAAATAGCAAATAAGCACTGTCTCATACCTTAAGTAGGGTTTTCATCTTGGAAGGAATAAAATGGTTGAGATATTACATAAAGAATATAAAATGGTAAGTGAAATGAAAAAAAAATTCTTTTCAGTTTCTTCCCACAGAGGAAGCTTGCATGCAGTTTCTGAGCAAACAAAAAGGAAATAATTCTTCAGATACGGGCATTTAAGTGTGTAGAAGTTCTTGCCACAGGATGTTAATGTTAAACTTTTATCAGTTCAAGGAGTGACTGAGCAAGTCTATAGAAAAATACTTCACTCAAGACTGGTAAATGCAAAGATTTTATCTGTGGCCCTTAGAGTAAATTGTTGCAGACTGGGCCAGTGTTTGGCTGTTGTTTGATCATTCCTGTGCTCTTCCCAACRTGTCCACTTTCAGGCACTGTCAGGAATAGGATAATGGACAAAAAAGATGCAGCTTCCATATGACTYAATGTAACTGTTCTGCTAGCAGAATTTAAAGTAGCTACATGGATTATCAAGATAAGTTTTGTTTGGAGAAGATTAAGTTATAATRTGTAACTGGCCCAAGTAAATCTAGATGTTTTCTTGCTGAGTGTTAATAGACCACACTCGGCACTTAKAATTTTTGAGCTCTTCAGGTACTCAAAAATGTTTTTGAAGGTAAAAATTTGCACATGTTGAGTATTATACCTGTACAGGTAGAATAACAGTTGTGCTGTTTTATATTAAAGTTTGTAGAACATAGGCTAAAGCACATATGCAACATGATTGATACTGTCAGTACACACAGTATTGATAAAGACTTGGCCAGTGTAGATCCCTGAAAAAAGTCTCATGTCTGTAGATAAGAAAAAGTTAGTATGTGTGGGTTTGGAAGTAGTATATAGTAAAAATCAGAAACTTGGTGTTCCTTCTCTAGAAAATACTTCTTTATTAGTCCCTTGTTGTGAAGACTGTTTTGAATTGGTTGTTGAAGCCATTTCAGGTGCTATGCTAAAGGCCATTACTGTTCTCTCCCTAATGATTATTCACTTGAACGTGCAATGTGCAGAATAAAGAAGAAATAAACTGGTACCTTATTTTTGAAAYGTATACAGAAGTTATGAAGGTGTTCTGAAATGTTCCCCTCCTACTCTCAGAATTGTTTTTGATACTCATCCAGCTCTTTACATTTTTAAAATAAAATTTCTAGTCTGGTATATTCTCTGTTTTGTGAGTCAGATGTGCATTAGTAGTTCTCACTGTTTTAGTTGAAGTGGCAGAGTTGTTGAATCCTTATCAAGGCAGACTAAGGTGGGGAGGACAAAACAGAATAAAACGTCATCAAAATGAAACATCTCAGTTTGGTTAATCATCCAGAGTGTCTAAAGTCATAATCACGTAATTCTTTAACCACCTACAGAATCTTCTAACATAGATGATAGTTTTATATTGAAAGTAAGAACAAGCAAGAAAAATATTTAAATTCTAAAAGGAAAATGTACAGGTTTTCAAGCTTCATAAAGAACTTGCAAAAGGAGGGTATGCCATCCTACATCTGTCTGTGTTCGGAAATAGTTCTTTTTCAGGGGGCATGTGTGTGTCTTTTAAGTCAAAAAAACTTTTAAGTGGATGCAACATAATTTTTGATGACAGTAGCAATGTAACTACAGTATATGGGAAATGGATGCGGGTTCGTAGGGTTCACACAAAATTGGACAAACCCTCTGARTACTTACCCAGTTTTGAGGTTGCTTTATGTATCCATGATACACATTTTATATGTATTTATATAGAAATAGAAGGGCTGGAATTAGTGAAGTCATGATGGTGTTTTGGAGTTCTCCTTTAAGAGAAGCAAAGCAAGAATTTTGCTCTTGTGAGAAGAGTATTCTTGGCAAATTTCTGTTCTGTAGTCTATTTTGTACAGTTACTGAATTAACCGCAGGGCCTAATGGCTTTAGGTTGCAATTGTCATTTTAAGTTTGCTTAAAAATTAAAAACTTGAAAWATTCGTAAGTTCTCTTCTAGTTTTAATTCAAGCTTTTGCTTCTGTTACAGTTGCGAAATTTCAGGCTACCCTGTGGACTGATCCTGCATGTGAATGGGGTCCATTTTAAATCTAAATAGTTCAACTGCTGCTTTCTTGCATTCATAACTGGTGTACAAATTACATTCTCTGATTCTTGCRTATGGTAGCTGACATCACATTCATCTTGTCACTTGTGTGTGTTTCACATCTCTGTTTTGATTTCCCAGCTTAGTTTCAATCTCTCTCACAGAAATGTGACTACAGTCTTGCAAGTTAACTTCAGTCTCTGTTTGCCATAGTACTGCCRTAAAATTTTTGGTTACACACGAATTTATTTACTGAAAGCTACAAGCCATTTTCAGTGATGCAGTGTTTSTCCAGAGCTTTAGCAATATTTTAAAATGCTGAAAATCACCTTTGCATAAAAATATGCTACACTTCTGCTTTTTTTTGTAGCAGTATGAAAAGTCATTTTATAAGCTTAGCTGTGAAGATTTTTATAGATGTTAATTGTGTTGTATTGACTGCTGAGTTCCCTTTCACCACTGTGTACATGTAGCACATGCTGCCTAAATGTTACGCCCACTGGTCCATATTTTTAAATTAATTTTTTTTGAAAATCTGAATGACAGTTCATGAGAAGTGCTGAAGAGTAAGATTTTACTCAGCCAGAGCCATTTGCAATTTTGTAGGCAAGTGGCRTGACTTTGGATTTAGGGTACGTGTAAGTTGTGTGACTGTGGACTGCAGTTTCCTCCCTCTGCAAGAAGGAAGAAGGAAAATCCTCATAAAAATACAGTTTGTTCTGTTTTGCTAGACTCTTTTTCTCACAGAATTCAAGGTTATCTTTAGCCTGTTTTTTATACAGACTGTTCTACAGTGTTGTTACAAAGAGCCTCCTTTCTTAATCAGCCCATTGACTGTCAGGCCCTGCCAGTGATGCTCAGTTTTATTTAAAAAGAGCTGCTTTCATTTTGGAGAGAGTGTAATATTTTGGCAAGTGACTTACACTCTGGGCATTGTTTTGATGTAAGTGTACATTCAGTAACTGTACCCATGTCCAGAAAATGCAATGATCCTCTTTCTTATGAGAACATTTTTTTTCATCTCAAGTATAAAATGTTTGAGTCTGAATTGGATGCCGTCACATTACATTTTTCTGCTACAGCRCTTTCTCTCCCTCATACTGTAATTTAAGAGGCCAGAGAATCCATAATATGAGCAGTAGGTCCTTCAGAAGCACTCAGCTTTTTATGTTCAAAGGTGGCATCTCCAYTTTTCTGCGGAAGCTCGCTGGTTGTGCTGATAAGGCTGCCATTATCTGTGGTGCTGTGACTTTACTGTGTGAGTAGAGGTGTGGTGCCAAGGCTTCATGGGCACTCCTGGGAGCAGTGAGCGAGCATCCCTTGCTGTGTCTTTGTAGTGCACCCCAGGCYGGCTGTGCCTGGGGAAGCTGTGCCTAGAGAAGGCTGTGCTCATCATGTGAACCTGCTTAGGCACTTCTCACTCTTACCATGCTCTCCCCAAATTCCTGGGACCAGTGCTGAAGTGTGGAGATCTCACCCTGCAGAAAGCTGGTAGATGTGCTGGGCAGGAGGACATAGAGTTGTGCCCGGGGTCCTGGAGGCCAGCCTGGGGAGAGGTCTGCCTGTACTGAACATTGAGGTTTTATTCTCGAGCAGCTGACACTGAGGAAATGCTGAAAGGCACCTCCTGGAGAAATGGAGATGAACTCAAATCTGGGAACATTTATTTGAAGATTGCTGCATTGTATGTGCGGAAGGATCATTCTTAGAACTACACATAACTGCTTTGTCCATCATCTGGMTGGATACGGAGTTATCAAGAGAGTGGAAAAACTTGAAGTTTATTTGGAAAAACTTGGCAGTGCAAACTGTTAAAATTACAGAATATCTCATGCTTTTATTAGATCAAATTACTTTAAAAAAGTTAACGTGTCTTTGGGCTTAGAGCCTTTTTCTCAGCTCTAACAATAACCAACTTACTATCAGTCCTATTGAACCACTCTGAGCCTGAATACTAGCCTGCTTTTCATTCCCAGTATTACTAAAAGATTGTTGCTGTTCTTATTTTTAGGCCTTTACAGTTTTAACACCACCATGGTACACTTGTAGGTGAAAGCTGAGTCCTGTTAAAAATGCTGAGTGACATTATGTAGCATTCTGATGTTTGACTGTCCTTTTGAAGTTTTCATAAAATGTTTCTTTATCCTACCATTTATAATAACTTGTCCTTTTTACATTGCCTAATCATTTGCAATGTTTCCAAATTATTGTAGGTTAGGTGTGAAGTGTGAAAGAGAGAACTGTTTAAGAGCTGTTTGTGTTACAAGTTAGATTTAGGTCTTTTTGAAGTATGGCCTATCATGGCAGAAGAGCGTGCCCATACGCTTTCAGTGTGGATTAGACCCTGTATTCAGACATGTGTTGATTTAACTACAGGCCCTATCCTGGGAGAATTGAGGGCAGATTCTGCTGTTTCGAAAGCAGACTTCCAAAACTGTCACTTGCTGTTCTATTCATACACTCTTGCAGCAGTAGTTTTTGAACTTTCCTGTCCTTTTTGCATGTTTATTTTAGGAGGCTGGTTCTGCAAAACATGGCCTCCTTTGGTTTGAACTGGTTATTGAGCTGTAAAAATGGGACCTGAAAGAGTGTATTTCTAAGAAAATACATTTTTAAGTTACTTGCTATTTTAGTTGGGTTTTTTTCATTATTTTGATTTAGAAGAAAAATATGGAAGRACACATCGTACATGTTTCACATTCTCTTTTTGACCTTAAACACTGAACTTCTTGCAGAGGAGTTTGTCCAATCTTTGTAGTCACTGGTGCAGCAACATAGTTAATGATGCAATCATTGCATACCCTTTTAATTTGATTTACAGTAATTTTTAGCTTGTAGAAGATGAATTTACTGGCGTTATATAAACTCATGCAGTTTATTTTAGAGTAAAAAATGATTTTRTGAAGTTTTCAGTTGGGCAAATGATTGTGGGTCATTTTTGCATAGTTCCTAATTGTTATTTGACCTGAGGTAGAAGAAGAAAGCAAGCAGAAGAACAGTTACTTTATTTTCAGCCATAGGCTAAACGAAACTAGTGTGTATTAAATACTTGTGCTTTTCAGGTAGATTGCTTAGTAAATCTGGGGGGTTTAACAAGGTTTTAGCAGTTCAGGCAGTGTGTTCATTTTTAGAACTGATCTTTTCTAGCAGTGAATTAATTCCCACTAGTGAATTTCTTCCAGTGTCTTTCAAAGAGCAATGCAATTTAAGCTGGGAAACCAAAATGTCAAGTGTATTGCAGACATTGTTGAGATTTCTCTTAAATCTATATCCATAAACCTTTTTTAGGCATGGAATSGTATGCTTGGTTGCAGAACTGTCAGAAGCTGAGAAAAACCAAAATACAGCAAGTCATTTTGTGGATGTTGCCACATCAGTATTCTCTTCTGTATTAAAAAAAAAAAAAAAATCGCTTTGCAGGTCCTACCCCTTCACTTGTTTCTGTCCTGGTGCCTCCACTGGCAATKGACACAGCAGTCTGCAGCTGCCTTTCCCATGTATCCTGGTTCTCATTTTCTCTATAAAGAATTAAAAAAAAAAACCAGCTCTGAAAGCACTAATTAAACAACAGTAAGTAGAACATAGGAAGTAACAGTGCAACAAGAAAGTTATATTTTCCAATGTTTCTACCTTGACCTAAAGAGCCATTCCTGTACAAACATGCAGCCTGACTGCTGCATTTGAGTTTGAAAACCCTTCCTAAGCCAGATATAAATACAGAATTAATAAGTAATCTAAAGAAATTGAAAGCTTTGCATTTTCCTCAAACCTGTTTTCATACAATTTTCTGTGTGTCTTAAAGGACATCTGGAATAATGTCTCATGGTATGGTTCCTAAGGTTCTCATCTCCCATATTTGCATGACCCTGGAATCTTAGATTTGTTTTGTAAGGAGCAAATAATATTGTTTTATTTCAGTGTGGAGTTGACATATGTATTGCACTGCACATTGATTGCAGTGCAAATTATTGCCATATTTTTAAAAAATTGAAACAGCAGTTTTGCTCACACAATTTCTGGTTCTTGAGAATTCCCTCAACCTGAGCAAAATTTTATTACAAAATTGTGTAATCTAGAGAATCAATATGATTATCTTTTGCTTTCATTGTATCTGACAGAGCTGTGCTAAAATACGCCTGGAGCTTACAGATTGTGTGGTGGCTGTGTGTCAAATCTGTTTTTTGAAAAGGTAAAAAAACTCTCAAAATTATGTATGTTTTGAAGCATCTGTTGGTGTTATGTTGTCCTTTGCTTTTATATGTGTGTATTCTAGGTGTTTTCATTTCATTGCAGTACGCAGAGTGAAACTACATTCTGGTCCTTCCTTTACATCAGGGTTGAGGGTTTTAAGAACCATGTTTTGCAAATTACTTTTTTGTATGCCCTTAACCAACCTATACTTTGCAAATAGGGAGAGGGAATGCTTAATTTTTGTCTACTRACATTTTGTGAGGAAGATTGTGGTTTACTTTTGTGGGAATAATGTATCACTTAACTGAGCACTAAACACTTACCAGAGCTAAATGCTTGAAATAAATAGTGAAAAAAGGAGAGGCAGAGGTTGAAGGGGCAAAGCAATGTAAGGTTTTTTTGCTTCTCAACTAAAATAAAATCCTTGTGCCTACACTCCTCTTGCTGTGGTCTCCACTCTTGAACCAAAAGCCTTTCTTTTAGTGGAGRCCATGGTTCCTGCAGGTCCAGTCCCTGTTCAAAACCAGGCAAGAAAACATGAGCCTAGTCACATTTCTGATGTCTCTGTTTTCCTTTAATTGATCTAAACACTTTGCAGAGAAAATTTACAGGAAATAAATGAATGTATCTTCCTGTTTATATCGTATGATTTTTTCTGCTCTTGCTGAGCTGGGTCAACTGAAGGCTCTGTCTCTGTATCTGCTGGAGAAGCTGGRCTGAACAAAGCCTTTAAGATCAGCAGGGAAATATTCCTTCACCTGTCTTTGTCCTAGATTTGTATTTTACTCTATGGATTGAAAAAAAAAAACCAAACCCGAGCAAAAACCAAGTATCCACAGGGCTTAAAACCCACTTTCTGATAATGGTTTTGCTTCTGGTCATTGATGATTAGGCAATATAATTTAAAACCATTTCAACCCCAKGTAATTGTGTGTTAGTACATAAGGTAGTGTGGTGCTTTTTCCAGTGGGACCTGACAGTAAAAAAAAAAAAAAAATTCAAGTCAGAGTAAACTTACTGAAGTCTACCATTAAATTTAAGTGCAAATTAGTGTTTTATATTTAAAAGGCAGTTTTCATTTTAGGATTAATTCCTATTCATTTAGTTGTATTTTTTACAGTGATCTTTATTACCCTTTTGTCTGGTAAATTTTAAAATTCCCACATTACAAATGTATACATTGTTCATTTGCAGTGGAAAGTACACCTTTTGTGGAAGGTACAGCTGAGAACGCTTTTGAATGTCAGACTGTGTGAACAAATATYACTCTGGTACTGGAATTCTCATTTGCACAAAGAAGCAGCTGCTTTCGAACTAGAATCGGTTCATTATTCATTTTTATGGATCCCAATGATTCATAAAGATTTTTAACTTTTTATTTAATGRTAGACATAGGTAAATAACAGCTATCTCTGAGAATAGCAATTTGTACAGAAATAGCTGAAGGGAAGAATTACTTTTCTATGTTATTTGATTAAACTGCAGCTTGCTACAATTTTGTAGGGTCTTTATTTGAAAATATTCCAATCACCTGAAAAATAGTACATAACATTATGAAATCCAGGTCTCTTCRTAGTTGTAATAATGAAATGAAAATAAAATATACTACACTGCAAAACGTAATAAAATATTCAATATATTGCCTTGCTACAAACATGTGGAAGGCTTCTACTAAGATATAAATTGCCTGAAGAAACTRCTGTCTTTGCTAGACTGCCAAGCTGAAATCTGCTTTGAGCTTGGAGCTGTCTGGCTTACACTCATTCTGGGCTTCTGCAAATAGCTAACAGTGAAGCCCAAGCAGCTCATTTTAAAATTGTTCTCAATTATCTTTACCTGTTGTTACTAGGATATTATTAGTGCAGCTGTTTTCAGAGAAGTGTAGTTTTTCTGTTCAAAACTTAATTTTGTGACATGTTTGGTTSATTTTGTTCGTATTCTAAGAATGTAAAAAGTTGTCACTAGGATTTAAGTAGCMCTGTCTCTGAGTTGTAATAATCATCCCATTAAAAACCCAAATTTATTTTCAATAAAGTTTATTCATTCATTAATACGGCACTCATTCATTTGAAATTAAATACATATTTTTACTACGTTAGTTCCCTAGCATGTGAATTGCCCCTTTTTTTCTGCCGTTGTTGCAGACAGTTAAAGTCAACTAGGTTTCTAAGTTCTACTTTCTAGTCTCCTCACCTCTTTAAATTAGGTAGGTACATTTTATCTTCCTGGCATATGGCTTCAGAAATGCAGTTATAAACACTGTTCTCTTTTAATTGAACCTGTACTGCCTGCTATTTCATATTGATACTTTCTTCCTGTCAGTGACAATTAATTCATCTTTAAACTTGAATTTCTATGGATGTGGTGACTATTTTGAAGTCCCAGGTTATATTATGAATTGCATATGTTATTTTCAAGAGAGATGACATATGAGTAGTATCTTGGAGCCAGAGATAAAATTATTTTAGAGAATATGTTTTCTCTGCATTCTTTGGTAAAGCATGTGTTTTGTGGGGCTGTCCAATGTTARCTAMAGCAGAGTGGGAGTCTTAGTGTATKACTTTGGTAAATATTTTTAATTTCAGGTCTCTTTACAATTCTAGAATCCAATTTATTTAAAATTCATGAGATACATAATTATTTTTATGTAAAATGATATTTTAAAAGGAAATGTCATTTCCTTTTAGAGCTACTGATTAATCTACTTCTATTTAAAGATCTAATAACTCATACCATAATCACACTCTCRTTAGAAAATAATTAGACAGTTCTGGGGAGTCGCAGTTATATGAACTAGTCATAAACCTAGGATATTAAAAACAAACAACCAATCAAATCTTTGTTTCCAGAAGATACAAAGAAACTTATTTTGATTGTGTGATGGAAGAATATGCATTTCATCTTTTTTCATTTTTATCTTGGTTGATCTTGGTTAAAAAAACTACATCAGGCCCAGTTTACTGTACTCATACCAGCATTTTGGATGTCAAAATGGCAAATGAAATTCAGCCTAGATAAATGCTGAAGCAATGCATGCTATGATATATAATGATAATTTTTCATACAAAATAAAGGATTCTGAGTTGATAGTCATTATTTAGGGAACTACTCTTGAAATAGATGTTTCATAAAAGTATCAGCTTTGTGTTCAGTAGTGATAAAAAGAGTCAAATACATGCTTAGAAACAAAGGAGGAGACAACATGGTAGAAAATGTCATTATACCAAAATATACATCTCCACACATTGCCTATAGAATATTGCGTACGAGAGTACAACATAACAGGGTTCAGSGAAGAGTGAAAGGTAGGATCTTGAATTGTAGAGCAGCTTTCCTGTGAGGAAAGACAGAATTGAGTAGGACTCTTCAAGGCTGACAAACAGATGGCAGAGGGTGTTCAGTAGATGTCTCTAAAATTGTGTGCCAGGGAGAAGGTGACTGCAGAATGAATGTTCGCAGGCTTTCAGGACAAGAATCAGAGGATATCAGTTGAAGCTACGAGATGGCAGATGCACAACAAACACGAGGTGATGATCTTCTGGAAAAGGTGTAAGTATGCCCTTGAATTTTGTGCCATGCTATATGAGACCAATATTAGRAGCTTCCATTTGCTCAAAATGAAACTGGATAGATTTGTGGAGTAAACATCAGGTGGGAGTTACTTAACACACAGGAATCCCATCTGGTGGCCTCTGAGCTGCCATTTGGTGGAGACCACAGAATTGGGAGAAAGGATACCTCTGTGCTTAGTTTGCTCTTACGCATTTCCTTKGACATCTGCATGTAGCTGCTTTTCTAAATATAGGTGTTTGGTCCRTGTGGATCTTTAAACTGTCCTAGAATAGCCTTTCTGATATTGCTGTGTTCAAGTTCCTGGGTGTGCTGCTTTTTCGTGGGATTTCTGCCTTCAAGATAATTCATTCCAGTTAATGTTTGCAACTTTAAAGTATTTTATTTGGAAGAAAGGCTATATTGGTGAGAAAGAGGATAAGGCTTGATTCTAGTAATAAATTTTGGGTATTTCTTTATGGTATAGGGAAGAATTAGCTACTTGAAGTAAAAGATTAGGTTTCTGATTGTGCAGATCAAGGATTTGGATCGGCCTTTCAATCTTCCTCAGGCAGTCTACCTGCAGAGAATATGTGTAGCCACTATGTCTTCCACTGTCATATTTCTAGTAAGAAATTCTTCCAGACAAAAAATATGGCTGAAAATCAGTAGTTCTTTTCAAGTTGTGATATCTTTGAAAAAGTTTTCTGAGAAAGTCTTAAGAGAGGTGAGGGAAATTACGCTTAGTTTTTTCCTTCTATATGAAAGTCTCTGCAACATTTACTTCCCCTTTCAATAGGCTTGAAAGGTGTTTTGTATTATGTCATTTTACAGTAAGCTGCCTAATAAAGTTGTTTTGGTATTGAAAATGTATTGTGGGCATCATCCAGCGGCTTGTTTGCTGTTTAGAATGTATGCACTGACTTCATGCCTGGTGCTGAAAGCTGGGTATCAGCACGGGTTGGTTGCCCATGAGAGAGGTGGTGGAGTCTCCATCCTTGGAGATGTTCCAAGCAAGCCATTGGACGTGGTTCTGGACAGCTGACTCTACGTGGTTTGGCTGGAGCAGCAAGGGTGTTGGATCAAAAGATCTCCAAAGSTGCCCCCTATGACTGTGGGCACACWCARCTCGTATTCAKAGGAGAAAACCAGCACCAACCCCCCACTGGAATTGTGCGGCAGTGTTTTTATGGCAATATTTTTACAGGAARATGTTTTAAAGGGGGAGGGGGGAAAGAAGAGAGACAAGTCATCCTGTTAAAAGAAGGGGAATAGTAAAGGTTAGGTTGACTTTGCTTTGTTTCAGATTGTGTTACAAAAAACAGCCTTCATACTCTTATATCATGCCTTTTTGAGAGTAATGGTCTTAAAGGAATAAATTATCTTCTAGTTTCTTCACAAGACAATTGAKGAAYACATGATTTTATTTACTTACCAAGWAYGGAGCTCAYCTTTTTGATTGAAAACAAGGAGAAAGGAATATACTGAATTCCACATATGTATGCTATGCTTTTGAGGCATAATATACTTTAAAATGTCTGATAGAAGCAGTGTGAAAATACTTAAAGCTGCTTCAGCCAGTCTGGAGGCCTCCAGTAAAATCTTAAATGTTGTATATATGTTCTCTGTTGCATATTATATAAATATTACTTAAGCTCATTTCCTGCTTACATGGAACCTATGTTGGCAGTAGAAAYCGGGTCCAGTTTCCATGGCAACACGGTGGCACTGGGAGAAAGGCTGATGCTGTGCTGTGGTTGGTATTTTTATGCAAGGGAAGAGATGCAGACCTACATTTTTAGGCAGGAAATGTATTTCAAGGCACAAAAACATTTAGCAATTTTTATAAATTTGTTGGAAAAGTAAATACATCTAACAACAGGAATTGAAACCTATTGTTTGCTGTTTGCAATAGAAAATTATTTTTTAGTTTTATCGAACATTACAGAAAGCCACTTAAATATATACGTGATTATAGCTGCTGTATTTATAGGGAAATGGYAAGGAGACTTATGTACTGAGGACAAAGGAGGTTTTGTACTGAGGCAAAACAGGGACAAAATAGACTGAGGCTTAGTCTTCTGGCATTTTCGTTTTAGTTTTCACCTTCTGAACTTTTAAAATCATTTTCCCAAAGGTCTTTGAGGACTTAAATAAAAATGTTTTGCTTTCTTTTTATGGCAGTCCTGTCACTCTGGTTTTCTTTATTATTTCTGGATTTCCAAAAGATRATCCTTGTTTGTTTCAAGCTTCTGTTATCCTTCAGTGGTACTTAGTTCTAGGAGTTGTTAAAGGGTTTCTTGAGCCTGCTGTTTTGATGTGACTAGGGTGAAGCTTTGCTCATCTTGACTATTGAGTGGGTGGTTGAGTCACCAACCCTGGAGGTGTTTAAAAACATGTGTAGATGTGGCACTTAGGGGCATGAGTTAGTGGTGGACTGACAGTGCTGGGTTAATGTTTAGGCTTGATGACCTTAAAGGTCTTTTCTAACCTAAATGATTCTGTGATCTCTTTGCATTTCTGTATTCCTCCTACGCACAAAGTACTTGCCCCACCTCGGTGGAGTGGGATGTTCTGAGAAGTCAAACCTTCAGAGAAGATGAACCGAACTGGAAGCAGTATTCTTTAGAAGTGTGAAGGGCTCTGTTCATCCCAATGAATCATCATCTTTCTTTCCCAACCCTGGCACTATACAGTTAGTCTGTGTCTGATGTTGCCTAGCAACAATTCATCAAATGTCTAAAGGGAGCTGATTTACCCTAGCTGGKACTCCTGTAGAAATCTAAGTAGATAAAATGTTCATGGAGGAATATTAGCCTCTTCCTATGTCTGGCACCCACACTATCAATCAGGATTAAGCTYGAAGGCATTTTACAGCTGTCCAAGGCTTGGCTGCCTTGTCATGCTGATGATTTAGGGATGTCTCATTTTATGGTGGAGTATCTCCATCCCATCCTGCAATCAGCCTGTGCTTCAGCTATCATGTTTTCAGAGGTTTAGCAGATCAAACCTCTCGGTGATAGCCTGTGTGCACAGCRGATCTGACTGCATATATATATTTTCATTCAGGAGGAGAAAACCAAGTTTGTCTCTGCAGTCACTATGGTACATACGGAGAGATGAGCATTCTATRTTTCCAGTTCTTCTTAGCCTTGTCTCCTGAAACACAGTGGTTCAACTCAGCATTTCCTTCAGCTGTTTTTCTGTTCATTATTTCTGAGAGTCTACATAGTTTGAAGACTTCWGTGAGGCTTGTCAGATTACTGAGCCAGTGACAGAGAAGACTTTAGYGGCCTTTGACACTATCTCAGTGAAAGTCATGGCAGTGGCACATCACAAACATGTGTTGTGTCATAGTCTTAGCACCAGTCAGATCAGAAGCTTTGTCACCAACATAACACCTTAACATTTACCTTTTCATCYGCAGTAAGCTTGCTGTGTTCCTTGGACCTCAGTTTCTGCTTGTAAAATGTCATGTGTTTGAAGTCATGCTATCTGTCTTTTAATGCCATTAGAACTCAGTACTGCAGGGTTTCTGGGTTTTTTTGTGCCATGTTAATTATCCTGGTAATTTGATTTTTGAATCCTGGAATAGTAAAGTAGTTCAGTTTTTCAGACAGCTCTGTGTGATGATCAACTGCAGCAGACACCATTGTCCTTCCCTGAGAAACCCTGAGGTAAAGTTACCCCTGGAAGAGAAGTGAACTGTAGGCTGTAGCCTCATAGAAGTACTAGTTTCTGTCTACTTCCTGTTGTAAATTCKGGRCTCAGTTTACAAGATGAACTTCTKTTCRTGAACTGTAGRATTTTCTGACCTGGTAGAGGAAGCTTCTGTCACAGCGTTCTGGTAGCAAAACACAGGRTAAGGAGAGATCTCACTCTCGGAGGCGGGTGCCTCTTGAACAGTTCCATCTTCTCTCCAAGGGAGACAGTTCATCTGGGATATCACGACAGCTGGGATTCCTTGAATGCTTTTCCACCATGGATGAGACTCTCTTGCTGTTGGAGATAGGAATATTCCAATAAGTGAGTCATCCAGCATCCATGCTGTGAGGTAAAGCATGCCAGGGCTGGGATGAGTCAGATGGTCTGATAACCCTTTTTCTCAGACTTGCTGACACAAAATAGATTCTGAAAATCTCAACAGGAATTGTCACAGTATTTAGTATCCAAAACTGCCTCATCCAAGCCAGCTGGACGGTGCTCGGTAGTACTGGGGTGACTGTCCCGAAATGGCTGCTTGCTTGTTGAAGATCCAGTCAAGTGAAAGGTCTTTCTCTTTAAAGCTTGCAAGCTTTAAAAAGTAATGGAAAGTTCCCRAATTGTCTCTACAGCCTCCAAGACAAATGGTTGATGGGAATAAGAGATGGAAAGACATTTCCCTGGAAACAACTGGAGGGTTGAAGGGCACATGGAGGAGTCTTACAGACTGAGAAYGACAACCTCTTCATTGAGGAAATAGGACAGGAGAGCATACTAAATGCAATGGCTTTTGGAAACAACATTTGCATAAAATTAAAAAAATATGCCATGTTCTATAAGGTTGTTGGGCAAAAGTAAGTTTGCCTTAAAAAGTATGAAAAGTGACCTAAAAAAAAAATCAGAGATCTAGGCACTTAAAAAAGGATGCTTTTTAACCCAAGGAGCTTAAGTAACTGTTTTCTTGAGATCAGTTTATCAAAGTTATCCAAATAAAAAGTGTTTTCATGTGTCTGAAGAGTATTAATTGTTAATGTCTATGAAGACCGGAAGACAGAAGGCTTAAGTAAATGGTCATGAAGCTAAAACCAGCTGCTTGTTATTTATCTGTATTTGGGTGAGAATGGGTTTTTGTGAAAGATATATCTGTGATATTTCCATTTGCTTGGTTTTGACTGCAGCTGGACTTGGCAGTCTTTTTGTTGCTTTTATTTATTTTTYGTTTGGAAAATAAATGCTTAAATTAACATGAATAAGCAATAAACAGAGGAACTCAAAGCAGACATTTCATATATTGTGCTTGCGGCCACATATACCCAAATGGAAGATTATAACTGACTACTGAACACTAGCAAAAAAAAGCTTTTGAATGATAGGCATCTTTGCAACTTACGTCTAATAATTAAGTTTAAAAGTTTTGAGTTAATTGTTTAGCTTGCTTTCTGCAGTTTCACTGATACTGCAGTGCAAGCTGGGTACTTTCATAAAATGCTAGTAGGAATTGTGAAGAGATTTATTAAAACTCTTGTTTTATAGAGAAAATGCTAATGGAATTTAAAGTTTGGGAGAGGAGTTGTGTTTTTTGAAGGATTGAGTCCTTTAAGTCTTTATTTTTAAAGAAAGCCTGTTAGAAAAGGACTTATGACTGTTGATATAAAGAGTTCATGTAAAATGTTTGTTTCAGCTTCTTGAMAGCAAGGTTAAGGAGAAGAAGTTTGGTATCAATAGAGTTCCAGCTGRTGCATTCGGAATTTATYGCTGCAGCRAATGTTTGTATTTGCTGCAGACAGAGAGGTTCTTCTAATTGCTGACTTAGTCATGCAACCTTGTTCCTCCAGGCTGTTTTYCTCACATGCCAGTTATGTCCCTCAGAGTTTGTCTAATCTAGAATACCTGTCGGCTCACCCTTTTCTCACCCTGAAGGATTGAGTTCCCAGACATAATCCAGAGCACGATGCATTTGCACTTACCAGGATGATTGGGTCTTCTAAATATTAACTAAACATGGRCATGAAAAATGCATTTGTGCACTGAGATGATCACATGAAGTCAGGATTACATTTTACAAGGGTGCTTTTGGGGTCAGAAACAAAGGCAAGAGGTACTCTGCTGCTTGACTGCATTTGATATTAAGTGATGGGTTACAGTTTCACTCTCCCTGTGAAATCTTTTCTGCTAGGCTGCTAAATAGGTAAAAGTGGTGTGAAACGCTGCATTTGTTGGTTTACTTCAGCTCGTTTTGCTTCATTTATCTTCAGTTATCTTCATATGGTTTCTAACATACCAATGGGATGTATACTTCCTTGACAGAGTTATTGTATTGTTATAAAGACTTAAACCCATATTTTGTAATTTACCTATGAATTCATATTTTAGTCCATGTTTGACCTCAAAGGGTCAGTTACCTGAGTGGTTTTGGTGCCAAATCTGGTTACATCTGCTAATTTCTCCAGAGTCAGTTAGGGTTGTTGGAGGGCAGAGGGTTCTTCTTCTCCCTCTCCTTCAAAACTTGTAAATTTGTTGCTAGTGGCAACTGTAGGACACTGAAGCAACAACAGCATGTTTTCTGAATATATCTTATTAATAAAAAGACTAGAGACAGTATAATTTAACATGCCAAAGAGAAAGGCAGAAATTAAATACTACATTACATGCCAAAAAGAGAGTCAAAAATTAATTTCCATTTATACATTTGTGAATCATTGTGTTAAAAGTAATCCACTGCACGGCCGTAGTGAGAGGAAGAAAAAGTGAAAACACTGGCCATTTCTGTCACCATCTGCCAGTGTTTTCTGCCAGGTCATCTTATCAGTCAGAAGTGGAGGTTCCTGCACACAGGTAGAGGAAGAAGATGTGCAGTGTGAGAAGTGACTCTTGTGGCAAGCGTATTTGAAGACGGTGAAGCTTCAGGTTTTGCTTATGAGACTAACGTTTTTTAACTATTTTTTTATCACTGCATTGGAGTGGTATTCCATATCTGATGTACTTCTGGGGAAGGTTTCATTCTGACATGTTAGGGTGCATGTATAAGAAACTGTATTCTCCAATGATCAGCTACTATGAAATGATCAGAAATGGCATGAAGTGAGTGAAGGGAGGTTTAGGTTGATATTGGGAAAAAGTTCTTCACCCAGAAGGTGATTGGGCGCTGGAACACCAGGGAAGTGGTTAGAGCATCAAGCCTGACAGAGATAAGCATTTGGACAAAACACATTATATGATTTCTGGGGCTGTCTTCTGCAGGGCCAGGAGCTGCATTTGCTGGTTGGTCGCTTCCAACTCAAGGTCTTCTATGATTTTAACATTCTCAGCCTTTATAATACTTTACTGGTGACTAGAAATTCAGATAAGGTGCAAACTGGTGACATTTATCTACATATTTGCTTTTTGTATTGGCAGGTGGGTGTGTATTTTTTTTATTAGCTGTTGACTTTTTTCCCTTTTCAAGTCTGTAACGGATGACTTGTCTGGAAAAYACAACTCTGCAAGAAAAGCAGTGTTTCAGGAAGGAAATATATAACCTTGGCAAGTTCAATTAAGCTTGAGGCTTTCTAGACAGATTTGGCTTCTGGTTTACTGTCTTAAAAACATTTTAACAGAATTGCTTGTATTTGAGAACGAAACTTCATTTGGAACTAACTTTCAGACCTTGAAACCAGTTACATCTGGGAACTTAGTGTTAACTGTGTCAGAGAAAGGCCTTAAGACCGGCCTCCTAAACCTGGCAGACTTTACTGCTCCATCCTAGATGTGATTTGATGTAGTGGTWGGCTGCTGCTGGGTCCCCTCAGCTCTGCCTGTGGCGATGTGCTCTTCCTCTGATGCTGGGCTGGGTGGTGGCRTGGCAAAACTGCAGTACTTGCTGCGTGAAATGGCATTTATTTATAGTGGCTGTTGTTTTGAACGGAAGAAGGCAGTGTTCCTTGGCATTTCACTTGGACTTTGAGTGTGCATTCAAGCCCAAGGTGGCCTCCAGAAGGCTACTAAGCAAGATGGGAATGAAAAATTCATTTTGTGTTGTTATTTGAGCTTACAAAAGCTACCATGTCTCAGCCTGCTCTGTTTCAGGAGGGATTTTTGCTGGTGCTTCTGTTAATGTTTGATGGTGGATGGTATCTTCAAAGGAATGTTAACAGTCCCAGGAGGAATGAATGATAGCTTTGTTTGATGGTGACCAGATGTAGAAACTGTTTCATGCTTGTGACATACCAGCACCCTCTCTTTTTATGCATAAATTTTCTACATTTGGAGATTGTAGTACAACACAAATGGTACTTTCATGTAAAGCAGAGTTGTCCCTGGAAGTCCACATCAACAATTTCTAGGAATTAGCTAAAAACAGATCTCCTTATGACCCATTTCCTTCTAGATTTATAGACTTTGTTTCTGAAAACAGTAAGATGACTTCTGGCATAATTAATGATTAAATTACAAATAATTCATCATAACTATTAAAATTAGAAATTATTCTGAATTATAATCCACCTAAAATCTTACTTGAAATATGCAACATCATTTTGTTCCTTGAGCGATAACTTCAGAGCTGTTTTGATCTCTCTTGTGTTTTTTGTTGTTTGTTTTATGYGTGTGGATTTATTTAGAAAGCCTCCATTTAAGGCTGCCTCCGGTTCAAAGAGCTCACTGTTACAAGGCACCTGTCTAATTAAGCTAAATTTGCATTTGGGAAAAAGAGCAGGCAAGAATTCAGTTCATAAAGCAGACACCATTTGAACAAATGAGAAAGAAATCCAAATAGCTGAATCTTTAAGCAATTAACAACAGCTGGAAGAAATTYGTGTATAGAGATTTCAGACTTTTAACTCTACAGCACCTCAAGAGCTGGGGAGCATGAAAGGTTTTGCCTTCCAGAGCTGGAGAGAAGCATAGCTGGAGCCCCTTCCAGATGGACCCACACCCACTAGTAGATTTTGTAAAGCTCCCATCTCTTAGGAGGCTTACAGCATAATTCTTCTGATGTTCACCCTCCCCCTTGCTTCCTCTTTCTACCTCTTCAAATTGAAATTCCCTGAAGAGTGTCTGTGGACATGTCAGCAGGTTTATAACATGGTTAGAATATAGTTTATTCTGTATTTTATTTTATTAGCTATATGAATAAGTCATTTAACCTAATTTTAATTGCATTTTCTATAGCAAAAAAAGGGTCTTTGTGTCCATCTGAAAATCTTAAGGGAATTTTTGTTTTCCCCTCAGATTGAGGTAGTTCTTAGCATAATCTGACCAATTTCTGTCTCTCAATTTTTTCTTTCCTTTGACAGAATCTTTTTCCTTCTGAGACAATGCTTTCCTAAACGTAGGAGAATCAGGTGCAGGTTTTAGCTAATTTCGAAGTAAAGCTCTGTTTATCTAGAAGTAGTCACCATATGTGCAGTGTGGTGTTCACAGGGAAGGACTTGGCTGGTGTCTGCCTGTTCCATGTGGGAACGTGAGGATTTCCTTAGCAGTCCTGCTTGCAAGACATTCTTGTCCATTACTTCTTAATAGAAACATATTTTTGTGTATGAGGGTTTCGGATAAATAGGCCTTAAGTCTGTTTTGGTTTTTAGTAATGGAAATAACTAATTTTTTATGGAAAACAGAGCAATATATGAAGATTGAGTGACTGCACGAGGACAGACCCAAGGTGCAGCTACGTTCCTTCTGGCCAGGAGGAATTGCCTGAGCAGGAGTGCTGAATTCTGTTCCACATCCAGTGGTCTCAGTCTGCTGGGCTTCACGAGTCAAAGGCAGTCCTGGGTTAGCCATCCGTTGGTTTTTCTTCCATAAATTTTTTTAGAGCCCTATTTGAACTTAACTAACTTCTCCTACCCATGACATGTGAGGAAAAAAAAGTTGGCTTTCGTTTTTTTAACATCATACTGCACGAGTATTTTTTTCATTGGTTTTTCTGTCAGCTTGGCTCAGTTTSTGTGGGATGAGGCAGTGGACAGCCATTTCCTATTTGCTTTCTCTGAATCAGAGAAAGATTTTGTAGCTCTGCTGTCTTGTTTTCTTGGCTGAAGAGTTCTGCTATGTTCACATGCTTCCCTTATCGAAGGCATTTGGTGATTGTAATCACTCTCACTGCTCTTATTTTACCTTTTCCAGAACAGAAGAATAGCAAATGACCCCACAACATCAACAACACCAAAAAAATGAATGGTTTTTCCTGGATTTCTCATAGTATAATTTTCTCAGCATTTTCAGGTTTGAATGTTATGGAAATTGCTTTTACTATTGGCTGTTACCCAGTGGGAGCATGRAGCAACATGTCCATGAGGGAGAACAGTAAAATTAAGTTGTCAGAAATGTTGTGTTTCATAACAGTGGGCAGTTGATTTTTTGTTAGACTCCATGCAGGGTTTTGACGTATTTTGCTTCAAGTTCACTGTAGAGGAGAAATACTTCAGCTTTTGTCTTTCACTAAGTATTCCCTCTAAGAGGAGTTTAAAAATAGGATTTAATTGTATTTTGATTGGAATTTGCTGTAAATTAATTTTTGTCCATGAAGAAGGCAGTAATTAAAAGATAAAAAATGCTGGCTAGTGTTTGCTAATTGTTTGTAGTGTTTCTTTCAATAGAATTACAAGGTTTGTTATTGTAGCCTGTGGAGATGGTCAGTTCTCTGCATACCTGCTGACTGAATACAGAGAGTCTAGAAATGATGGGTCATCTTCTGTTAATTAAGTGTTTATGCTTGGATGGTGATGAGCAACTTAATAGTGGTAGACCACAGAGTACCACTGATTACTTCAGAAAAAAGAAAAACAGCTTTAATATTTATCTCTGCATGAGTTAGCTAACGCATGTCATTACATAGCATTTTAGGAATAAGGAAGTGTAATAACTTGAAATAATGGTTGTTGAAWAGCTTTTATGTTATAATATTATTTGACAATTATATTTCTGAAAAGGAAGTGGAGATTATGGACGTATTTGTATGGACTCACAGCTTTCTAAATGGTTGGAATTTTTAATGCCAGTGATGTTTTAAAGTCTACTCAAAAGAAAAAAAATAATTTACATTTTAGGAGACTATATTAAAAAAGATGAAATCTAAACTGAATAGAGTGTATATTCATGCCATAAATCACAAAGCTCATCATAGCTCATCTTTGCAATTCAGTAAAAGGGCTATCAAGAAATAGCAAAACTGGAGTTCTYTCCTTGATGTCCTTCTTAACTCTGTGAAACTATGTATTGGCAGAAGAGCAAGATTGGGGATGCCAGGATGAGTTACTCAACCTGTAGGCAGAATTTAAGCCGTCAAGTGAAGTGTTGAAGACTTGATCTGTACATATTACCCTAGAAAAGTAAAAGTGAACAAAGCCAAAGAATAATAAGAATCTCTTGCTTAGAATTTAAAATGGAGGAAAAAATTGCAAAAAATAATTAGCAGTGAGACTGATGTAACTCAGCATGTTTCTTTCCYTCCTTCATCTTTTTGCACTAATATTTGATTGCTCCAAAAGGTGCAAGTAAAGCTAAATGGACAAATCAAAGATATTCCTCAATTTAAAGCCATGTTTTGTTATTTGCAGATAAAAATCATAAATAACTTCAGAAGGAAGTACGGTAATATCTTTCCTTCCTGATGTCTTTAAAGGAMAGTAAGAAAACACTGCTGAATATAWAAATAAACTGGGATTGAAGACAGGAAAAATAACCCTTTTCAAACCAAAATCAAATACAGTAGCTTGAGAAGGACTTGGAAGCAGAYCTATTTCTGTTGGAATAAATTTAGCTGCTAATTTTTTTTTTTTTAAATTGTGTGTTGATCACTTCTGTGTCTCTCTCGGAGATTCATGGTATTACTTAATATTTATTTGAAAGTGAGTGACAAAGTGTGTGAACCTCAATTCCTGAAATGGTTCTGTTTCTCTTGAAAATATTACTTTTGCCTTGTGAAGAAATAGAACAAGTAGTCGATATCTTAAAAAACCAAATCAGCACAATTCARTGAATTTTTGAACTTGCACCCCTGTATTGTATTTGCCTACCATACCGTGGGCTCTTCTGTGGTTGTAGCATTTCATGTGACCAAATAGTATCATGGAAACTCCTGGTCGGAACAAAGCAGGGTGATGGTAACATCCAGAATAAAGGAGTGCAGGCACTGCTGGATGTGCCTGAGCTCGTGGCATGCTGCTTTCAGATATATTGATGGAAGTGCAGGTTGTTTCACTGTGCCTTCTTCATCTTGCTTGTGGCATCATTTAGGCTGAAGAAGACTTCTAAGGCMATSAAGTCCAACCATGAKTTTTCAGTTTTGAAGTATTCACAGATCCTGATCTGTGTATCCAGAACAGTCTTGTGCCCAGCAAATGACGTTTCAGGGTTTGTAATGTAGTTCTTTGTACGATTGTTTGTTGAATTAAAGCTTTCAGATCAGGTGTGGGAGCTGTCAGCTTGCTGACACCATGAAACCAGGAGGGCCAGTAATCGAGTTTGTAATAAGGTTAGCTGGTCAGAGAATGTGCTGCATCTTCCATTTTYAGTTTACTTTCCTCTCGGCAAACAGATAAAGACATCTGTTGGGAGCCAAAAATGAAAGGGGGAGGCAAACAACCAACATAATTTAAGTAGGAGCACATGCAAATATATTTATTGTTTATCCTACAAATTGATCCCTTCTTTCTCTTTTATTCTGCCTAAGGTTTCATCTGGTTAAAAATAACATAAATTTATTTACTTTATTAGATTTCTCATCATAACTTAAATMATCTATAAATCACTTCAAAATACTCCTTTTTTGAATCTGACCATTAATTGACTGCAGAATTTTATTCTCTGAAAGRGGTAGCAGGCAGATAAATTTGGTATGCCATGCAGCTTGCAGTGATGTGCTTTGAAGCAAATAATAGCAGCTGCTGTGGTGGTGGTGAATGTTGCCAGTGGAATTTGTTTCTGACCAACAGTGTTCTCTTTGATACCAAATGCTCTGTCTGTCTGTCTTGAACAATTGCAGTATGTATAAACAAAAGGGAGAAATTATGAGGAAGGGGACTTTGAAGTGGGATAAACAAGTACCGTTTTTACTCATGATCGAGGAAGTATCTGGATCTTAATTCTAGGTGCTGAAACATCAAATTATGGATTTCTGTTATTTTATCACATGAAGGACAAAGTACTGTTAATATGGTGATTTTTACATGTATTAAATCCGAAATAGATATAAATATAAGTTATAGGAGGTTTTGATGGCACAAATGCTTTWATTTACTTTGCAAATACATTTGGCAAGTATGTATTTTTTATTTGGAGAAAGTATGAATGCGAGAATTTACAGCATCAACAGCTTGTTGGGAAAGGCTTTTTTATTTGTATGACAAAGAGGTACACTTCAGCCCTGGATTWAAGTCTTGAAAATACTCAGTTTTGAAATGTGAGTAGCATAGGTGTACCAAGTACAGCTTTCCTGGGAACAGGATATAAAATATACTTCAGTGTGGTTGTTTTTTTTTGGTTTTTTTTTTCCTTTAGATTGGAGCTACAAGATAAAAAATATCCAATCTCTTGCTTTGTGGTGTTGGGCTTTGGTGATTTTGTTTAATTTAACTTTAATTAAATGATGCAATAAGTAATAATTATTTAATAAATTACTTAGTTATTTAATATTAATTAAAGCATGTGATATGTGTTCTGAGAGAGCATCATAGACTACCTAGGAAGACCAGTTTTTTTCTCTTGCTGTCTAATASCTGTTTTCAGTGTTCTGTATAATGGTACAGCTTTCCATGGTGTTGGCAGCAGCTGCAGATAAGTGCATTAAGATTTGGGTCAGTGTCTCTGGAAGATTGTTTCTTGCTGTGTATTAATGAGATCTTCCCTACTTTAGCTAGCAGGCAGGAGCTTTTGAATAACTTGATATTCTTTGAAAAATATTTCTTCTCAGTTGTGCTCAAGAAGATGGGTCTAATGTCTCATTTGCCTGTCAGGAATTTCAAAAGCTTGTCTCTATCTGATTATATACTTTATGGGTGTTTTGCAAGCTCTTTAGCTCTYGGTTTGCTCAGGTTCCTCTCTGTCCACGCCTCCCTAGTGTGGCAAAGRGGATATGAAAGGTGACAGTGAGAACATGAGACGCTTCACTGGTTTTTCATTTTTCATTTCCCACGTTGTTTCATCCCCCCTGAAGAGCTGGGCTGCCCCKGTGAGGAGGCTCTTTACTAAGTGTGCTCTCTCTTCCATTTTCAGGCCAGAGCCTCAGCAGAAAGCTCCCTCTGCACCTCCGCCTCCACCCCCGCCCCCGCCTCCGCCCCTGCCGGAGCCCGCCCCCCCTGAGCCCGAGGAGGAGATTTTAGGCTCCGACGATGAGGAGCAAGAGGATCCCGCAGATTACTGTAAAGGTGTGTGCACTTCACCGGTGCTGGGGASGGTAAACACTCTCATGCAAGTCTTACTAGTGGTTCTTAAAGGATTTTAAAGAGCTGATCTTTAATTATGGAATTTACTTACGCAAGAATTAGGAGCAACTCTTCATTTCAGGTCCTGACGCAAAATTGCCTTCAGCTTTAATTTTTCACTTAGCCATAGCTTATTTATACATTTTTCAATAAATACACAAGTACTGCTTCCCTGTACTCTTCCTGATGTCCTAGTTATAAGAATAGAGAATAAACTTCCCTTGATTGATGTGAGTTGTAAGAGAAACAAAAATATCCAAACCCTCTCACACTCCAAAGGATTCTAAAATGACTTGGTAACTTTAACAACGTTACCTACATTTATTTTTTAAACTGTATCCTTTTTTTCCTTTCTTCTCTCACCTGCACTAGGYTAAGATGTTACATGTTTCTTTTCCAAGTGGTGTCTTTCACAGCCCTCAGCATTGTTTGAGGCTCTCTGCGTCTTCATTTTAACTCAGTTTCCTTAGTTTTTGTATTTGTTATATTCAGTTTTTAAATATTGTCAAATGTTTAAAAGCATGACTGTGGTACAACAGTGTCAATAGTTAATTTTAATGTCACTGCTCAAGTTGCWGGTCTATTCCTGTGAGGGTAGAATGTACACTATATTTACATGAAAAGTGATAAATAACAGTTGAATCAGCTCTGGGTTATTTGTTGTAGATTTCAAGAATACTAATATACTTAAATCAGGGTTGTATCAGTTCAGATTAATGGTTTTGAATAGCCAAAAAGCACTCTATGCACACTGATTTTACCTGGTATTCTGTATTCCTCATACCAAGAAATACTTCTTGAGTCAATATGATAATGTCTTCTTAATCAGAAGTTTCTGTATAAGCCTGGAAATGTGCTATTTTAAGAATTCCCCTTCCTAGCCTGGAACAAGTGTTTTGTATTTTCAGATTTAACAATGGAAAGCAACTATTTCATTTTGGTGTAAGAAAATTTTACTAGTGTATTCTATTTCAAATGTATGAGTAGCTTACAAATGTCAATAGTGAAAGCCAAACAGTAAACTCCAACTAAATGTTGAAGTCTGCAGCAGGGAAAAGAAAAACATGTTGCTAAATCATGCTCAGRTATTTTGTTTTGGTTTTTTATTATTTGTGTTAGAACACATTTATTCTTTAAGGTAATTCTTTTGGTGTCTCTAACATCTTCCATCAGAGAATAAGGTTTTGTTTAAACATCTGTTTACTTGTAAACATCTGTATTTCCTTGAGATTAAGCATTTCAAAGCTCTCACTTAATTATTTCMTGAAGTAAGGGCTGCTTTTAATTTCAAGCAATCCATTGTTGTCTGTTTTCCAGTATCTCTTGCAAAATGTCACCATCTGCAGAAGCTAGATCACAAAACAAACAAAAAATAGTCTTAAGTTGAGAGCCTGCTTATGAGTTATCTGTTTAACTAAAACAGATCAGTAGTGAGATCTGTAAACTTTTAAAAATAACTACATGTTACACTTAGAATACTTGCAGACTTCCTAAAAAATTGAACAGAACTTCTGTATGCATAAAGATTCTGAATTCTTCTGATCCTGAGGCTTTGAATTTTTGAGAGTATATTCAAGACTGTTCAAGCTTTGGTTCTTTTGGATGTCATAATCATTAATTCTTTCTACAAGAGTAGTGCTCTTGTTGCTCCAGTAGAAGATKTAGCTATTTTCTGACTCTAATTTCCTGTAAGACTGAGCAGTCCATTTCCTTCTTTCAGTCTGCTGGCATGGAACTGAGGGGAAGGTCATCATAAGGATCTGAATTCCATGACCACATTGGGATTTGTTTATGTATTTTATATTCAGTATAGGGAATGAATAAGTTATTTGGTAAAGAACTCCAGGAATGGTTTTTAGATACATTTTCCATTTTCTGGAGAGATGTTTTATTAGTTTGAATATCTTTATCTGTTTTAGATAGCCTAATTTGTATTTACAGGGTGGAAGACAGGTTTCAAAATGATCATTTATTACTGAAGTGTCTCTTTTATTCCTAATTTTGTCTTTGAAATCGCAGTCTTCCAGCAGTTTTGACTGAGGCACAGAGCATATTTCATCTCTTCTCAATCCCAATCTGCAATTTCATGGGAGGGAAATTTTGATGACAAGTATATAATTAATTTTTTTCAGGAACTAAACATATGACCTGTTAACTGTACTTCCTGTTGAGTATTTTTGTTACTAGTTTTATTTTTAAGGGTTTGTTACTGTGTGCTGGGCTTGCATCTTGACCACATTACATGATAGTTAGTAAATAGTCCTGGTAGTATTTTTTAATGAGAAAATTGAATCAGTTTGTATTAGCACCTGATGTGAAAGAKACTGACAGCCATCTGTGAAAAGCAGGCTAACTTGTGTTCCCTGGGGGCTTCCTCCAGGGCCTGTTAAATCTGTGACATTGCTTCTGTTTGTGTCACTGAATTTGCATAAAATGCTTTTCAAATATTTATTTGTTTAAGGAATGGAAATATCAAAAGTCCAACTGCATGATTTTTCAAGGGATACTTAGTGAAACTAGTTTTTCTTCTTTGGAAAACCTTGAAACACTTGAAGGTTTTTTTTCAAGAGTCTGTTGTGTTATGGATGTAATTGGAATTTTTTGCTTCTCTGATCATCTTCTTTGCCCTTTGGAGATGTCTCCCATTCATCCACTTCACAAAGGGAATAATTCCCTATACAAGCATACAGCGAGCCAGCTACAATTACCAATRCATTCAGGAGACGTTCAGCAATAATGATCTCATTTTTCTGACYCTCTTTCTTGCATGCATGTAGCTAGCAAGCTGTCTGTGAGAGACTTCTTTTCTGTGTGTGCCGCAGTGAATGGTACAACAGGGTTGGTTTTTTTTTTTTGTTTTATCAGCAGTGTCACTTATACATTGTGTTTTCAAATGCCAGTATTGTTTTTCCAAAAGCACRTAATTTTTATGAACTTGTTAATTTTGCAGAGATGCATTCTTGTTATTAATACTTAGAAGTACWTTTGGTATCATGGAGAACCTACATGGTTACATTCATCATGGGATGACACCAGTTTTTAAAATACACCTAACTAAGTGGGTTGTTACCTGTTAGTCCACAGTGTATAAATGCMTATATTGCTGATGGATGTGAATAATCAGAGAGTAATGTGTACAGGAATGGTAACAGATTATTATTTCCAAAACTGCTCCTGGTGTGATTTAGGACAGTGGAAAATAYCTTGTGAGATACATGTGCTCATATGCTGTGTATGTTACCACTGCTGGCATCTGTCACATACGCTGGTGTATTGCTATAATTAGTTATGACAGTGGTGTAGGGATCAGAATAACATGATTTTTGCATATATAGTATTGTTATGCTTCCAACACGTAGAATTCAATAAAATAACTTATCAACCCCCAGTTTATTAATTTTGGTGWCTTTGCCTGATTTCCTCTGTATGCTGTTTTCTGTCTGTGATGAGAAGAAACTGTCACAAGTTTTTGATTATTTCTGACCCTTTGAAGCACAAGTATGCCAAAAGCTATGTGCAGAGTCAGACTTAAAAGGCACTTGTTTGTCTAAACTATTTCTAGAAACATATTTTTAKCTGTGATGGTGTATTTCGTGGAAGTCTCTTATATAAATTTTGCAGGTCATCAGGTTTGATTCACTTCACAAATGCAAACCTTTTCAGTAATGGAAAGGTAGAATTCCTGTATGTTCTCTTAACTTTACACTCGCATCTGTGACTTCGTTATCTTATATAGTTTTGTGGAAAAATATTACCAAGTAATTATATTTTTGTTTGTTTGTTTGAAACYAGTCATTAGCTGTCTTAAATAATGATTATATTTATCCAGATTGTTAAGTATCTCCATCAGCTCTTACTAGAAGGATGCTTAAATAGATGAAATAAAACTTTTTTTTTTTTATCAGAGCAGATTCATGTATTTGCGTTTATTCAGCAAAATTTCAATCATAATGAAGCTTCAATAGACTTGGGCTTCATATGTGGCTGCTAGTGTTTCTTTTTGCAGATGTATATATATATATGTATGTATGTGTAGTATCATAGTCAACCCTTATTCTCAGTAAATCCATGTCCCCCCCTTCGCTCCTGGAGAGTAAATCTGGTCAGGTGTTCCAAAAGTGATCTGGTTTTTCCTKTGGAAATAAGGCTTTCCCTCTTGGCAGCGTGTGCATCCTTACTGAGGTTGGCACAACTCAGCAGTGCAAATGAAGGTACCTATTTGCTGCCTGAGTTGTCCTGGCAGCTTTCATGAGCATTTCCTTCCCAGTGATGGGAGGGGTGTGGAGGTCTTCCCCAAGGGTAGGGTCAGCTTATGGCTGAAGCTGTGAGCTGGGAGTGTCTGCTCTTTGCTGAGCTTGCAGTTGCACCTTAGCACTATATCAAAGCTTTGGTTTTTTTACAGTTAGTTAGACATCTCAACATCAAACACAATATATGTCATTTAAGCTTTATCCTTTTCCTGAGTGTGTAATCTTTATAATTCTGTTGCACAGTTGTGTTAAATTTATTAATCTGCTCTGGAAGCATGTGAGAGTTCATAAAAAACTGTTGAACTTCTGTTAAGGCCTGAGATGTTACTAGCAAAACAAGAATAATTATATCCAGATTTGACATCACTGTTCCCACAGATAAAAGGAGATAAGGGAGATGTCCCTGTTTTAAATCCAAGGAATTAAGTTATAAATTCACATTGTTGTTTTAACCAGTTCTAAAAAGATTTTCAGGGGATTCAAAACAGATTAGAGAAAGTAGTCTTGAGGTTTTCCTGATTCTAAATGGAACAGTTAMTATTAGAGGATCCTGCCAAAGGAGAGTTGGGCATGACATTGTGAAGGATCAGAAAGATACAAAGAAGTGATTCCTTGACATCTGCTCATCACCAGTCTGCTGCTGGTGATGTCCTGGAGAGTTGTATGGTGCAGCTTTGTTATTTGTTTGCAATTTAGGCAAAATTGTGGGTGTGGATGTTATTGTTGGTGTGTTAAGGTCTGAATAAAAATCTTGCATGTTCACTGTCTTCCCTGTGTTTGACTAGGAGTAGGAACATCTCCTAAAATACAAAGGAAATAAAAGGCTTCATTTAACTTCCTCCCACCATCTAGAAACGTGAGCTCCAGCTTGTTCTGTCCTGTTGGCCTTTCTGCCTAATGGGGTTGTGGAGAGCCTGTGTAGTGGTGTGAGTTTGGACTGCAGACTTTGGTAATGGCAGAGCAGTTCAGACAAAGTGCAGAGCTGCCTGCTTTTTCTTCTTCCTCCTCACTGTAAAACCCCCAGACATGAGAAAAATGCATTGCTTCTGTGGGTCAGGAGCCAAGTAGGAGACCATCAATAAAGTCTGCATTATTCTTAACATTTTGTCAGGRAGTATTTTATTGCAGCTTTTATTACTAGAAAGCAAATGGGAATTAAAACAATCTCTGTTGAGATTCTACAATCATTCAAAATACATTGACTAGAGAGGCTTCAAATATGATAAAGAAATAATGTAGATCTTTTCTGTACTGTCTGTGGAGTGGAAGATAAGCCTGAGGAAATACAGAACAGATGGTCATATTGCCATAAATAAAAGCCATGACAGAGAAGGGTGAATAAACTCTACAGTAGTTACAGGACATGAGTTTTTTCCCAAGGCCAAGCAAAGCAGAATATTTAACGTTAAAKTTTTCTTTAGATTTCCTATTTACAGGACAAATTTTCTTCTTCTTTGAAGAAGAAAATTTATACTAGAAGAGAGTGACTTGAAAATATGGGAATTATTGTTTGTTTTCTGAATATTCTTTTTCTACTCATTTTTTTCATGAAAGGAGGCTATCATCCAGTGAAAATTGGTGATCTTTTCAATGGCCGATATCATGTTATTAGAAAGTTAGGATGGGGACACTTCTCTACAGTCTGGCTATGCTGGGATATGCAGTAAGAAAACTATTTATTTCYATATACTTTTTTTCTTAATATGTTACTTTATTTTGTTAGCAATAACTTTAAGTGCATGATACTGTTATGTAAATCTTTGTTATCATTTTGTGCAGAAAGGTGACTGCGGTCTTACTTTGCCCTTGATTAACGGTGTAGTTTATAAAAGCTCTTAGAAATAAATATAATTCTATCCTCTTTGACAAATTRGCTTTGCTTATTGAATTTGCATGTTGTCTTGAGCATGCACAAATAAGCTAATATTTTTATTTCTGTTGTATCTTTAATGAAAAGATACAATTACCTTCATTAAATGATAAAATGTGTAAGCAGATTCCTCTTTTGGAGACATTAGCATCAAGGAGACAAAATTATAAATTAGCCTGTTAGCAAAGTATTGTTAAAAGTTGTTGTTAAGTGTAATTTCAGCATTTTCTGTCAGAGTGCATTAGACTATGAAATATTTTATTTAAAATTTCCCAGCCTTCAAAGTATGGTAATTTTATCTCAGAATGTGTGTTGAAAATGTTTCTCTTCTTTTCAAGGGGAAAACGGTTTGTTGCAATGAAAGTTGTAAAAAGTGCCCAGCATTATACAGAGACAGCCTTGGATGAAATAAAGTTGCTCAAATGTGTAAGTATCACTATTGCCATACAGCGTTCAATTAACAATAATAATAGTTATAATTAATTAAACCACAGAGAACTGGTTTTAAATTCCTTTTTTTTTTCCACGTTCTTCTCTAAACATCTGGCTTGTTCTGTGTTATGTTTTCCGAAGCTCTGAAATAGTTTATGTGGAAATCTAACTCATTAGTATTTTAAAGTGTATTTCTTCCTAACATGTCAGTGTTTGCATTCTTGCTTTAGGTTCGTGAAAGTGACCCTAATGACCCCAACAAGGATATGGTTGTACAGCTAATTGATGACTTCAAAATTTCTGGAATGAATGGAATTCGTATCCTTTTGAGAGCATGGCATTCTCATTAAAAATGTTCTACTGAAATAAGTAAGCATTTAGTTCTGTATTTTTTTTAGTTAACCTTACTTTAAATAGACCAAGTAGAAACACCAAAATGTATGCAGATGCACAGAGAAGTGTGGTGTGTAAAGCRCCCTCTGAAGTGAAAGTAACTTAGCTTTCTTAAATACAATGCAAAATCAAAAAAGTCCCATGAATCCCGTCATGGTCTGGTAGAACTTGAGATAGTTTACTTAAAAACYGGAGTTTACAGAGAACATTTGTAATAACTGAAGCTTACAWTAATTTTTTTTTTKTKTTCTAGACTGGCAAGAAGAAATTGTCAGTGTCATGAAAGAGCAGGTTTCTGTTTTCTTGTGAGAGGTGTGAGGTCATGGAGGTTCTTCTCTTGTTCATATAATCATCTTTTGGCCTGGTGTTCTGTTTTGGCAAAGGYTGTAAACATTTCCCTTTGAATTCTTACTTTAAAGTGAAAGGAGTGGTGGAGAAAGAGAGAAAAGGTAAAATATAACTGACTTGTTCTAGGGGTAAATTTTGGGTCTGTGAATATGTTTGGTTTTAGAGTTGAGCTAAACTGAATTATCCTTGCTCAATATATTAGGTATTTTAGCAGATTATTTTATTACTGTGCTTTGATTTACTCTTACAGCTGGATTTATGTGTGTGCTTGTTGTGTTTTGGAGCCCAGTAACAGACCTCATGGTTCATGATGTCATATTGCCAGAGMGACAGTTCCTGCTCTAGAGAGCATAATTATACATTGATTTTGGTGATGTGACTTGAGCAGATCAGGTTAAGGGACCTTTCAGCAACTCTGACCTGGAAGAGGAATGTAGAAGGTGGCTGTCAGTGAATCTGAATGCACACAAAAAAGCATCCTTCCAGAGAGAAGTGTGCAAGCACTTTTCATCCCATTCATCTTTCTCTTGACGTTAGTTGCAGAGCCTTTGGGGGTGTGATGAGAATGAGAGTGTGGGGTCAAGCATTCTCAGTTACAGACTTCTGTCTTAACTCCTTTTCCTTTGCCCCATTTTCATGTGTTCTGTGGTTGCTTCAGTGGTCAGCTACCATGGTAGAAAGATAAGGTCTGTTTAGTATGGTCTTTCTTCCTGGGTTTTACCATCAAATTAAAAAGAATTAAAATAAACCATATAGTTTGTACTATATGGTAGTATAGTATGTACTATATGTACTAATTTCAAATATAAATGATGACAAAGAAAATTGCGTAACACRGCGAGGCAAAGAACACTGGGTTGGGTTTCTTGATGCTGCTGATGTGCTACAAAAGATAGGTTTTTGTTTCATCTGTGATGCTTATAAAGAAGTGTTCCGTAATTATGTGTATTTTATCTAACTGTGTTCACTAAAATACAATGCAACCAAAGCACTACAGGTCTTCATCTGACAGTTGTACAACTGAAGAATAAAGTTATTTTTAGAAACCAAAAATTTTGATTCACTGTTTTATTGTAGAACACTAATATGAAATAAGAGCTAAGATAATGCATTCATAGCTATACATAGAAATAACTGTTTGTCTGAGCAGTTTTCCAATAATGTTCTTAAATTCTTGCTAAGATTCACGTGGATGTATACAACTTTATTGTAGTCTAGGTGTGAAGAGTAAATTTTGTTAGTGATAATACTTTGAAAGCATATCCAAACTTAGATCTTTTTGAAATACAGCACTTACATTGACAAAGCCAAAAAGAGACCGTGTACTAGTGAAAAATAAGGGGTCAGGTAGCTTTGTGTTGGCAGATTGAAACTGGACAGCTGATGTTGATTTATTCTATTTCAGTTTTGCATTTGTGTTGAAAACTGGCAGTACAGAAATTTTTATGTGGAAGGGAAATGTTCCTGCCTTACTGAAAAGTACATTTTCCAGAAAAGTACCAGTATGAAGGATGGGCTGATACTGGACTCAAATTTAAATTGCAGCTGGAAGTCTGTCAAAGTTCTGACTGCCAAGGAAAATATACCAAATATTTTATGCTTTGATTTTTCTTGTGACCAGCTTGTGCATCCTGAATTATCTGAGCAGTGGTTGGTTGCATTGATTATTTCATCAGTTCCTTTTTATCTTCAAGGGAAAATRATCTTTGGTGTAGGTTCTCTTAGGATGGAGCAGGTAATTGATTTTAGTATTTCGGTGCTATTTACTTTTTAAAATGCTGTATTAGTGCAACCTTAGTGTCATTGAGTTACACAGGTTGGGAGAAATAGAGTAATTTGAGATCTTTTCCATGCTCTGCTGTTTCCAGCTTCCATTGGGCAAGTCACTAAATATCTATTACTTGACTATAAATTAAAACAAGATATGCTTCATAGAGGCTTGATTATTGATTATGGAATACATTTAAAAGCTAAAGCCRGACAGAAGAGAGGTGGGTGAATCCTTTGGAAGGCTAATACCACAAAATGTCATGGAGCTTCCAAACAGGGAAAATTGTCAAGAGCCATGCAGAACAAGGCTGGCAATGTGCAGAGCCATGGGCCTGCTGTGTGTGACCACAAATTGTTGTCTTTCTCCTAGGAGCTGAAGTAAGTGTTTATATACAGAGGAGTTTTAATAATGTGTTACACTGCGCTAGACTGGTAATTTTTTAGCTACTTGTGTATTTTAAAAAGATTGCAGTTGCGATRTTTTCGTGAAGTAACATGGACCTGGGCTCTTGGGTGTTGTCAGCAAGTTGTAATATTTATTTGCAGTGGACATGTATTAGAGCAATAATAAATGTTCATTTGAGTTAAGCATTTTTTTAATGAAAGATTCAGATAATCACATCATGGAACAAGTGTTTGGAGAGATAAATGGAAAAAATAAAGAAGGAAAAATTCTCACACAATCAGACATTATAATGATTGTAATAAATGTATCTTCAAAGAATATAGAGTTTTAATTATATACAGATTTAATTAGATGCCATAGTGCCTGAATGCTGCCAATCCAAAAGACACTTGAKATGCATCCTAAAGTCTTTGTGTGGATACTACAGCTTAACTAGCCTTTAACCTTTGTCWTATTTCTAAATGTTCGAGTAATAGTATTTCTAGCTAGATAAATAGTTACAAGTASAATTTCAGTCAAGAAAAAACAGCTCTCAGTACTTAAGCCTGTCATCTGATTAATGTTAYGTTTGCTCTTACTTTTGCTGCTGTGCTTAGTTTCCCCATGTGAGACATCCCCTGTGCTGCTTCAAAGAGTATTTCACAAGAAGCATGTCTGCTGGGTGGGCTTCAGAGTTATTTTGCTGCAGGACATTTTGGACCTGCTTGCCAGTCAGGTTATTGGTGCTGTAGGATGATCCTGGGACTTGCAAGGCTGGCGTCCTAATGGTTAATGCTCAGTTTTCYTAAACTCTTCGTTATGGACAGTCTGCTTAAGGTCAGTGTTTTTCAGATCAGGATAGTAAATCAGACAGCAGTCACATTTTTGCATACCTGCTCCCAACACTGAGCCTGCTCTATATCTTCTCCCCATTCCAGTTGTCTGTCCAGTACAGAGTGTCCCTTAAGTTTGTCCAAGTTCTCCTAGCAAAATGTTGCAATTTCTTTTCTTCTGGCAGATGTCACTTTCTTGTAACCCTCCCTCTTTCTGCCATTCCTCTTACATCTTCCTTCTTGGTGTCCTCCCTTTGCCTCTCAGCTGTTTACTTCCCTACATTGCTTTTTCTTCTGGTTACTGGCAAGGCTTAACACTTCTGTAAATGCAAGGAATGTCAGGAATGTGCATTGGTGAGTCTGCAGCAGCAGTGGTCTGAAGGACTGTGGGCGGGTGTCCTATATTTCATTTCTGAATGTTGCAGTGTCCTGCCTTTTTGAAATCTGTGTCGCTGTAGCTTTGCATCTTGACTGTGTGGGCTGTTAATAAGCCCTGCAGAGCTGMTGCTCTCTGCTCATCCTTTATGATGGCTGAGTGCTCTGCTACTGACTTCTGTTCATTGTGGGGTAAAGTAACCAAGTCTGTTTCCTCYCYRGAATGGRACTGAGTTTTGTAATGTTCTGAGTAGACCTGGTTGATGTGAGTGGGAAATGACTCCAATACAGGAGTTCAGGAATGTGCAGTGAGATAAACAGTTGGCAACAATTTTGTTACAGTTCTTCACAATGAGCTTTGATGTGTCTTGAGACCTTTYACTGTTGGTGTAACTTCAATATAGGGCATGTGGGTGTTAAAACTTGAGTTACCTTTATGTATGTAGRTAGGTACTTGAGAAGAATGTATGTAATAAACTGAGAGAAGATAAAGTCTCATTTTGACGCAAGACAGTGACTCTTTAAGATCATTGCCAAGGCTCTGGTTARTAAAAGTTAGAGAAGTGAGATTTCTCTCCTGTCAGTGTAGTTCCATATGAATGGTCTCTCAGATAGTCTAATTCATTGAGATTTTCCTGCAGTATMCATCAGCTAGTTTTCTGTTATTTGTACTACATTATTCTTTGCAAGGTTATAGTATCATGTAGTTAAGATTTTAACATCCTTTATGATTTCCAGGTASATTAAGGTCATTCCCAGCTCGTGTTTGAGGATTGATTCAATGCAGTCAAATTGTATAACTTCTTTCCAGAATGTTGTGGATGGTAAAACTTTAAATTAGCTCAATATCTGAAGATTTTCTCAATAAAAGGWTAACCTACCCAGGCATATAAATGTAGAATCTCTTAACTTGGGAAGCCTTTGAGCTGCAAATCACCGGAAGTTCCTATATCTTGTTTTTTTCCTCGTAATCTTCTATGATAATCAACTGTTTGCCTTTGTTAGTGGCCAGTAGTAAGTGCTGTGTCAAATATTTTGGCGTTGTATTTTTTGTAGGTTGTTTCTGAGTTCTGCTTTTTTTTTTTTTTTTTTCTTGAGTTTTTTGGTGATTGCAGTTATTCTCTGCAGTTAAGACTGAAGGTTTTGAGAGATCCATTCTCTCACTATGTCAGTATTTGTTGTCAAGTGTCTATATTGAGCTTAGTAAAAAAAATGTTTATTATAGTTCATTTTCTAAAACATGATCACTGCACACTTTTGTTATTAAAACCTTMTATTCATATAATTTAAAATCTATTAAAAACTAGAGATAATAGGCCAAATCTGTACTTTTAACTATTTCAAAGAAAAGAAAAATTAATTTGTTACTTTTTACAATTACTTGTTAGATTATTCACCCTAGTGCTGTTGTTATGTAGAAACAATGAAAAATGTTTTATTTTAATTTGTTCTGCAGTTGGACACTGGTTTTATATGGGTTTATATATAATTGAAATGRGGTCCCAAAGCATTCACCATGCTCATTTCAGGGGGAGCCATTTTCCCTCTAAAGGGGGTGACAGTTCCTTTAGCCAGAACACAAGCAAACATAAACAAGTTGATCTCATGAACAAGTTTATTTGGAAGTTGTCCTTAATTAAATTTCAGATGTCTGTATGGTCTTTGAAGTACTCGGACATCATCTTCTAAAATGGATAATCAAATCCAATTATCAGGGCCTTCCTATCCGTTGTGTAAAAAGCATAATTCGACAGGTAAGTTTTGTTAATATTTTAATWAGGTTTTTCCACCATTGTTAACAGTTTGAAGGTTAGAATTGATATTTGAACTCAGCTCTTACTAATATCCAAGATAATATAATTTTATTTTAATCTCAGTGGGGTTTGCAAGAGCATCTTAATGGGTAGCTTGCCCTTCTGCATGCTGGGGTTTTGAGGGATTTGTGTTGTGTTTTTTGATGGTGGTTTCCCACTGATAAGGGAGTTTTCCTGAGTTGCTTTAGAGGGTAAAAAGTTGAAACAATGAGTCTTTTTCATAAAAAGATGTGAAGATACTCATGTTAAATTGCAATTTTRGTTGACACTGGAAAACAAATCATCATAACTGAGGGAAATAATACCATGATGATGATGATGATGATGAACAAAAATGGTATTTTTCTGAAAAATGAAAATAACCCGTTCTTTGAAAAATTACTGTCTATCTGTATTTAAAGTTTTTGTAGAGTCAGAGTGTTAGCAACATGAAACACTTCAGAACATTTCACTGGGTTGTTTCACTTTTCTTTCAAAATATGAAATGTTGCTGAGAGGCGATCATAAGGAGGTGTTTCAGCAAGGAGAAAGCAAATATCAYAAAATCATTCAGGGTGGAAAAAACCCGAAAGAGCATCAATTCCAACCATTTACCCACTGCCAAGTGTGCCACTAAACCATGTCCCTAAGTGCCACATCTATACTTCTAAATACTTCCAGGTTTGGTGATTCCACCCCTTCACTGGGCAGCCTGTTGTCTTGGCAGCCTTATCACCCCTTCAGTGAAGAAATTTCTCCTAATGCCCAATCTAAACCTCCCCTGGTGCATCTAAGATATTTACTCTGCTGCTGTTGCTTTTTACTTTGGAGAACAGAGCGACCCCCACCTGGCTACAATCTCCTTTCAGGCAGTTGTAGAGTGGGGAAGCCCCTCCTCAACCTCTTCTTTTTTTACAGACTAAACACCCGAAGCTCTCCCAGATGTTCCCATCAGACTTGTGCTCCAGACCCTTCCCAGCCCTGCTGCCCTTCTGTGGACACCCTCCAGCTCTTCAATGTTCTTCCTGTAGTGAGGGGCCCAAAATTAAACACAGAATTTGAGGAGTGGCCTCATCAGTGCTGAGTACAGGGGACAATCCCTGCCTTTGCCCTGCTGGCCACAGTTTCTGATACAGCCAGGATGCCATTGGCCATCTTGGCCACCTGGGCACAGCCGGCTTGTGTTCATCTGTTGTCACCAGCACCCTCAGGTCCTTTTCCCTGGGCCACTTTCCAGCCATTCTGCCTGTGGCACTGCCTGGGGTTGTTGTGACCCAGGGGTAGGACACGGCACTCGGCCCTGTTGAACCCCACACAATTGGCCTGAGCCCATCACTCCTGTCCAGATCCCTCTGCAGAGCCTTCCTGCCCTCCAGCAGATCAATCTACCCAGGCTGGTGTCACCTGCAAACTCTGTGTGGGTGCACTCGGTCCAGTGACCGGGGGATCATTGATAAAGATGTTAAACAGGACTGGCCTCAGTACTGAGCCCTGGAGAGCACCACTGGTGATGGCTGCCAGATGGATGTAACTCCATTTCTCACCAAGCTCTGGGCCTGGTGTCTACTCCGTTTTTATCCAGCAAACAGGGCACATCCCAGCCAATTCTGCATTTTGGGAGGTAGTTGGAAGTGAATTGGATAAAGGCTCTGAGCAGGCTGGTCTGACTCTGAGGTTAGATACATCTTTGAAGGTGGTATGACTTAGACAAGGAAGGTTTGAATCACAGAGTTTTCCAGCCTGAATTGGTTTTTGAATGTAGACAAAGGTAAAAATTCCAAGTAATTCAAACCCTTCAAACCTGAGAAAAGAGGAAGAACTTATTCCTAGAAAGATTAAAAAGCTTTMGTTTGTGTGAGACTGGAATTAACTRTGTGGACTAGTGAGAGTGRCATTGTTTGGTAAGGCTTYCAGGTTGTTTATTGAAGATAGTRTAGATTTTTCTTATTWTTCTATTTGAACAAAACTTGTGCTGCGCATGTTTTAAAAACCGATTTATGAAAGTTGAATATGAAGCAATTCAGTTATTGCACTGGTTTTACTGTGCATTAAACAATCTTGTTTCATAAACTATAATTCCATGCTAGAGTGGATAATTATGTTGTTATTACTTGGTACTATATTTTTTCCTATTTTTTGGTACTTTTGAGCATTGGGATAAAATCAGGCTTATTTTAAAATGCAGCTGAGAGCTGAGTTTCTTAATGAATTTAATTGCAGTTTCAAGCAGGTTTTTTAAAAATCCTTTTGTAATTAGGTACTTCAGGGTCTAGATTACCTACACAGCAAGTGCAAGATCATTCATACGGATATAAAGCCAGAAAACATTTTGATGTGCGTGGATGATGCCTACGTGCGCAGGATGGCTGCTGAAGCCACCGAGTGGCAGAAAGCTGGTGCTCCTCCCCCCTCTGGCTCAGCAGGTACGAGCAGGATATTTAAATGCAATGTAATGAACTACCATCAGTATATTATTGCTAAAAGTATTTTGTTCAGTGGAAATTCACATTTTAAATAATTGTGTGTTAAAAATGCACGTCTGTTTAATTCTTATTCATGCTCTGGAAACTACCAGAGAAATGCGTTCCTGCCGGTTTTGCAGGTTCAAGTTTTYAGGGTCCCCAGATACCGAAAAAGATTTATTGGTATAAATTTACTCCCCTCCCATACCACAAGATTTAATGCTTGGATTTTAATCACACTGGAAGCTTGCATCTCTCATATTGACAGTAATTAATAATCTTATCTAAATTAYACCTCATTCTATTACAAGTTCATCAGCATCCTTGTGAAATCATCTGCCATTTTTTCAGTGGTAACTTATTTTTCAGATGCAATGAAAAGTTACAATCATAGCTTTTCAYCCTTGAAAATGGAATGATTGTACCTAGCTGAACTCGTGCTAAGCCCATTTTTCTAGGGGTATATTAACATACACTTGATGTTACATTTGCTAAGAGTTTAGATTGGAGCTGTACTTTAGGTTTAGCTAGGAGAAGCCAAGGTAAAGAAGTTCACAGCAATCTACAGAGACAAACAGGAAGCAAGTGGGGCTTTTCTAGTGATTGGTTTTTTTAGTACTATGTATTATAGATTTTTAGTACTATTGTTACTATTAATTGGCCAATTGAGCTCATCAGCTACAGTCAGTGGAGAAATAATTCCCTTTATAATATTGTCAGAAAATACATCACAGGTTAGAATCTCTGAAGTATGATAAAATTACCTTCTACATCAGGAGCAAATACAGTGGTCAGAATCCATTTCACAGCATTATATATTTTTAGATGAAAAATTGTATAAATTGTGAATATATTATATTRAGTTTTACATAATGCGTAATCACATAACTAGAGTTCGTATGTTATTTRTGTGGGAAATAACTTGATTTTGTTCATGCAGCCTTGATATTTCTTCCTGATGTTAAAAGTAATACTATTTTAAGGAATAGGGTTTTTATCACACTTTGTTCTTAGCAATTTGTAATTAATGTATAACTTTCCTCACAGAAGCTGAAGATGTGTTTTCTTTACAGMATTGCAAGAATAAGTTGTACTTTTGTAGCAATGATAATGCTTAGGTTTAAGAATTTTTTGAAAACCTTGCCCTTTCAGGCATGTTCAAGCAGGTTTTAACTGAGTTTAGCRGCAGGATCTGAACCTATAAAACAACTCTGTATCTTATTTTGCATTTCTTAATTGCCTGTGTATCTGAAGGCGTTTGTGAGAGGTTCTCCCCTGCTCAGTTCCTCTTGCTCACTTCCACTTTGCTTCTGTCTCCCATATTTGGTTATTTCTGTTGGTTTTGATCCCCGGGGGGAGATTTTACATGGCTTGTGCTGCTCTGTGCCTGTCACAGTCAGTGTTGCAATCGCACCAGACCCAGTYACTGCTGGGATCCTGCTCAGAGGTGCTTAGGAAGAGGCCCATGCTGGAGCTGCTTTTTCTGTGATCTGGTGTGTTTTTTTGCCTTAGGCATTTCTTCATGCCTCCAGCCCTAGCAATCAAACTGCCTTGTTCCAGAATAAAAAAYATAAATACTTGGCTTTTCTGTTGAGTACAACACAGCATTTGTATTTTGCTGATATTCCCTGAACTGTTTATATCAGTCTGTACCTGCTTAGCCAGCTGACTACATACATTTAATGTGAGACAGCTCTGCAGTCATTTGCTGTTTTCTGTCCACTCTTTATGGTTTCAGACTTCTAAAAAAAATTTTATAAACTCCTCTAACACAACACAGTGAACACAGATTGCTGCTAGCTCCTACCAGTAGCAGATGCTCTAATGGAGACCTCGAATGATTTCAGGCAGCACGTACTTGTAAAGAGTAAAAAATCTGTCTAACAAAAAAAAGGTAACACTGCCCTATTTAGTTAGGAATATTTTAAAATTATTCTATTTTTTGCTTTTATAGAGTTGCTTTTGAAAAAGAAAAACCTTTATTTATRATTTATGTTTTTTCTTTTTAGTGAGTACAGCTCCACAACAAAAGCCTGTAAGTATTGTTATATAATACAAATTAACTACCTTATTTTCTATGTTTCTGTGGGTATTAGGAGGTATTAGACTGTTACTAGTGTCGATCCTTTTTAAAAGCTTCCTTCGAATAAAGCTTTTATCGTGTCTCTGGCCTTACCAGTTTTAAGCACAGTATTTCTGTGATGGAAATTCTCACWGACATACAGTTCTATAGCTATGTCAAACTCAGTTAAGCATTGCCATTTTCTTCTCTTGAGGAATAATCCATTCGTTCAAATCCTGACAAAAAAGGGAGAATGCACTAAATATTGTGCATTGCAGATAGCTTAGGGGCATAAAGGCCTTAATCATCAAGGCCTTAAAGGAGAGGCARTTTCATGAGGTTAGAAAGATCTCTTTGCCATATGTATATAGCAAATAACCARTGGTAGTACAGCTGTTGAGAAGTGTCTGCAATCAAACCTGCTTTCMATGTGTACAGAACATGTGTAATTCCAATGGGCACACAACACAGATGAAAATTAGGAGGGTTGGGAAATTAACTCTTGTTGAGACTATCCCATGGCTTTTAATGGAGATAACAGGATTAACAAACCTTTAGGGAAATGTTTCTCTGTGTTGATTGTACTTTTTTTTAAAACTATATGAGGATATCTTACTGTGATATCTAAACATTGAATGAAAACTGGATAGATCTCCTTTATCAAATARTAAAAATAGAACCCATAATTCAGTTAAAATGTAAGGAAGTGTGTCAATCCTAGCTTTGATGTGTTCATTTTTCATTTTCTTCTTGTACCTGAGTTTCTTAATCACTATGTTATAGAAAATAAGAAACTTCATAGTGGCCATCTGCTGTTTGTAATTCATATGTTTTGGGGCCAGAACGAAATAATAAAAATGCTTTCCTTTCACAAGAAAATAGCTGAACAACACAGGATTTACTTAAAATTCACTGTTTTCAGTCTCTAGTTTTCTTGTGTCATTTTACTCAGAAGACTTTTGCATTGTACACAGAGGGAAATAATATATTCAATTTATATGCAAACAACTAATATGATACCAGATTATTTTCCACATACACTATCATCTATTAATCTGGACCGAAGTTTAAGATTATTGTGCCTACTCAAGGTTATAGGATCATAGGAACTTACTGTGGCATCTCATATGTATTTTGCTCTTGTACCTAATAATGACTATGTAAAAACATGATTATAAAATTTTGGTGGATTTTTGCATCATATAATCCTGTAGTATTCTTGATTTGAAGTAAAAAGGAAAAAGTGGTATAATTACTATCTTGATTGCAATCTAGTATTTTCCAAAAATTATAATCAAACTGCAAATTAGTTTGGTGTGAGATGCCTTGAAAATAATTAATTAGGGTTTTTTTTTCTTTCTTTGATGTTAATATTTCAGGTTGGAAAAATATCCAAAAACAAAAAGAAAAAACTGAAGAAAAAACAGAAGAGACAAGCTGAGCTGCTAGAAAAACGCCTGCAGGAAATAGAAGAACTCGAGCGGGAAGCTGAAAGGAAAAAAATAGAAGAAAATGTAACCTCAGCTGTACCATCAAATGAACAAGAAGATGAGTACCACCCAGAGGTGAAACTAAAAACAGCTGATATAGAAGAGGTAGTAGATGAAGAGCCTGGAAATGATGATGGTTAGTATTACCTTTTCTTATTGACCCTGAGTTTACTGTTTCAGAGGGGAAAGTAATTATGCAGTSTTGCATCTGGTGCAGTGAACAAAATCTCCAGACTGTCCTAGATCATTAAGTTAATTTTCTCCTCTAGGTAAAATTGTAACTATAAAATCTGAAGAGGTAAAGAAAAGTCAAACCTAYTACAGTAGTGAAGAAAACCTTCAATAGCAGTCTACAGCTATTAAAGAACTCAAAAAAGCATTTAGAAAATTCAACAGAGCAGWCATCATGCCACATTAAGTGGAAAAACAGAATATCCTGGTGAAGTAGAAGAACAATAAGATGCATAGGTTTTCTGTAATATTACTGTAGTAGTTGGAGTCATCATTGCTTTCCCCTTCTTACAGTGTTTGTTGTAATGATCTATCAGATAACAATGAATGCAACTTCTTCACTAAAATTTTTGAGATATTGAGATTCCTGTTTAGTCTGGTGACTGGGACCATAATGATTATGGTCCAGCTCTATCCTGGCTTCCCTGATTTTCTTGTCATCACTTCAGTCCTGATAAAGATATAACTACTGAGACCACAGTTCAGTTTGGTTTGTTTYTGTTCTATTCTTACTGAGAATTCTCCTACTTCTGTGCTGACTCCCTGTTGAGAATGAATTGCAGATTTTTAAATCTTGCTTTCAAGTCTTGATTCATCTTCCTTTCATAACATTGTTCTCTTGTGGATTGGTCCTTCCTGAACCACTTCCCATTGTTTATTTTTCCAACACTTTAATAGTCCTTTCTTTTGCCTTTAATTCAGATTTTAAGGTTTGTATGTTTCAGTGATATTCAGTGCTTCCTTGTGCAATATATCAGAAGTCAGGTAGTTATTGAAGAGTTAAAAATGTTTAATGCCTAGGTTCAGTCTGGTGTATTGATGCATGATGTAATGTGTTGTTTGCTGAAATTTTTCAGGTGAAGCAGAAGATCAGGATGAAAAAGAAGACACAGAGAAGGAAAACACTGAAAAAGATGATGATGTTGAGCAGGAACTTGTCAACACTGACTCTACAGACCCTAAATGGATAGAATCCCCCAAAACAAATGGCCATATTGTGAACGGCCCATTCCTATTGGAACAACAGATTGAAGACGAAGATGAGGAAGAGGAAGAATGTCCAAATCCAGAGGAGTATAGTCTTGATGATCCAAATGCAAAAAGTGATTACTCTTATAGCAGCTCCTATGAACAGTTTAATGGTGAATTGCCAAATGGACGTCATAAAATTCCAGAGTCCCAGTTCTCTGAATTTTCAGCGTCAGTGTTCTCTGGGGCTCTAGAGTCTGTAGCTTGTGGTTCTGCTGTTTCTGAAGGATCAACTGTAACCGAAAGAGAGGAGAGCAGCCCATCTCATGACAGGAGCAGAACGGTTTCAGCTTCCAGCACTGGGGACTTGCCAAAAAGTAAGTGACTCTTAGTGACTTTTGTCTGGTAGCATGGGTGTRTATTGTATTAAATAAAAGAGGCAGGTAAGTGGGATACAAAGGCAGTAGTTATGTGAAGAAAAGATTAGGTTAATTGGATGATTTTTCTTGCAGAACTGTCATTTAGGTTTTTTTTTTTCCACTCTAGAACTTGTTTTTAAGGTGTGTTAGATAAGTTATCATAGAAGAAATATTTGCACTGACAAGTCAGTCTACACAGGAAAGAGAAAAATAAATTGTAGTTGCAAGTAGACGTCATTCCCATAGTTTGAAGGTAGAAGATAAGCATGAGATCCTGTACCCTGACATCCTTTGATAACAAGGCAGTAATGTGCCATCTGTTAAGCCCAGTAACCTTTATTGTTGGCTTAAAACATGTTTTTCAAAGAGATATCTGCTTTTGATTTGGACAAATGAAATTGTAATCTAGTGTGATTGAAGTGTGTTCCACTGCTTGTTAGTCTGAATTGTCTTAGAAGAATTGTAGCAAGCTTCTGCTACTTCTTGTCATCTGTTTTGGTCATATAAAAAAATCTGTAAAAAGCTCTGTTTTCAATCATTAATTGTTCTTTCTGTGTCAAACAGTTTCTGTCTTTTAACCTTTAATAAAACTCAACAGGGCATGTTTCCAACCCTCAATTCATTATGACTTTTCTATATTTAGCATGGTTTTGGACGTTTGAATTCTGGCCGTCAGAACTGCTTCAGTCCAAAACTTGTGGCTGTAAATCCTGTTTGCCTATAAATCCATTTGAAGACATGGAAGGTGAAATCTCAGTGTCAGTGCAAAGAGCTGGATTTTTGCCTTTGAATTAAATAGCTTCAGGGTATTACACACAGGTCTTATTTATAGTGCCAGTGGTTAAATGATAAATATATGGGTTTCAACTTTAATAAAGAAAATACTGAGAGAATAAATCTGTAAGCGGATAGAAGAAAATGAAAGCTTAGGGAGAAGATCGCCAAGCCTGCCATCAACATTGTCCCAGATGAAGTTACTAAATTTAAATAGAGCTGTATTGAAAAATACACTTGAGTGTATTTCTTAATTTAAGACTTTAGAAGAGCAATTCACACAGTTTATTACAGAGTCTGACAGATAAGGCAAGAAATATGTAATAAAATACAGCTCAATAGAGCTGCATTTCTGTAAGATCCAGGCAAATGAAGCCTAGTAGCTAGCCTAGCCTTCTAGTCCATCTCCTTACACTCTGAAGTCCCTGAAACAATACACAGGAGGTTCCCTGATGCCTAGTAGTTTCTTATTTTGTTCTGCTATCTATCATATATAAGGAAAAAGACTCCAGTGCTGTTTTCCTGGGGTATTTGTAAAATCCTCATGCTTCCAGACATTAAAGCTGGTTTTGTCCTCATGGAAACAGCTTATCTCCATAGCTAAAGAAACAATCCTTCTTCATTCCGCCTTGATGTTATCCCATCAGTTCACACACCTTTATTGCAAAGAAAGAAGACAGTTAATTCAGTGAAAGTTCACTTCTTTTTGCAGAAAGAGAAAAAGCTGAATGTTACAGATGTTAATGTAACAGTAATAACATGGATATGACAGTAGTAAAACAGATGAAGGTATTTACAAAGATGCAGCATACGGGAGTTGGAGGCTATTCAATAGATTTTCAAATGGTGCTCCACCATTTAAAATGTATTGTATCTTTAGTGTGCTTTTCTTGTACTGAAGTAGACTTCTATTTGTTCCTCTTTCTCTAGGCATCACTATGCATTAAGTGRCATGGTCTCATTTTCTTGGGGTAGTTGCCTCATTCAGTGCACAAACCAATTTGTGTTCATTTATGTTCAGTGGATGAGCAGTTTTTATCTTTTTCAATTTTTCACTGCGTGACAAATGCCTTGAAGATAGATCTGTAATTTCCTCACGACTCTCCTCCTCCTCCTTCCAGTGTTTGAATGTTTGCTAAGTACATTGTTGTGCTGAAACTGAGAGAATTAAGGTGATATTTCTTAGTTTTTATGGAACTAGGACACAGAAGTGCTCACTAATTTTGTGCACAGGTTAAGCTTCTTTGGATGCTTTTTGATGAGTACTTTCTAAAAGATACACTGTTCTTTCTGCACTTTCAGCTATGAATGATCTGTGTTTGTCAAATTCAGGATCCAAGAATTCATCTTTCAGAGAAGACAGGACATAAGCATCATAAGTTCCTGAGAAAAACACAAAAGTATAGGCACTTGCCTGTTACCTGCTCAGGTCCCTCTCTTAGAAGAGGTTGAAGAAAGCTGTTGCCTAATGCCATATTCAGATGTCTTAGTCATGAGATTTTTTTCCCTCCTTCATTCCATTTTATTTACTGCAGTCCTTCAACAAGACGTGTGGGAAGGATTTATCTAGCACTGTATTTTTTTTTTTTTTTTGCAAAACTACTGAACTGAGGAGAAGGTCCTGTTATTTCTTGAGTAATGCATGTGATTATGTTAAAAAAATACACTATGCAGCCGGCTCTAAGGGAAGACTTTCAATATTAAGTTTACTAGTTTTACTAGTTCCTATCTTTTGAGTGCTTTACTTCTATCCCTGTGTTAGTGCTTTTATGAACTTGGGTCTTGGACTTCATTCCAGCRTTTTTAAAGGGCTCTTTGTTGAGGTCACCTTCCCCTCTGCCTTTTGCTATTTACTCCTGTCTTTCCTTCTCTCCACTGGTGGATCCTGCCACTTTTTTTCCGGTTGGCCAATATTCAGTGCTCTGATGAYCTATTCAGGTTTGTGTTGCCAGCAGTTGAAGATCCCCATCTGATTTCAGTCACTCCTAATTCAACACTAGACATCCAGTATTTTTTCTCCTTGTCCCATGTCTGGTGTATTTTACTCTTCCAAGCCTTTCACCAGTTTAACAGGTCATTGGAGTCACAAGCACTTTTTGGATCTAGTACCTCTTTCTTATCTTATCATCAATTTCCAGTTTAGTGTTTGTAGCTTTGGGACAAGGAAGCTGAGCCCAGCAGTCCTGTGCTGCCTGTGATTTGTGATATCTGGTTGTGTCTTCTGCCTTCAATTCATCTGCTTTCTCTCCAGTGCAGGTTAGGAACCAGCAGGTGGTACATCAAAACACCAAAAAGCAGCACCTCCACTGGGCTACGTTAAGGGTTTCAGTGTCCCAAGAGCCTCTAAAGATTGCAAGATTAATTAGATTAAAGTTCTGCCTTTTTAGGATCGTATTTGGTGCAAATAGGACCTTCAGAGAACTTCAGATGKGGAATTATTTGTGTAAAGGATGACAGCTCCTTAGGCTCTGAAAATAGCTGGATTTTGGTGACGCTTTTACCCCTTGGGATAGGTTTCAAAAAAAAAAAAGGAAAAATCCAGCCAGATTTTATTTATTGTAGCCAGGCATGGAAGTGCAGGATTTATTTTCTCAACCAAACTGTTCCAAGAACATAACTTTCATGTGTGTAGTGGGTGAGTTCTTGGAGTCTGAGTTTTAACATTTTCTGTCTGAACCTGTTCAGGGAAACATATACACTGATTTTGCTTAGAAGCTCCTTRGATATTCTAGTAATAGTCATTTGGCAGCTAAAGAAAGCAAAAAATTTACACTTGAAGTGTATGAGGATATTTAGAAATCAGGGTAAGAAATCCTATTTATGTTGCTTTAATTTCTTGTAACATTCAGGAAATTATATTGATGTCTTCAGTGTATGACAATATTGAATGAAGTGTCAAGGCAAAGCTGCTCAGGGATAATGAGTAGTAGGTTTAACATACTAACTATTCTGCATTTTGCTTGTGTTAGCAAAAACTCGTGCTGCTGACTTACTGGTGAATCCACTGGACCCAAGAAATGCAGATAAAATTAGAGTTAAAATTGCTGACCTGGGGAATGCCTGCTGGGTGGTAAGTGTAACTACATCATTTTGGCTGCTCACTATTTAGAACAGGTGTTTTTATTGTCCTTTTTTTCTATTAATGTGGTTCTTTCTATTTTAGCATAAACACTTCACAGAAGACATCCAGACAAGACAATATAGATCCATAGAGGTTTTAATAGGAGCAGGTTACAGTACACCTGCTGATATCTGGAGTACAGCATGTATGGTAAGAACAATACAATGTGTATTTTACAAGAGTAAACCTGAAAACAGTTGTTTATTTAGTGAGCGGGTGGTTTTGACACAAATCCATTATCATTAATTWTGTTATATCCGATAGCTGCTGATGATTTCTTCCCTTTCTTTCAATTTCTCAAGCCTTCTTAATCAAAAGAAGTATTTTGGAGAGCATTTCTAATTTTCATGTGATGCGTTTTAAACTTGTAGTCAGAAACATGCAAATTTAGAGAGAAAATATATGTCTGTTTTAAATGACAGAATGTAACTGAAAAAGTACAACTGCTTGCTTTCTTCTAATGTTAGAATCTGTGCTGCTGTTAGCTGTGGTTACTTTCCTTCTTCCTGTGTAAAACAAACGAAACAGTAAAATACTTTAAATTGTTGCCAAGTGCACTGAAAACATGGATTGGATTAGGCTTGGTTCTAAACTTTGAAGAGAAGGAATTCAGTTTATTAGTGTAAAATATTTGGTAATGTTCTGTAGAATTAGTTTTAACACTGAACTGAAATTACAGCTTTTTAAGAGTCTTTAGAGAACAGAAAAAGTGAAAACTTAATCATGCAGCTTTCTGAAACACTCTGCAATACCTCTCAGAGGATAAAGAAATTGTGTGCATCTTCTCATTAAAGATAATATGTATTTCYAAAAAATAAATTCAGAAATACCTTTGCCTGTTTTAAAAGTGAAAACTTAATCAAATCTTTATATTTTACAAATACATGTCTGTTAAGAGTAAGCGTGTGAGGAGGAGGAGAGGACTCAAATACTAGACACAGTTTGCAGGCGTGGGTGATGAGAAGAATTACACAGCTCAGAGGGAGAAGAGGAGGAGGATTGAAAGGAACATAAAATCCTTCAGATATAAGCTCAGCAGGCCATGTGTTGGAAGTAACTAACACATAAGTGAACTGAAAGTGTGTTTTCTCTGCAGTGATACTAGTGTTTGCTTCAGTACASAGAAACCCCATCCATTTCCAAATTTATGCTTCCTTTTGGGGAGAAAATGGAGAATTTTTCTATTGCATTGAAAACAAAGCATATAAAATATTCCACAGTTGGTTCTTGAATTCTTTTAATTATTCTTCTCTTAACTAACTACAAAATTATTATAGAGACTTTTTGTTCTGTTACCTAGTATTTTGTAAACCTTGGTTGAACTTTTTATTCTGTTGGACACCCTGTATTCATCATTCTTTAAAGTTGTACCTATGGCTGTTAATTTTAGTCTTTCATAGTCTCTAAGTCTTGAGCTAAAGGCACGTAAAGTAGGCTGAGGTCTATCTAGAACTGTGTTTAAAGACGGTGGGGTACTTAATAGTGATACTGCACCTAAGGAATATGATATTCTTGCAATACTTGGGGTTGCCCAGCCTATTACAGCTTTTCCTCCATTTTATRTAACTGTTACTGCTTTCTTCAAACTCAAGGAAAGAAAAAAGCCTTAAGAATAACTGCCACTGGAGGTGCATCTTAACTCAGATTCACAATTATGTATGAAATTTCAATATTTTAATGAGAAAAATGTACTWCTGCTTTTTTGTTATGTAAGCTTTGCAGATAGTAAAGCATTTGAGGCAGAAGTGCTGTAATTCTGCCTTCTGCCACAGTTGTTAGGTTTTTGCCCTTAAGAAATGCAGTGGAAATTTTAAGACATTACAGRCATACAGTTGTTGAATTCAGTTGTCATCATTGTATAGTTGTGTAAAAAATAGAGAGCAGCCTCTCAAGCTCATAGAAAAAATTCATTTGAAAACCCCCTGAATCTGCTTTCATTGCTGTGTGGCTGAGAAAATGGGTCAGAGCACTGTGAATGCTGATCCTGTATCAGATGGAAAACAGCTCTGAGGTAAGGATTGCCTTGAAGTCCTTAATAGCTCTTTCTGCAGAGGGCTTATAGCAGAGATTAACAGCCAGGAAAACATTCCTGATGTGGAACTGCAGACTCCCAAATAACTTATTTTGGCTGTCTTTGGAAATTATGGTGTGAATCTCCGCAATCCCTAAAGCAGTCAGGAACTGTGAACTGCCAAAGTGCTTTAATGCCACTACAGCCCCACTTGCTTTCTCAAGTTTAGTTTCCTTGTTGTACCTAGATTTGGTTCACAAAATGCCCTTCTAGGTTATCTTGCTCTTGTTCCATATTTAATTCACTTGGTTCCAGTAATGTTTACTGTTTACTTTCCAAAGGGATTATCTGCTGGAGAAGGAGGTGTTTGTTTTCAGCCAAAATACAGCTCAGATACCCTATTCTCAAAGAAGAGCAGAAATGGCTTTGCTTGTACTAGTCCAGAGTCATTAAAGACATTTCTGGAAGCAGTACTGTGCAAAATGAGTGGTCCAGCAATATTTCTTCTTTTTCCAGCAGTATTACAATTTTTCCTGCCAAGTTTTTCCATCCATCCATACTTTACCTAAAATGACACAACCAAGCACACATGAATACTGCTTAGCTTGCAAAATAGATTTTCGCCATGTATTTTTATCCATTGCTGTGTCAGATATTCTAGCTCACATCTTCCTTTAAAAACATAGCAAAAAAAGGGGGCTTATTGGAATTCAGTGCCCATAGGGTTTCTGTGCCAGAGTTTTATGTGTATGTAAAACACACCAATCTTTTTATGTATCCTGGATTTTATGAAGGATGACTTGGAATACTTGGTTCCAGGATTTACCTGGGGTCRTAACTTGGCCGTGTGCTTTATAGAGCTCCATTTGAGTGTAAGGTTTTCACTGCCTTTTGCTTGCTAATGAAATATTGTTGCTCACTGAGGATAGGATTGCATTGTCCATGAGTAGCCCAGCTGCTGGTTCTTGTATTGGCTTGTATTTATGGTATAAAATGTGTTTAACACAGCAGTTGTGTTTGTTTTATCTCCACATTTTTCATCATATCATTTGCCTGTCAGTTTTACACAGTTTTTAATAATACAGATGAAGATGAGGTTTTTAAACAAAAGCCTCTGATAAATAGGCCCTGAGCGTGAAAAGCATCTTGTTCCTGTGTGCCCAGCACCTTCCAGGATACCCCCTTATGAATCTTGTGGGATGTGGCACATTGTGTCTGCATGGAGGGCATTCCTTACTGGGCTCTTCAGTTTGGGATGGCTTCATCTAGCCAGGAGCTCCATGGTTTTGATGCAGCTTCCAGGAAAGAATAGTCCTGTTAYATTTGCATTGACTTCAGTGGTGGTCTCAGCCAGTTTCTGATCAGGATTACTTGTGCTGGAAATGTGTGTAATCAGAGCCATGTAAGGACTCCACCCAAACAGCAAAAGAGGGCAAAGTAACTCAGTGCTGGTAACCTTACAGTGCTGCTTCTTTGGTGTTATGTCAGTGAATCAGTAGCATTGCAAGCCAGCAGCCTGTGAGCTGAATCTTCTGGTTTTAGGTAATTTGACATGGCCCAGTTCTTGTGCCCCAGACTTCTCTGAATCAGGTTTAAAGGATGAATATGAATATCCTCACACTAGTACCAGTTCTCTGTTTGGGTAATCTGAGTCTCGAATCTCTAAGGGGAAAAAAAAAAACCAAAAAAAAACCAAATCAAAAAAGGAAGGGAAAAAAGGGAGTGATGTGTATCTTTGGAGGCTTATCATCAGTGCATGCATGAAATGCTCTGAAGCCAATGAAAGAGGTCAGATGCCAGTGGGCTTTTCCAGACSTTGGCAGAGTTGTTTGCTTGTTTTGTGCTCGCAGTGAATAAAGCAAAGTGTATCTTATATTTTTTTCCTAGACTTCGGTGACCTCGGTCTGAATGATTGTTGCTGTCATTTGCTGGACATTTATAAGTTTGGCTAGGGAAATTGTACACTGCCCTTTTATTTTTCCTTTAAGATTGTGGCCTGTTTAAGTGGAATACTCATCTGCTCTCATGGAAAGCTAGACACTGGGAATGTTGCCACATTTACTAAATTCTAGAAGATGTTTGCTTGCTGTACTAAGGCCTAATTCATTTCTGCCAATAGGGAGGTGCATCTCTCATTTTCACTCACTAAAAGGAATAGATTTGGAGCCAGGAGTACCTTTGACAGGATTAAAAACACTCTTGATGATTTAATTGTATCAGTTTGAAATTCCACATTACCAGTGTTGAGAGGGCTGCTTTCTTTAGAGCAGAAACTGAACAGACAGTGAGTGATTTATTATTTCCTAAATCCCAGAAAACATGGAACACAGTACTCCACTGCTGCTGCCAAGAAATCCTGGCAAGATAAGGGAGTTAGTACTGGCAGACAGCATCCCTTTGTATTGCTTCTGGAAATGACTGCAAGCACTGTGATTCTGCTGCTTTTCCTTGTTCATGCTCCTTGGACTGGAGACAGGAAAAGCACCTGAGGTGATGAATCTCATCTCACTTTTGTTCATTACCTTTTGTTTGAGCTTTGGGGAAGAAGTGACTGTGTCACAGGCTGGGACATGAACAAGATTTAATGTTTTTAACACTTTTCTGTGGCTTTTGTGGAGATTTTTTGTGATTCCTGTAATATCTTCTCTTTGTAATAAGACCAAGAAAATAGATCACAGCTGTAGATCTGCAGGAWGTCAGAGAAGGTGAAAATTGTACTTGGTGTTTTATCTACCTAAAGAGAATATAGATGATGAAAGAAAACATTACCAGGTGTGAGGGAAAGGGGACAGGCAAAGAGCTTTCAAAACAAGGGACATGCTACTACAAGGGAAGCAAATTTACAGCAGTGGAATTTATTTATGGGCATTTCCATTCATGTGAGAGAGCTCAGAGGAACAGAATGAAGAATGAGCAAGATATATAGTGTTAAAATTAAAGCTACACGTGTGGGTGCWTGTAGGTAAATTGCAGGCTTGTGCCCTCAGTTTACTTCTTTGTGTGATGTTCTCTTAACGTGGAGTGGAGAAGGAACTGTCCTTAACTACTCTTCTTCCTGTTGTAAGCAGGGAAGAAATGATCATGTCTCCATGGGATCATGAGTATCATCATGCTAGTATGTGTGAGTGGCACATACCAAAGGTGTGATGACAAGCCTCAGTCTGCACAGAAGCAGTATTTTGAGGAAAATGGAAAGTCAAAAATGTGGTTTTGAGGGGAGAAAAAGCTCAAGTTGCTATGCACATATTTTTCAGTAGGCAGATACAGTACAGAATGCTGTTATTACTCGCTGTGCAGCCTTGTTGAAGGTGGTGGGTGGACAACCAGAAACACTCAACGGAAAATTATTTCCCAGAGGAGCTGACTTTCCAAAGCAACCACTCAGTATGTGCATGATTGCAAGATGGGAGTACAGCAAATAAAAGAATCCTATTTCCTTTCCAAGCATCCCATGCAAGTCTCTGCATATCTGGCCTTTCTTATCAAGCACTAACCATGCAAAATGCTTTTAATATTCTTCCCATTGCCTGGCTCTTCAGAAGGAGATACTCATGGGACAACAGTCAGCTGGTGTGTGTATCTTAAAAAGCTTTTTGATCTTCTTTCCATGCGCCCACTGACCTGTGGAACAGTGTTCTTAAAACTAGGCCTATTTTTAAGCAGTTACAGTCTTCTCATTCACATTTCTTCATTTCAGCTGGGGCAGAGAAACTCTGGCCAAGAGCTGCATCTCATCTGTCAAAATAATAATTCTGGCCTATAGCTTGTTGTTCTTTTTCAGCTGGGGCTTCAGTTCAGGGAGGCTGATGCAGTCCAAGTGAATTGTTCTTCCAGTCCTCTCCCAGACAGCTTTCCCTAGGCATGCATCCATTTTTCAATCACCACATTGAGTACACAGCTGTCACACAGTGAATATGTAGCTATTTCCCATTGTGTGGTTAGATATGGGTCCATTATATACAATAGTGATGCCACCAGTTCTGTACTGTGGTGGGTTCACCAGTCGTGTGGCAGGAAAGAAATAGAGCCTCTCCAGAGCCTATAAAACATCCTTGTAACTATTTATTTGAAAGGTTCACCATCTGCAGATGGAGAAAAGCAGTCTACACTGGTTTTCTGTGATAACCTTAGGAAAGTGGTAAGTAGAAATTGCCAGAACAGTCAGGAAGGATGAATGGTTGCCTTGGGCTTCTGTGCCATATGTTGAGTGTGCTGTATCTCATTTTTTATCTCCATATAATAAATGAAGCGCTGACTTCTGTTGAGGTAAATGTCAATGTGAAATAAAAAAAATCATGGTATTTTAAAGTAGGAATTTCTGTCAAGAAACTAGTATTTGGGAATTAATACTTTAAACRGGAAGTAAGTAAATATGGTTAGTCTGTATATGTAGCATCATGGAAATTACAGACAAATTTAGGTCTAAAGGGATCTCCAGTATCTGCCTGCTTCTCAAACAAGGATTGTTGTTAAGTGAGGTCACTCAGAGCCTCATCCAGTTGAGGTGTACACACCTGTCAGGATGGCATTTCCACAGCCTCTCTGAGCAGCCTGTCCCAGTACTCAGTCTCACCAAAGAWTTTTTTTTCCTCATATTTGATTGGAATTTCCCATCTTGCTGCCTGTGTCTGCTCTCTGTTGCCTCTTCATGTGATTCTCAGTATCCAGCAGCAGAGAGCTGCTCTTCCAGTGACAGTGACTTGATAATGGCACAGGCTTTCCAGTGCAACCTTTGGCATTGGTTTAAAGAGCAGAACAACTCTGATACAATCCAGAGATGTCATTGTCCTTCTTAAGGCTATTTCTGTGCTTATTAATGTATCTCCAATGCTGATTGTTTATGATAGAAACCCAGATCTGAGTTTTATACTTTTTAAAATGAGGACAAATTAATTTCATTTATCTTGCAGGATGTAACTAGTTTGTCCTGAAAATACCTGGGTACATGTTACCAGATTGCCACAGATGAAACTCTGAGACATTGTGTTTCATGGATGCTAAGAAGTATCATTACAAGTATTTATCACAGCAGCTGCCTCTGGGCTATCTGAGAAGTTTTTCTGTTCTTAGAGGAAGAGTCAGAAAATCAAATGTGTGAAATGCTRTGGCCCCAGCCCATTCTGGGCACAGAGTCGGAGCTATACAAAAAGGAAAAAAGAAGCATCATCATTTTGTAAAGCTTTAGTTTTTGTTCAGTGAGATGGTGGTATAAATATCCCCAATCTGTGTGAGAGGTTTCAGCTCTTGGGATACACAAACTGATCTCAAATTGAGCGTATCATAGCAGTATGCTTACCTCTTGTGCTTCTCTATAAACAGTTTTCCAGATTAATCTTTGTTGTCCCACACAGACATATTGAGCTATTAATACTTCATTTTTGGGACAGAAACTGTATTCTTGTGTAGTCTACCTTTGTGGCTAAATTAACTACATTTCCATTCTTCTCCAGGGATCTGTGTTYAATAGCAATGAGTTTCTGATTGTCCTCAGAAAGTGGCCCCATGGGTGCTCTCCTRGGAAGGCTGGTCCAGGTCTTCCTATGAGTATTTATATTCCCATGAAATACAGGGAGTACACTTGGGTCTTCTCCACCTCATCTCAGGAGAATAACAATGTGCTCCRTGTTGTGTTGAGAGATCTCTCCCAGTGATCATTTCTGGCTGTTCTTAGAATTTATTTCAGTTCAGAAACCTGTTTTTTTTTAAGTCCTTCAGATTTTTTTTCCTCTGTAAAATGAAAACTCTTAATCTTGAGCTAAGAGTAGAATAAGAAAAAGAGTGAATGACTGTTAGTGATAGTAACTTGAGAAATTAAAGGCCCATTCGTAGGATCAACAGAAATGTCAGCRAGGGGTGTTCTTGTTTTCTTGGCTGCTGTGTGTGATGGCAGTGAGTTATGTTGGCTGTAGCCCATTTGGATGACACTGCAATTCACAGCTTGAAGAAGCCAAGTGCTCATAAATAGGCTAAATTTACAGGTGATTTAACAACTCCATATTATAAATAGGAACAGAAATGTGTCTATTTTCAGGAGACAAGTATTTTGTAGTAAATGTTCTAATGGAGTGAAATCCCATCCTAGAATTGTGCCAGAAAGCTCTGCCTCATTTTTGGAATGCCTTTCTGGATCAGATGTTTTCCCATGTCTTGGACATGGAAAATGCTTTGATGTTTAAACCACCTGGAAAGAATTAGATTCCTGTGGCTGCTTGGGCAATTGGTGAGCCAGAACTGAAAGAGAATGGTTTAACAAATTAGTCCGTGTTTGTACACAAGCAGGAGCTCTCATAGCTGCTTCAGTGCTTTGCAGCTTTTCATATTCATTACACCCATAAAGTCACTTTTGCTCTAASCTGCCACAGGCTAGCATCCCATGGAAGCACTGCCATGCCCTGAGGGGATCCRATGTCCTGGTGTCTGTTCTGGATTCCCCATCAGTGTCACTCTCACCGTTTACCCCATCACTGAAGTATTTACTTTGATGACATTTGATTCAACAGAAATGCTTTTTTAAAAAACCCTTCTGGATTAAGAGTCATCAAAAAAGTTTRCCCTGTTGGCTAATTTCAAGTGATTAATTATAGTCATAAATGGATTTTCTTTGTGATTCAGACTTTGTTAGTTGAGTCTCTAGCATGCAATCTGACAGGTAAATAGCCTTCAGATACATGTGTAGCTTTTATTATGTATTTAGAAATACTTGACATGTGTTTAGCGATATGTAGTACGATCAGCAGGCAGCACAGGAGTCTGTAGAGCTGTGTTTAACATAAGCTCAGTCTGACGGCGCTCCCCACGCCGGTGCAGCCGCGCTTTGGGAGCTGCTCCCTTGGCAGCCCAATGCTGCTCTGAGCGAGGCAGCCCTGCTAGAATGATCCAGGGGCTCCAGGAGGGGCTGCACTTCCAGCCCTGGGTGATTTCCTTCCTTCATCCTGGCCGGATGGGCAGGAGCACCGCGGGGTGGGCACGCTGCTGTCACTGCCAGCGCCAGGCGTGCACAGGGTGGGCACAGGGCTCTCTGCAGAGCCTGGCTCTGTGCTGCCGCTGCACCGCAGCAATGACCGTCCCCAGGTAAGTGGCCTCTCCTCATCTTAGATTCAGTYGTAGGCCTCGAGCTGTGAATGTTAATTCCCTCTCGCTTCTGAGATATTTGTGATGTTTTGCTGACATCTTACGATCAAAAATGTTCCTTCTGAAATACCCATAACAGTGTCTGTTACGTTGTAGGCGTTTGAGCTAGCGACTGGMGATTATTTGTTTGAACCACACTCTGGTGAAGACTATTCCAGGGATGAAGGTATGAATCTTTTGAGATACTATAATACTTTCTTCATATTTTCATACTCCTCTTCTTAAATTTCCAGTGAGCTTAYAGTGGGGTTGAAATTTTGTATTTGAGTAGAACTGTTCATATGCATTGTTTTCAGAATATAAATATGATGTTTTTTCTTTTTAGTTTTAAGTTCCACTACTAGCAGTTGGGTGGGCAAAAACTCCCTTCTGCAGATGTTCATCTACTTAACAACTGCCTGAAGGAATTAAACTACCCTTCTTGTAAGATTGCATATGTGTGGAAACCTGATTGAAAATAACAACATTTTAGTTTAGAAAAGAAACAACAAATGTGAACTGTATAGTATTTTCTTTTTATTAGAGTGACACTGGAATAATGTTTACATGTGTATTTTTATTTGAATTAGGCAAWTACTAATTATTTTTTTAAAATCAGAGTTAACTCCTGCTTCCATCTGTATACCTGTCCATTTTCATGCTTGTTTGCTCGTAAGTGCTCTTTGCAGTGGTAATGTGGGCATCATTCATTATTCCTAAATGCTACTAATGATGCCAGAGCTCTGCTGATCCTGGGAACCTCTGCATGGATTTGCTGCAAACATTGTTGATTTGAAACTATTTTCTGATTTTTTACTAATTCCAGTTTCTTTCCTCTTCTTTTTTATCCCATCCTTTCCCTGCCCCTTCCACTCCCGTATCCTTTTTTTCTCTCCCTCATAGACCACATAGCACACATCATAGAGCTGCTAGGCAATATCCCAAGGCACTTTGCTCTATCTGGAAAATATTCTCGGGAATTCTTCAATCGCAGAGGTAGTACCTCTTCTTTTTGAAAGGTGCCGTGATGCAGACAGAAGTGGAATTGCTGTTGCTGGTTGTAGCAGGTCCCAGTGAGGCACATTTCCTTGAAATCACACAACAAAATTTTCTTTAAAAGCAAAATGTGCAGTGATTTCTGAAAAATTTCCTTTTTTTTCACCCAGATGTTCTGAAAAATAACTATTGGTATATTTAAAATTACATRGCAAAACTTGTTTGTGGCAGCCGACACTCAAACTTTGTTTTGAGAAGGAAGTTTTGCTGAAAAGCCTCTTTCCAAAGTAGCCACTGAGTGAGCAGTGTGTTTTTTACCAGGATCAATCTATTTCTGTCTGTACCGGGCCAGTGTTAGTGTGTGCATGCAATGTACTGATTAAACTGTTGTATGTTTCTGTTTTGCTGGCAATGTTCTCCAATGCAGACCACATAGCATTGATCATTGAACTGCTGGGAAAAATCCCTCGAAAATACGCTATGTTGGGGAAATATTCCAAGGAGTTTTTCACCAAAAAAGGTAACGGTATTTATGCAACGCTAATTTAAAGCATAATACTATCCAAAAGGAGAATATGTTCATTTACGCGTACTGAAGAAATATATCCATTTAAATGGAGAGCTCTTACTAAAGAAGAACTTTGGTGTAAACTTGGCTTTCTGGAAAGAGCCACAATTTGCAGTATTCATTTCAGTATTTCATTTAAAATTCATTTGGGGATGTACTCAGTGAAGTGTGGATGTTAACAAGYGTCCGTGTGAATCTGTTGTCTCATGCTCACGTAAGTGTGAGGACTCAGGTGATGCATAGCTCATAAAGTGGTGGAAAATCATCTGTCAGCAGCTGTGGCTCTTAGATGGTGGTCCAGCAGGTGCTACTGGTGAGGAGTAACAGAGATGGAAAGGGAATACCTGGCAGTGGACACGGAGCTGAGTGTGGCTGCTGTCACTGTCGGGGAGCAGACAGAGCAGGTGGATGTGTGCCAGCACTGGAGCTGTGCCAGGCKCTCTTTAGGGCAGGTTTTTGACACGTGGGGGAATGTGCTGATGGCTGAGGTGTCTTCCATCCCCTCGGTGTGTGAGACAGCACTGTGCTTTATGGAGGRACAGGGCCTGTCAGGAGCCTGGTATGTGGTGGGGGAACATTCAGGGCTGTCAGCCACAGCTGGGGAGGGAGGGAGGGAGGGCACTGTCCTGCTGAGCAGAGCTCTGGGCTGCCCTGCCTGKGGCTCCACCAGCCTGAGCTGTGCCGTGGGCTGGGCAGGCATGGCCCGACAGCTCCATGGAGGTGTTGGTGTCAGGGGGCTGAGCTGGGGGAGCTTGGGATCGGGGGCCAGATATGATCAGAGATTCACCCTCTGTGCAAAAGGGCTGCCTGTTCTGAGCTGGATGCCTCTGGTACAGCAGGGACCTCTGTGTCCTTAGGGATGCTGTTAATGATGGTGCAGTGCAGAGAAGGGCAGCAGTGATGATCTGGAGGCAGCAGCTGCCTTTTGGGGGAGCCTGAAAAGCCTGGGGCTTTTGCATGTGGAGCAGAGAGGGTTGCTGGAGGAATTGTGAAGGTTTACATAATCAGGAAGTCAGTGGATAAGCTGAAGACGGAGCTGCTGTTTGCAGCAGCCACTGTGTAAGAGCTGGGGGAAAGCCAGTGGAATCTGCAGAGGATGGCTGTTTAAAACAAGAGCTTCCCTGCACAGCAGGCAGTGAGCTTCAGGGGCTGACTGCAGGGCAGCAGAGAGAGGCTGTGTCAGCAGGCTTTAAACAATSTCCTGGTAACAGATGGAGGAACTCRAGGTCCACAGGTCTGTAAATGTATAAAGCAGTAAGAGGGCTGGGCACGAGATACACTCCAGCAGCTGCAATCCCTGTCTGGAGGTGCTGCAGAGTATCTCACACTCCTAATCTTCACCTTAGAGAGATGGGTGGGTATTTTTTAATGATGTCACAGAACTGTAAAATGTGACCCAACAGTTACTGAGTAACTGCAGTGCTGGCAGTGCACAGGAGAGGGCAGTTTGTGTAATTCCCGTGATGTGGACAGTTTCTGTTTCTTCATGAGCATCTTCACCTGCTGAGAGTCACTGTTGTCCTCTAGGATCTGAGCACCAGTGACATTCCTCAGAGGCACTGGTGGTGCTTTTAAAATCCACAGGGTGGGATTTAAGGTGGGATTAAAGGCTGGGCTCACCAACCACACAAAATACAAGTGCAAGTTTGCTGTGGAAGATTAAGTAGACTGGATCCCACCTGTTTCTACTTAAACCAGAGAATCTCAAATGCAAGACAAAGGAGTTACAAATCAAACTTCATTTTCAGATCATATTAGTTATTTTGCTGTTGCAAGTTGGGGAAATTGAAATGCTTTGTGCAGGAAAAATGGAGATGTCAAGTGTCCTTCTCACTTGAGCAGCATTTCTTTGCACCTGGCACCAGGTATTCTTTTCCTTTTCCCTGGCCACCTCAGTACTGCCAGCCTCTGGTGTCCCCAGCAGGGATTTGTGTGTGGTGGGCTGGCAGAGTAGGAGGTATAGGCTTCAGARTCGGCCAGCAAGCTGCTGCATTTTGTATTTGTGCTTGTGGCCTGAGCACTGGAGATCAGAAATGTTGTGTTACACACCTGAAGCTCTTGGAAGAATTTCTTGCTGTAGTGTAAGGCTGGGCTTAGAAATCTTACTGTAAGCTCCTGTTTTGAAAACATCAGTCTTGGGTAAAATTCAAGAAATCACATTTTGAGTTTTGCTCATGTTCATAAGGAATTCTGACCTCAGAGAGATGCTTTAAACATTTGAGTTGTGCTACTGAAGTCACAGGCACAAAAAGAAAGGTGTTCAGGCACAAAAAGAAAGGTGTTAGGAACTTAATGAGTTTACAGGATAGAGTCCTTTCTCAGTAATTGCCTGAAGCAATTTGTGACGTTCAAATAGGAGGGTGCATTTGAAAGAGGAAAAGCATTAGTAAGTTACTTCTTACACTATAGCACAAATGCTCACGTATTTTTATAGGGTCTCATCTTTATTGAGCCCAGTAATAACTCCAGGGAGTCCTGTTCTCCCGTGTCTTCATAGAAGCTATTTGGGCTGTAAAAGTTATTAATATGTTTTGGCACTAAAACGTTAAACCCTTTTTTCTAGACCTTGGTCCCTTCTGTTTTTCCTCTGGTGTTTGCTAGCCCTATTTCCTGGTGAGGTATATCAGGTGCTGGCTTGGCCCACTGGAAGTTGAACAATGAGAAGCACTCACTCATTGTGATGCTGCTCATTTCCCCTCCTGGAAGGGGGATGGGGCTCCCTCCACCTCCTCACCTCCACCTGCTGTACCAGCTGCCTTAGCTCTTGGAACCGTGCACGTGTAGCAGCAGATTACATCCCATTGCTGCTTCTCCAGTCCTTCACATCATCCATGCTTTACTGTTCAATAATCCATCCTCCTCTTGCCTGGTGACACATCTTAAACTTGTCTTTGACAAATCTCATAGACTAGCTCTGTTTTGTTTGTATTATGGTCAGCAGAGATTTAAATACCTCCCCCCCCCCCGCTTTAAATTTTTTCTGGTCATTTCCTTCTGACTTAACATTCCATTTTTCAGAGGGATCATTGCTGCCTCTGCTTYGGCAACAGGAATTTTACAGCTCCAACAACTCTGCTGTCCTCTGCAGATTAATTCCTTTGTGCTTCACTATCAGAAATCCAAATAAAGAGCTTCTCTGTAACAATTCTCACTGTTACATTTTTAGCTCTTTGAAAATTCATGCTGATGGCCCGAATACAGATGGTGTCAGACTGGTGGGGATGTGCTTTTAATTTCTTCCTTAAATATAGGTACAGCCTTGCTGTCCTCCAACTACATGTTACAAACATCTTGAGCTAGGTGAAAATATGTGTTGGCAGACATCTCAATTTCCTGTGCTACTCTCCTGCTTCAGGAGGGAATTGAGAAGGACCCACAAGAAAATTATTTTTTGACTTTTTTGTTCACCTATCTTCTTAAGTGCTTTTACAATCCTCACAGAATTTCTTGTAGCAAACTTCAGTCCATGGTRCTAAAATAGTTTGTTCCTCATCAGAAAAACTCTGCTGAATGTTATGCTGGCCTTACCATTGGCATTCACAAAATGAGAAGTATTCAAATAGCAAGAACACAGTGACACCAGGAGCCTCATCATGCAATCTTATCAGATGTGAGGGAGGAAAGATGCTGGAAATGACAAAATGTGAGTGCAGAGATGAAGACAGTGCTGGATAGGAACACACACTCACCCTCCCCCAGAGCTAAGCCTAATTTGGTACATGATTACAGCAGCACTTACAATGAATGTTGGGAGCTGGAGAAGCCGGGGACATGATTTTTTTTTAGCAGTTTTTTGCTTTCAGTCCGTAACAAGTTACTTTTCTGTCACTTTTTGGCAGTATTTGAGTTCATGCATTCCTGTTACATAATTTGCTACCTATTCTTGCCAGTAGTCACCAATGCCCACTTTTGGAAGCCTTCCAAAAGGTAAGATTATCAGCAGTTAAATTTCAAAGTTGCACAAAGATTTAAAGGGCTGAGAGTGAGCTCAGAAATGAATATGCTGCTCCAAGATGTGCTGTCCTTCCTGTTTTGTGGGGTGGTTGTGGGCCATTTTGTGTTTGTGGGTATTGAAGGGATGTGCTTGTCCTGTGAATGGTTCACACATAAACCAGAACGTGGCCTGTGCTGGCATTTCTGGCTGTGGACAGCACCCCTCGAGTTTGTTACCARCAGCACTCCAGAGCTTGTGGGTGATGGATCATTTGCACACTTGCTCTTGTGRAGACTGGGTGACAGCAGCTGAAGGGCTGCTTTTTGCAGCACTGCACCCTGCCTAGGACTACTGAGGGCTGAGGCAGCAGAAACAGGGCCTGCTGAGCTTTTGGAGGTTTTACTCCATTGCAGTGAGATGCTCAGCCTCTGGGGCAGTCAGACATGGGTTACGTCCCTGGAACTTCTGTAGCCACAGGGATATGGCAAAGTCTGACCTGTGAGCTGATGTCTGATGGCATTTTATGGGCATTAGGTTGTAGTTATAGCCAGGAACRAGCACCATTTGGCTTACTGTGGCCTGAATGCCCCCATCCTGGGTGGTGGAGTGAGCTTGTGAAGCCTGTTCAGCCTCTAGTATTGGGTGAGACCCCATCAGTCTCCCCTTTGCAGAAGCACCACAGGGGTCTCTCAAGAGCTTTTTTGCAGTGTCCCGTGGAGACTGTCTGGCAGAGATATATACCTGAGAAGAAGGGAGATGGAGATGGGCTGCATTAAGAGTATAGAAATCCAGCAGAAAACAACTGCCCTTGTGTTCCAGCTGGTCGCTGGAAACCAGAGGGGCTGGGTGTGGCAGGGCTTGATTACTGATTAGAACAGATCMGACACTTCTAAATCTGGTCACATTCACTAAGAACTTTGACATGTACAGATTCATGGCGAGTGTAGTTTGTTGGAGCAAGGTCATGGATTGATGAGATTGTTGGTGAWAAAGGCACTGGATCTACAAAGTGTAGGTGTATAGCACTACATAGAAGGTGTTCCTGGGTGTGGTCTGACAGTCAGAAGGCGGCTGTTACCAAAGAGATGTCCCTGCTTTGGGGAGGAGAGAGGAGCAAGCCTGCTGAGATRTCTGCAAGGTGGGATCATGTTCTCATCCTCTGAGGATTTCAGATGTCAGATTTACACTTTCGGGAGAAGTGGAAGTGCGACTGTAATCGAATTACGTTACTGCAATCATGAATGGTGAGGGGGGGGGCCACATTACGTGTAAATGAGGGGAATTGAGAGCCTGGATTGCCAAGGCTGTGSGTCTCATGCAAGGTGACACCTCAGTGTCGCTCTCTCCTGATGGCAGCACTGAGGGTCATCCGGCCTGACAGCTGCTTGCCCCTSTCATGCCCATGGTAGTCCCTTTGCCATGTACCTCATGGCTTTGGGCCTTGTTCTGACACAGTGGAGGAGCAGGAAACTGAAGAGTTTTCCCCATCATGCTGGATGGCCTGTGGACACACCTGGATAGTGTTGCTGGTTTGAATGGCAGAAGGGTTCTTGCCTCCTTCTTCTTGGTCTGGGACACGTTGCCAGGTTGGGGAAGTTGCCCCTCTTTGAGGAAGCTCCAACCCTGCAGCTGCTGCCACCACTGGTGTTGGTGATTGGTTGAAAGAGATCTTGGGCAGCAGCAGGCGCTTCCCTTTTAGGAATTATTCAGACCAAGCTTCCTGRGGCTGTTTGCCTGGGGGATGGAGCAGAAACTCTGGGGCACCAAACCTCTGCTTGGCTTGGTTAGGAATAAATCAGTACTCTGCTGCATTGCTGGCAAATGCAATGTGGCGAGGCAGAGACCTGTGTTTCTGAGACCTGCATCTTGGGATTGCAGCAGATTCTGTGAAATTTGGGTTCATTGGCTGATTGATGAAGAAAAGGCCTGCAATGTTGTTTGGCCATAGTGTGAGCATGAATGTGTGTGTGAGTGCCTTTGTGCAYGTGAGAGTGAAGACAGCAGGAAGAACCAGTGGAGTCCCGGTGTAACRTACTGCTGGCTGTAGGAACCATTTCTTGGCTTTGACATCGAACAAATTCGTCTCCTCTGCAGACTTCGAGCAGGCTTGGCGTGTGCTGCCTTTCCTAAACAATGAATTCCAGCCTGGTCAAGGTGCTGGGCATGCAGAGTGGGAGAAAAATGAAACAGAGATTAGTCCTTGACATGGAAAACGAGGTGATTTTCTAATGCYATTAATATTTCTGTTTGCAGGAGAACTCCGACACATTACCAAGTTGAAACCTTGGAGTCTTTTTGATGTGCTTGTKGAGAAGTATGGATGGCCTCATGAAGATGCTGCACAGTTTACAGATTTCCTGATCCCCATGCTAGAAATGGTCCCAGAGAAACGCGCTTCAGCTGGAGAATGCCTTAGGCATCCGTGGCTGAATTCTTAGCAGAATCTTCCAGCTGTTAAAAAAAAAAAAAAAAAAGCCAGCAACAACTTTCCAATGCGTTGGACCTAAATGGTGACTGTCACAAAATCTTTAGCAGGATCACACGTGAGCTGGCTTCAATCCTCAGACCTTTATTTTGCTTGAGGTACTGTTTGACATTTTGCTTTTTGTGCACTGTGTTCTTGGGGAAGGGTAGTCCTTTTGTCCTCAGCTAGTAGTTTACTCACCCACTTTCTTCAGAAAACACTTAACGTGTCTTTAAGCATTGTTTCTTGTGTTGTGTGACATTCAGATGTCAGATTTTTGAACAAAAGAAACTTCCCCCCATGTGTTTTGGCAAGTTTTGTAACTATTTATGAAAAAAAAAATATTTTAGCTGATGCATATTATATAATTTACGAGTGTAAGAAATTTATCAAGTCAGAATTGAGTTACGGCAAGGAATTGTACAATTTTATCTTCTGGCAAAGGGATGTCATTCTTGTATTATAGTGTATGTAAATSCACCCTGTAAATGTTTATTTCCATTTAAATATGGGACTGGGGACTCAATTTCAGAGTAAAGCGACTAAGTTTTAGAGAGCTTTATAGCAAACCAATTGCATGTAGTGGACTTTAAACTGCTTTAAGGAATTGTGTAAACTTTCTATTCTGTAGCAGTTCCTGTTCATTGGGTTTTAAACAAAGTGGCTCTGGTTTACAGGATTTCATTCCCCAAACGGCACTTTAAAGGAAGGCTAGACTTCTTTCTAATAAAGTATGCATTATCATTTAGCACTCCCTTTTAGAACTTTTGCCTATTTTAAGTGCTTTTAAGAGAAGAAAAATAGCAATTTCCTTTACAATGTGATAGTGAAGACATGGTACCATATGGTGTTGCCTTTTTATAAGCACTGTAAGTTGTACTATACCTTAAGAAAAAGAAAAAAAATTAAAAGTAGAGCATGAGAACCACTGTCTGTGTAGAATTACTGATCTTTTATAATAAAAGTGTGTGCTTGGCATCAGTTAAGGAAGGATATAGCTGCAGATATTTACAGTGCAGTGGGTAAAATAATTGAAGAAGTAAGATCATGCTCATTCCATTCATAGCTTTACATGTTTCTRAAACAAATTGCACTAGCTTTATTCTTTCCCATCCGTAGACATACAACTGCCCATTGTAAGTTGCACGCAACAATTATGTGTTTCCTAGGAAAAAAAGCTGCATAGGCTGAAGCATATAGGCAATACAGATTTTAGAATGTACAGTACGGAGGTGTGTTTGGGCCTCTTTTAGAAGTCAGTGGGATGAATGTAAGCTTACTCCTGATCTTCATGTAACTACAGTGCCACTTTTTTCTTGACTTTGTCCATATAAAATTTATTCACATGCCTTTGCAATAACTAGATTGTGAGAAGATAGCCCCATGCTGTAACAATAACCAGTTGTTTGAGGTGCTTGCAGTTGTCTAATTAAAGTGTTTTGTTTTTTCAGACAGTGTTGCTGGTCATTGGAATCTTTGCCTAGCCACGACTCAGCTGTTGGGGTGCTGGAGGGGTGGGAGTGGGAGCGGCTTGTCTGGCCAGAAAAAGGCTGCCTCCCGCGTTCATTTATAMAACAGTCACCTGCTGTCAGTCTGAGCCCCTGTAGCAGGAGGGGCTGGGTGGGAGTGGTTTGTTGGGTGAAATGTGACCAAAAATGGCGTCTTTCCTACCAGCTGTTAAAGTCCTGTAAACAAGGGAATGATTGTCCTATCCCGAGGGCTGGGGCAGCCACTCCTCCACCGAGAAATGCCAGGGCACTGCAGTGCGACATTGTGGTCCGGGGAAACTCGTCAGTGCTGAGGCCCCGSCGGCAGTTGGGTTTCAGGACCGTGYGCCTTCACCCTCATCCCTGGAACTGCTTTTAGTGGCTGCAAGGACAACGCTGGGCAGAAGCACGATGCCACAGTGGACTCAAGCTGGAGGTAAAAATTATGTTCAGCTTCACACCCAGCCTAGCCTTGTAGCCTGCTTGCTGCAACCAGTTACAAATGCATTTTTGAGTACACAGGAAATGCTGGCACTGGAATAAAGTGCCAAGGGCAGGCCAAGGCCTGAGTGAGCACAGGGCTGGCACAGCTCTGTCCTCTGCCCCGGCCCCATCCTGTTCTGGTCCCCAGTGCAGCAGCTCCCTATCCTGTGCTAAGACGTTGCCAAGCACAGTTGGGTATTTAGCGTTCTCCTGTATTTGAAATGATGSCATCACTTCCTGGAGGTATGGAAGAGGGGCAGACAACCAGATCTGAACGCCGGGCTAGAAAGGATGCTGCACGTTTTTTTCAAAATCTGTATCTGAGCAACTGCACATAGGGTGGGTTGGGTTTTTCTGGTTTTGATAGCCTAATCCTTTCTACTTCATGTTAGTGCAGAACAAACTCCATAGTGTGCATTCTGTTCAGGGCCAGCAGCTGTTCAGGAAAGCATTCCTAGTGTATGATTTTAACTAGCAGGATTTTTCAGTAATTAGAGGCAAACTGGAATTTGAAGTGGCCTCCCTTTTCTTTTTCCAAGAGAATTGCCACTTTCTTCAGTGCATAGGAGCAGCCACTTCCCCTCCTATCCCATTTCAGCTTTCCTCACACAGGTTTTCCTCTCTTGGTCTGAGCCATCAACCACTGTCCAAGTTGTGTGAGCTGAACAGGAGCAGTTACTGCTGAGAGGGACACCCTCATCCATGACAGAAAAACTGCACTGATTAGCACACCACCACCAKAGCTGCTGCTTCCAGCAGCAGGAATAAATCACTTCGGTCACAAAAACAGTGCTCCACTGTAACATTCTATGCCCCATTACAYCATCACCCACTCAGCTCCCCCCCCACACCCCAACTGGAGGTCCTGAGRAGCCACGAGAGAAGGGAAATATGAATGCCAGCCAGCAGATGGTTCCCTGCTCTGTAACCAAGATCAAGAACAGCTCTAGCATAGAAATAGCCCACCGAGTGCCCCTGATTACCCTATGAGCAAACTGACCCAAGACCCGGCTGTGCTTGGGGTGATTCTTCCTCAGCCTCTAGACTGAGCAGGGGGAAGAAGCAGCCTCCTTGAGCCTGTGCCACAWCAGTCTCTGCTACAGCAGAGAAGCCACAGCTGCAGACCACACAGATGTGAAGAGCCTTGCAGGGAACAGAGGTGGTATTTCACAGACTTAAGGCCACTTCCCTGCTAACACAGCACCCTTTCAGGACAAGTAGTTAAAACTGACATAATTGTGATTTATTAACATGAATTAAAATGCCCAACCAGTGCTGCAATGTGACAGTATATTAAAAAAAATTAAAGATCATATACTGTACTACTTTCACAAAGATCACACTTTTTTTTTGCAAAAGACTTATTATATACAATACTATATCAAATGAAAGAAGCTTTAAGCAACTTTACAAGCGAAAGAAATACAGTATTTACAGCACTCGTCTGAGACATTAGAAACAGTCTATACATTAAATTACAATTTCTGCAAATAACTGATGAAACAAAAAGCCATGTCCACACCAAAACTATAAAAATCTGTATTGCATTGTTTCCTATCTCTATGCACACAAAAAACTGTTGACAGAAAATGGAAAAAAAATTGTTAGTGCCATCACTTAGCCTGTGTACTTATTTAATTACATATGTATAAAAGTAATAGAAAACTTTCACTAAATGAATTTAACTGCAACAATAAAATTTTAAACATTATGCAGCATCAAACCTACTGCCAGAAAAAACAGCTGGAATGTCCACTTACAAAATAAAAAGAAATACCTAATACTGGCTTAACAGCACGTTTTCAGGAATTTTAAAAAGCAAAAAATGGAAGGATACAATGGAAGAGCACTGGTGTTTGCTTTTATACAAAGTATCATGTACAAGCTTTAAAAAGTACCTTGAACAGGTACATATTAAATATACAGTTTATATTACAGAACATTTTAAAAATGTTTATAACTAAAGGGGTCTGTTTTAATGCCACCCTGAACCATGGTAATTGTTCTGAAAGGTGGGTGGCACCTGTGCTCTGTGAATGGGGATCTGTCCCGGCACGGGCGAGGCCTGCTGCTGCCCTTGCACTCCGTGGGGAAGGGTCACGGAGCTGGGGTGAGGGCAGAACCCGGAAGCAGTAGGTGTTGCAATACTGTTTGGTCCTTGAGGTTGGATGTGAGGACCCTGACCAGGAAGTGGGCAATGAGGTCCTGTGCCAGCAGGCTGATGTTGAGGTCCAGGTCCTAACGTCGTGTGATGTGGGGCTTGTGAGGAATAGGAGGAGACGCTTGTGTGAGCATTGGAGGGAAAATGGGGGGGTCCTTGATGAGATGGGTGGTGTAACCCTTGTGCTGATGCGGGGTGGTGCCCCGAGCCGATAACGTTGGAGGGAGGGGGCGGAGGGGGAGGCGGTGCTGAGTTTACAACATGCTGGTGTTGTGCTTGCAAACCTTGGTGTCCTGTTGAGGGATGGGGAGGTTGGTGGTGGGGGAGAGGACCTGGTGGTGGAGGTGGTGGTGGCAAATGGTGGCCAGCAGCTTGAGAATGAATGTGCGASCCAGGAGCCACTGTCATGGCGTGAACTGGACCGACAACGTGTGCTACAGAGTGCTGCTGATGAGTACTTTGCTGCTGGACAAGGTGGGGTCCTGGAGCAGGTGGTGGTGGAGGAGGAGGAGGAGCAGCAGATGCCGATGCCTGGTGATGAATACTGGGGTTCTGAGAGGGCAAAAAATGCCCTGCAGCTACGTGGTGTCCCGGCACTGTTTGTTGACCTGCAGTGCCAGGAAGTGCTTGATTTGGTCCAGATGAAAACACAGTCTGTTGGGGTATGCTGCCCTTCAGCTGGCTGTAGCTCTGAAAGTTTCCAGAGGGCTGCTGGCTTTGATAGTAAGTAGAAGAAGGGGGTGGAGGGGGTGGGGGAGGTGGTGCATTGCTGTTCAAATTTTGTTGGTTAAACTGGCTGTAAGAAGCTGAAGATTGTCCTGATGTTGTCTGAGTGAAGAGGGTGCCACTAGCCTGTGCCTGATTGCTGGGCTGAAGGGTCGGTGCTGCCGGGTAGAAGTTTCTGTGTGTTTCCCTCTGGGGTGTTCCAACTTGAGGTGACTGTGGATGATGAGGTCTGTATGGAGATCCCAACTGCTGTGAGTGAGGCTTTGGTGAAAGGTAACCGTGCTGCACAGGCGCATGAGGGGTAGACGACTTGGGGGGATTTTCTACGTGAGGCGAAGGGGGGCAATGCAGCTTCAAAGGTGCAGAAGGCAACTTCTGTGAATGTGAAAGTTGCTCAGCAGAGCCGCGCAGATGTGACTGAGATGGATGATTTTTTGAAAGTGCTTGGACGTTGTTAGTCAGCTGTTTTTGTTGCAGCTCAGATTTTGGATGATTCGCACATTCAGTCTCAGGTGCATTAGCTGCAGTTTCCCAGTGCGAATCTGGTTTTGTGGGTGTTTTCCCAAGTGACTGTGTTGAAACTACAGGACTTGGTGAAGAAGGCTGGAATGAAAAGAAGGGCAGTCAGGGCTAAACTTTGAAAATATTCAACCATGCATGTAACAGTCAGAAAAGAACATCTCAGAACACTCATCAGATTTGGATAAAAGGTGCTGAGGCACAGGATGTTTATCTGGTGTGAGAAAAAGACCAGTAACAGAAGGAGTAAGCTTAGGAAGACACTATACATCAATAATTCTTCCAAGTCAAAGACTACTAAAGTGTAATTTAAAGTTGTACCAAATCTGATCCATTAGGTCAAAGTCTGAATCTGTTCATTGTTAAAAAGTTTAGATTTCTGAATGTGAAAGAAGTAATTCCAGAGAAGGCCACTTACAGGCATAAAGCTGTTTTCAGAATGATTTAACWTTTTAAAGCTGGGGTAGTGCAAGCAAACACACTAAATATGACAACCTGAATTACTTCATTTAATGTGGCAACTACTCAACGTCCTCCACATTATCAGAACCCTGACAAAGCAAGAGCAACCTCCTTTTAAGGGTAAATGACATCACTGCTGTGAGGTCTGAGTGCCAGTTCTTCAGCACTCACCCCTCAGAACAGCTGATAGTGAATCCACAGACRAAATCTCTCCTCTCTCTACAAGAGTGTAAGATCACCTATACACATGTACAGCTACGGAAAGCCCAGCATAAAAACCCACTTTTTCAGTGTATATGGACAAGTATTCTTGCAAACATTTACCTATGTTAAATTACTGCATATGAACGTGTGTGCGTGTCACCTAAGCAGTAAATCCTACAATTAACGTTTTTTAAAATAAGTAAGAGATGGATGAAGCTATTCCTATTGCTTATTTTGCAAACATCTTGCATTACCTTGCTTGCTTTTGAGGGACTCTTACAAGTCTTTTGTGAAGTATCTGGGGACGGACATTCAGAAGTTGGCTCTGGATTTTCAGTATCAGGTTCTACAGAAATAAAGAAGACAAATATCAAAGTGGGAAAATCGTATCTTTTGCAGAGATAGCTAAGCACTTTATAATTGACTTTAAAAGAGCTATTAAAGCTGTTGTTAGAGACTATTGAATATGTCAAATGTCATACAAGGTCATCTGCTTACTGACCTTCCATAATTTCAGTGAAAGAAGGGACCTTAAGCTGCGACTGGGAAATGGGATTTGAATGAGATGGAGACTGAACATGAGACGGTGAGCATGGCCTACAAGGTGATTCTCCCCCTACAGATGAAGCAGACCCAAACACAACATTAGAATGATTACAGATTACCATGAGGGAAATGGTTAGATTTATGTGTCTTGAACACAATAAATCAACTCACCACTGTCCTTGTCTTTCCTATGATCACTGAGAAGTAAAGCTCTCTGATAACTTCGTTCTCTCACTTGTTCCACAGAGGTTGATGCAGTCCTGCAAGAGAAGTACATTTTAAACCTAAGAAGATGTACTTACATGGACCAAATTTAGGGTAATACATATGCAAATACTGAGTCAGAGAAAGTTTACAGCATTGGCTGCATGTAACAACTAAATAACTGGTTGTACATAAGGAATATTATTGTTCAAGTGTTTGGTATCTATTTTCTCCCACTTTAAATGCAGTGATTTCCTGCAATCTTGTTACATTACAAAAACTGGCATTTCCTCTTAATAAGGAAGTATCTGTAGATCTGTGGGTTTTTCTTTTTCCAAAGAACTGAAAAGTAAAAAAGTCAAGGTCAGTTACTGGTTCATAGTCTCCACTGGTAGAAAACTCTCTTCTTCCAGAACTGAAGAGTCTCCTTGTTTGTTTGCTGTTAAGAATCTCCTCTTTAATAGTGGATCCATAGTTGTATATTGTGTACCACTACAAATCTGTCCTGTTTAAGCTTCTTCACTTAACTTCCTAGCTAGAGGGTGTACAATGACAGTCGTATATTCTTTTATAATCARTTACATCTTTTAATCACAACCTTATAAAGAACATCGTAAGTGACAGCACTCCACAAAACTATTTTCCATTCTGCCAAAGGACATRTGGCATCACTCCACAATACTGCTACACTGAAGTAAGTTTTGGTGCTGTTCTGCAGGGTTACTGCAAAATCATGATAGTAAATTCTTCCCTGTCTTCCCTGTTCATCCTGTTTCCAAATTGTTCGCTTACAATTTTATGCAGTAACTTTTGCATAGTGAACTTATCAGCCGTTTTTCAGATGTTCTCCGTTCAATCAGCTTTACAAAAACCTTCTACTCTGGAATAATTGGAGCATCTGAACATCAGCTCCTCAGCCCATGGTTCATCTCCGCCATAGTACAGCCTTCACTACAGCATGAAGAACATCTGCAGGATTTATTCTGCACTAATAGCATTTGGAGACTGTCACCACAGCTGATCACCTGTTTTGAAGTGACCAAAAATTCAGTGAAAAATGTGTGCGATGTTTTCACAGACTGAAGTCACCCTCTCTATCTCCTCCCCACCCATACTCCAYCTCAGGGTCTATGGTTGTTTGGAGTACCTAGCATTGCATACACTGTCTGTAGTCTGCAAACAAAGGAACCACTGAGCAATTATGAACCACGCTGTGAGAGTCACCACATGCTCCCACCTGAGCAGGAGCCGCTGGCCAGGCTGCAGTCAGCACTGCAAACATCCCACACACCTTCCAACCACATGACTGAAAAACACACCTCCTAAGGTCTTCCAGAAGCTTTTGCTAATCAGTAGAGATTATTCTCCTGTTTCACCCTAYGCCCTACATTATTTTGGAAGGGCTTTGAGATTTAACATGAAAAATTCTCTTCAACCCACAGACAAAGAAGGGGAAATACAAGGACACAAATGCTCAAATTAATACCCATTCTGCCATTAGAAAATAAAAAAGCAGAATTAAAATAATTTAGCCACTATCTTATAGGTAGTTCTTCATGTATTCTGATTATTATGAGCTATCTACTGTATTTCTGAGGCAAGAGGTAAGACAACTCTTCGCTAAGTTTAAAGAAGGGCTTCCAGTCAGTAATCTTCGACAGCAGCCTTAATGAAAACTTCAAATTTTCAAATACGAAAGACTTAAGATTTWAAAAAATCTTCCAAACTTCAGTCCTATAGTATTGTGGCTTACCACTGAACTTCTGGTTCACTCTTCTCACTGGAGGAAGATTCCTTAATTGCACAGTTGTTGCCAGTGTCTTCTGGAGCTGCATTATAAACAGTAGTTGGCAGTGGTAAAGGCAGGCTTGCAGTGTTATCAATTTGCTCCCCATTTTCACCACTGTTGTTATACCCATCATTAGCACCATTGTTACTACTCGTATTTCCTCCACCAGCAGCRTGAGGAGATACAGTAACCAGGGGAAAGTTGTCTGTCTTTGAGCCACTTTTTCGAGCTTCACGTTGCCTCTTACGGTATTCTAACAAGGACACCTAAGGTGGAAAAAAAAACCCCACAAACATTAGAAAGGAAGTTTTACCSATTTTCTTTCTCAGTTTCTGTTAAATATATTTCAGTAAGACATACCATTCAACTGGTTTAAAAAAAAAAGGGCAGAGATTAATTGAAGCTACTTCACCACATTTGCAGTGAATTTACAGAGTACTGAGCTACTAATAAGTGTAAAGATGGTATTAAAAAAAGCTCCTGCCAAGAGACGAAGTATATGTTCTGCCTCAGGGAAGAAGCAGATGACACAGGTCAGCAAAAGGTTCACTGCTGAAATCATTCTGTTGACTGTARTTACAAAGGACCCTACATTTTCTCCTGGAACTGCAGCATTTTAAGGTTATACTAATCTAGTCAAGCTAATTTCAAAAGATGTCACATCCTGCTCTCAGACTGACTCCCTTGCATGAGAACCCACAACCCTTCTGCTTCATTCTGCTGCATATATCCATATATATGAAGGATTTGGTAAGTTCTCCGAAGTATTTTTTAACATATGGAATTTGCAACTTAACTTTTCCCAGGGTTTATTGTGAATTTCTGTCTTTACTGCACTTTAAAGGAGACTGATTAAAAACATTTTAATGCTAACTCTTAGTTTATTACCAAATATAATGACACGTGAGAAGTGGTTCCTATTTTATGTATTACGTATGGAAAAATCACWACACCGACCTTCTACAGAACAGAAACCATTTTAAGTGGTTAATAAATTGTCTCTAGTGAAAAAAAAATATGTTCTTATGTTTTTGCTCTGAATCTCCAGGATCTGAAGTAGAAAACTGAAATATTGGCCTCCAGACCTACTTTCTTCATTAACCACATTACTTTGGTGAAAATGACATTTAATGTCTATAAATTTTCTTCTAGTTGTCAACTGCTCGGAATCAAACAGCATCCAAACCAACAAACTGAAGTGCAATAATGGAAAAAAATTAATGTTTAACTGGCTTAAACATTACCAAGGCAGCTGCTATGTTTGCAGTCCTAAGGGGTTTTGTTTGCTTGCTTTCAAACAGACCTGTTAGAGATCCATCTATATGTCTGGTCTGATTTTGCATAAAGAAGTTCAGGTTAAGAACTGATCATGCAATCAAACGATTTTGCATTATTTACACACCATGTGACAGGGATCCCCTAAAGAATAATGCTTTAAAGAAAGCTTAAATGTTAAGAAACCTAAGTAGTGTTAACACAACTTACAGGACTGTACTAATAAATTACTTGTGGAACAGTAAGAAAAAAAAGGAGCGAATGTCCACAGAAATGCAGAAATATGCAAAACTGTCCTGCAAAGACCTACCTAAGGATACTCCTGCCTTATGTAACCCTAGGGAAAAGGATAATCTTAGTCTCCTACAAAATTCCTGAATTCTCACCATTCACCTTAGATGGGATCCAGCTCACTACCTCTTTTTGTATACTGTCAAAGGTTTCAAATTTTTGTGTGTGTGTCCTCAGAAATCCTAAAATCCCTTTCAGGGGTAAAGATGCAATTTTCTCTGATTGTTTCTTCAAAATGAGACTTTCAGACAGGAATCCTGGCATTAGGGGTGGCAGGGGGCAGCTGTATCTTTTTTCATTTGAGGATCAGTGTCATGTAAGCTCTCAGTAGTAACAACCTAGAAAAATCCTTGCCAGCAGGAGATGTGGGGAGGGTTACGAAAGTACTACATGTTGCTGCAATTTGTGAAGACTAATTTAGCTTTCAGAAAAAAAGAAGAATGTCARGTTACAGAAATTCTGGCTGTTTTCTTTTTGGGTTTGCCAGAACAGCAGRGCCACAGTAACACATACAATATCTATCAAGTTCTCAGGGCTGTGACCAGGTAAGAACAGAGTTCCTACTATATTGCTCCATTTACATCTCAGCTTGAAGTAAACAAAAATCCAGTTCTGATGGGGAATTACTGAAGGTAGACTCCTCACTGCTCCCCCAGAGGAGCAGGCATGTTCAAGGGATGCAATATGACTAAAAATACCCAACCCCATTGTGCATGCATGTACACACACACACACACACACACACAAACCCTACCTTCCTCATCACTACTTTCATAAAGAAAATACATCACATCTTTCAAAAAAGGAAGATTACACTCGAGTCTGTGATGAGACAGAACAGGCAAGCTGCTGCAATGGACACCACTGACATGTTTGTCATCCTTTCTGCAAAGCCTGTCAACCTGACAGCACAATGCAGTCTAARAGTTATCCACAGTAATTTCCAACCCTGGTTCAAGCTGCTCATGACTACATGACTTATCTACAAAAACTGTTTTATGAGAGTAGCAAATTTAGATTGTGCTTATTTTTCAAACAGTATTTTATAAACACTCCCAACCAAATTATGCCAAGAAACATACTTCTGGGACCTAAGGATTTTTGTGCAATTCTGACTTTAAAGTCTGAGTAGCATAAATCTGTTGGTGCAACTTCTTGCAGTAATTCCTAGCAGATATTCAGTGTATGATCTCCATGATGCTAGTACATATTCTGTATAATGGAATACTACAACACTGGGTAGTATCACCAACCATTTTCAAACCTGAACAGCAATTACTTATTGAGTAATTTATTTAAGACTTATATGAAATAGAAGTTAATTTGTATGTACTATGCAGAAAAAAAAACATTTACTGATTTTTTTATGCAGCTTTGCTCTTTGCCCTTCATTATTTCTCCTGAATGTCTACTACWGTAGTATGCAAACAGGAGTTGTTTTTTATTACATTGCAGTTCTTTCTGTTATAGAAATACCATTAGCAGACAATGGAAGACAGACCAAATGATTGTTAAAGTTATAACCTTTTTCTTTTGTGGAGGGTTCTGGGGTGTGCAATTTCCATCCATCAAATTGTCATTATTGACAGTCCTTCCAAAGCCAGGTGCAATTCCATCTTCTGAAGTACAAAAAACAGATGCTTCCATGAACATGCCTCTTGCATCGTCTTGAATCAGGCACTTTGACTCGTTTATTCTGAATCCACCTCCTACCTCCAACTGATGTGAAGGGGTCAAGTCCCTCAAATTAGAATTCATTGAGAAATTTACACCTGTCCTGTCAGGACTTTTTACCCAGGAAGAATAAATTGTGCCCCGTCCACAATGAGCAGTTTCTAATTGGCTGTTTGAATCAGTCCTATCGTGTGTGGGGGCTTCCAGGTTTTTATGCAGTGCACTTTGCTCAATTACTTCGAGTCCCAGCTGGAGGTCTGACACAGATTCCATTTCTCCAGTGCACTGCCGTGTGACATCAGTCCTATTTCTTGGACTAGAATATCCAATAGTCTTTATTTCTTGCAGGCCCATTTCTGTTAGGTTGGAATTTCTGAAAGAGTTCAGTGCTAGAATCGATGCTCTGTCATAACCCTGCACAAAGAAAAAACATGTCAACTATTTTTTTGACCAAAGTAAAAATAAACATTAAGTGCCTGGTTTTATTCACAACTCGCAGAGGAAGGGGAGGTGCTTCAAAAGAAACAAGTCCCAGGCCAGGAAGCTACAAAGCACTTGCTTCAAGTCAACATAAAAGCAATCCTCCTCAGTGCCAAAACACCKATTTGAAAGAGAGAGAAGGAAGGAAAAGTTTTTCCAAGAGACTTCTCAATTTTAGGATGAAGACACACAGCAGGACACATGCATCCTGGAGGCTGGGAATACCCAGGCATATTCCAACAGCATCTACTGTTCCTCAAGTAATCCACCATCTATGCTGACTTACTATCATTCTGTTCTGCTCCCTCACTCTGAGTATAACTGGGATCAACAAAAACAATTAAGAAATGCTGGTAAGGAGAAATTTTAATCTGAATCTAACTACAACCTGGAAAGCAAAGCGTTCTTTTTCTGTTCCTGTCTAGAAACTGCAGTAGTAACTCCTTCCCATTACAGGAGTTGATCCTGATGCAAATCAGGATTTTTAAGTGATACAGAGTTTAAAATAGAGAATAGGTGAAATGGAAATATAAAGTAACAAGTCAATAAAACCTATATAGAAGTCACCCTTTAAATTCACAGAAACTTGCAATGGCTGATGAAAAGCATTTACAAAGGACAGAGCAGCCATAAAGGTGAAATCGAGACACCATTCGTAGGTTTCACAAGTTTCCTTACCTCTTGACTGTAAGCTCGCCTTTTTATTTCTGGGGAACTGTCAGGTGAGGAAATATTCTAAATAAATAAGAAGAAATTGCAAGTCAATTTATTTTATAGCCTGAAGAACTATCCTCCTGCCCCCCACCCTTGTAGCATGAGTATAAATACTGATTTACATTGCAATATCTGAAAACTTTTCTGAATGTACTAAAATTCGTTATTAATCTCACCTCAAAGTGCATGGTATTTCCATGTATACATGGAGTTACAGGAGTAACTGGTGAGTATATGGGTTTGTAACCATTTCGACAAGCTTCATCTTCTGTCTTTACCCTTGGAGGAGTAGCAAACAATGATGGTTCAGAGGCAGTGATGTCAGCATGGGTTGGTGTGGCATAGGGAGAAGGAGTAGGTGTGGAGGTTTCTGAGAATGCAGACTCCAATAGCTGATACAGTCTTCGTTTTTTTAGTGGTGTGGTTAGATCTGTATGTCAAAATTAGAAAAGTTACAAGGTTTCTAGATGTAATAATCACAGTTGCTCAAGTATTTTATGTAATGAAATTATGAATTCTAAATTAAAAAATTCTAAGATTACAAAAGTCTCTGAAGGGCAGGCTTCCTGAGAGATGAACTTTTCACAGCCTACAGACTTCCTGAAAAATAAACTCTCAACAGCCTACAGACATATCAGGAACTGAAATCTGTGTGGTAGGATGCTGGGAAGAACTGTCTATGTCTTCAGAAAAAGTAAAATCAACTTCAATGCAGTTTTAAGACAATTCAGCTAWAAGTGGAAATTTGAAAATCAYGACTGTAAACAGGAATTATCTGAYAGGCCCTATATATTTGTGGAAGTACACTCCCATTTTCTGTTATGCATACAAAACTACACAGCTTTTCTCCCATGTGCTACATTAACCTACTGAGTTTTAAAGGCATTTTAAGTATAYAGAAAGCATAGAAAATTCAATTTATAACCTGACCTCTTACTAATACCAAGAACATTAGTCTTTTGTTCCTAGCAAATGCTAGAAAATAGTGGTTTCTTATTAAATATACATTAAAGCGGGGAAAAGTCCAACCATTATGCAACTAAGCATTTCTTTCAAAGAAGTATCAGGAAAACATGCAAACACATGGAATTTTCATTAACTCATGACTTTTAAAAAGACAGTGTTTCACAATCAGCTAGTTTGCCATAACTCTTATGCAGCATATTTATAAAAGCTTCACACCTGTTAAGGAACAGCTGTCATTGAGTAATAAAGGACTCTTATGTTCACCATTGATGGCAGGACTTCTAGATCTCTCTTGTGATGGTGAATTAAATCTATCAATCACTGTTGAAYTTTCTTCTTCCAAAGCCTGCTTCAACCAACGCTGTAATACAACAAGTTCAAATTTGTGACTTMAAAGTTTAATGATGAACATTTCAAAACATATAACATGACTGGTTTGCCAACCAGCCTTTTTTCTGCTTGAATTTATCCTAGTAAGTAAACACTTCTTTTTAATTAATATGTGACAGAACACCAAAATGAAGGGAATCATTACCTTCTTACAAGAGCCAGTAATATTTTCCACAGGTTCTTTTTTCCTCCTCTTTTCTGAAAGGAATGGAGAAGTAAAACGGATATAGTGCTTTGGAGTTGAATACACGTGTGGACTGTAAGTGAGACCAGGTAAAGAATTCAGCTGAGTAGCCAGAACTTCAGGGTCGGTGGTTATGCGTAGAGGCCTTTCTGGAAGACTGTCTGTAGGCTTTCCTGCTTTATCATTCTTTTCATTTAACCATTCACTAACCAAGTGCTAAACAGAGAGACAAAAACAATTAATGTTTTATCAGTGTGTTTATCAGTGGCTTTTAAGAAGTGTTTAGTTCAATTGTTCATCTAGTCAACTATTACATGAACCAGAAAGAGTTTGTTTCCAGGTTCCAAGTTCAAAAACACCTACTAAGAATGAGATCAGTTTCAGAGAAATCATGGGGAGGGCAGAAGAAATCAGTACCGATTTGCTTACACACAAGTTTGGGGGTCTCGTTACTTTTTTTAGGTGTAAACTACATTTAATTGTTTTGCATTTAATTCTCAATGAACATTACTATACAAGTGCCCAGATCAACTGTACTTAGGATGTCAATATAATAACAGAATTCCAAAATACATTTTAAACTTGTGTCTGAGCACCAAGGCCGAGGAGAAATAGTGTAATATTAACAGAACAAAGTTAAAGAAACCCCTGATCAGATTTCCATACTGTCAGGACTGTACCGCAGTCAACATGCCAGGCAGTCGCCTTGAACACTCTTCAACTGTAATAGTAAATGTGGTGTAATTTGTGCAATACAAAGACACACTGGTTTAAAAAGGGTATTTTTTCCTAACTAGTTTAGTGTTTTTAAAAATATGCCAGCAAATTTTAGTTTCTATTAACAGATAAACTAACCTCATGAATTTTAAAATTATTCAAAATTAAGGACGTGCAAAATAGCACMTTAAATAATGTTAATATGATATTAAGGCTTTAACACAGATTACAATAACATTTTTAAGTTGTCTCTCACAAACCCATTTTTATTTAATTAATTTTTAAAGCAGGACTTTCTCTGCACCTAGGATATACAGAGTGCAATGTAGGGACATTTCACAGGTATCTGAAGTCTGAATTTTACTGCACTTTTTTGCTGTTTCATAGTATTAAGGATGTCTTCCTTCTATTCTGCTATGCAACAAGCAAGAAAAGAAGAAAGATTCTAGTGCTCCCTCTCACAACACTTTAATAATTATGCAATTTGTTACAGAATACTCAGGCACATTTTTAAAAAAATCTAAATTATGTTTGGGGGTTCAAGATAAAAAAAAACATCTTGAAATTGTTACTCTTCCTTTGAYAAGAAGTTTCAACCTATAATTTCCTTCCCCTTTTCCTCTACTGATAAAAAATTTCAGAACTTCTTTTAAATCACACAACAAACACTTTTTAATATATTCTGTAGAATTCCAAAGCAGAAAGTTGCACTGCTTTAGTTGCACTTGCAGATTCATGATTTTTTTGTTTGAATATTGTGCTACTTAGAAATTTTCTGCAATGCAGTCCAATGGAAAGGAATTTAAAAACAAAGCACTACAGAGTAGAGCATCTTCCCATCAAACATACACATTTGGAATGTTTAGATCCATTCACTTCAGAACAGGCATCTGAGAAGTACTAGAATTAGTGATTCCCTTGGAGACAGTGTTTTCTATCTGAAGCATACAATGAACAAAAGAAAGCAAGCTTTTATTTCCTTGGGTTTTCCCTTAAACTAACACCTTTACTTATGCTTTAGTTATGTATATTATTTCAATCCATTTAGAAAGCATTTTCTTCCAAAATTGCTCTGGAAGATGTATTTTGGAATTGTCTTAAATCCAAACTAAYTTCCACCAAGGAAGGATGCTACACGTATTTTAATCTATTACCAATGAATGGCTATACAATGGTGATTTTTCAAGAAATGMGTAATCATTAAAAAAAAACATACATTCAGTTGCATACTGATGAAGCAACCACTAATTTTTCCTAAACTTTGTTAGAAGTCCATCTTCTTTTCCCTATCCCTCAAGAGACTTACCTTCTTTGTTTTAGGATACTTAGTAGGGCATTTACTAAGTGCTGGAGCTTCTGTTTCAGTAACCATTTCTGTAACAACAGTTTCCGTTTCAGGCTCAGCTACCAGTGCTGCATTCTCAGTTTCATTATGCTGTGAAGTCACTTCCACGTCAGGAGAGGAGGGCTGGATATCTGAACACATGCTGACAGTCCGGTGCCGCCTGCGCTGCTGCCCAATGTGAGTTCTACTCCGGGAGAAGCTTTTTCTCTGTTTAGCTCTATTAACTTTGGCTGGGGTGGGCTTGGTGGCAGTTTCTTCTTTTGCCGGTTCCTGGGACAAGACAGATCCCACATTTAGAGASACATTTAGAGCTACCTTTCTTAGAAAAAAAAGTCAGTTCCCTCTTCTTTTACAGGCCCAAAAAGCCTCAATCTCGTTTTTGCTGTCAGAACTACAACACTTCTCTCCTTGAAGGCAAATGACAGGATGAGTTTCCTCCCAAGCATGTGCTGTTTCATCAGCAGAGTATTTAAACACATCCATCCCTGGTCAGATCACAACAGATTTGTGTAAGAACTATACACCGCATTCCTTCATCCATAASCTAAAAATCTACTGTTTATATCATGTTGTCTTTCAGTTTAACATTCTTTTTGTAATGCAGAGTCTACTAGGTGTTGAGCGTTGTCACAAAAGGTACTTAACAGAATGCTAACAAATTCCTCAGCAAAACAACCTGAACTGAGAACCATTGTATGAGTATTTGAAAACTGTAAGAAGCACCCAACTACTACAGAGTAAAAAACTGTTTATAAAACATTTAGAATCTTCTGCAAAACTCAGAAAAAAATACACTTTGGTATCTCATTTCCTTTAAAATAACAGAAAGGTTACAYCATGTTCCTTAAAAACCCACTAAACAAACGAACTGTTCACGGGTTACAGAGGGTGTCTAAGGAAAATCACCTCTTGTAGCTAAAGTCAACATCAATGAATGGTTCTATCCTGAACTTCCAAAGACAGACTTAATTACGCAGCTGGGGTGTGTGTGCGTGCATGCACATTTGCAAAAATTCATGTAACTGAAATTCTTCATTAAGGAAATTCTATATATATCTTATTCAAAAAAAACCCCAAGAGCTAATATAGTATAATGTCAAAGAACCRCATACATCTTAATGTGCAACTCGACATCCAAACTGATAAAATATGCAATGTTAAATGCTAGCTTTCAAATAAAGCTCCAGATAACTACCTGAATAAATTCAGCATCATTGAGAATCTGTGCTTCCTTGCATTCTGATTTAACCTCAGTTTTTGCTGTGCTGATTCTTTCCAAAGCCTGCTCTCTTCTTTTTTCTCTTTTTTCTAGTCTGGCAAAAGCTTGCAGGATAGCTTCCATTTTCCGTTCTTCTCTTGTCTGATGGATTTAACAATAATCATAATCAATTTCAGTCATAATCTTTCATATATAYAAACATGTAATTTCTCTCCCTCCTGTTTTTTTAAGCACTTTCAAACATGTCCAAMGTGTGTTCAACATGAAGATCAAGTTCAGCAGAAGCTCAGATTAAAGGGAAATGTCACTGCCAATACTAGACTCTTGAAGAAAGGTTTGCATCCATACCAGCCCTGACAAACAAGAGAATCTTGCTTTGGATTTAAGAACTTGCTAATTTTTTTGAATACTTACAAAAAATATAGCATATTTTAAAATACTACTTTTTAAACACTGTTCTACTGAACTCTGAAAATTAGGATTTCTGAGACTTTTTAAGTTGGGAACTAAAATCAAATCGGCAAAAATCTTGATTCCCAATGCTATCTATAAAAATGGCCATTACAAATAAGAAGCAATAATAAAGAGCAAATAATTAGATCCGAAAAAGGCATTGCAGAAATCATCTAAAGGCACTAAAAATTATATACAATTGAGGATGAAAGCAGATTTTTGTCAAAAAGGAGTGACRAAGCCAGATGAAGCATTCTCAAATAGCAAGCCTTGCATTTTAAGGATAAGTTCATGTAAGGATCTGACTTTGTACATGCTCAGATTCTACAAGCCCACAAAAAGGCAGSAATTAGCTTSGGAGGAGCAGGTGTCACTAAGCCTTAGTGATGCTTTTAGACAGCTACTTGCTTCCCAACTTACCATCTTCCTTTTCCTTTCTGCAATCTGCTCTTCTGATTCCATTTCTACTTCATTGCTAATGGGAGTTTTTTCTTCTATATCATCAATAAAATCTGGCTCCTGGAACATGGAAATTACTTTTACAGAAGTTCTATTCCTCTTGCAAATTAGGGTAAATGAAAGGTTACACAGAACTATGAATCTTCAGATCACTACATCAAAAGTAATCAAACCAATAAATCAGGATGAAATCCCCACTCCCCCATCCCACCAAGCCAAAAGTATCAGAATTAAAACAAAAAGGAACTTCTGGAATCTAACAATAACCACAGCTCTAACCACTTTATAATCCATTAAATATTTAGGAGTTTTATATTATACACCCATAAAAAAGCAGCATTATTTTTAGTGAAACAGAATTAATGCCAAAGTAGATGTTAACAATCACACAAGTTTTTCTTAACTCAGAAGTATATTCAATGGAAGTCCCATTTTCCATTTAAAGATTCACAATATAATCTAATGACAGTGCCATACCATATGAAAACACTAAAGTTACCTAATTAACAATGGTTTTCTGTTTTGAAAGAAAAAACAAGCATGTAAGAATAAATTTTAAATCATTAAATGTTCACTAGTCCTATATGCAATTTCACTTTTACATAAAAAACTAGACAAAGATTTAAAGCTGGTCTTAAAATGTGTATCTAAACATAGAAAGCAGTCAATTAGTAGCTTTTTTTTCCTGGGGTGAAACATAAAAAAAGCGTATGGGAAAAACGTAGAAGTACTTTTAACAGCTTTAGTCTTCCCAAAATTCCTACTCTTCAGTTTTGAAAAACAATATAAGTTCTTCTGTGTCTGTTCTATGTAATCTGCCTGTGCCGTATGTCACATTAGAAGGTTCCATATACCAGTTACCACTTCTCAAAAGCATGACAAAAAACACGAATCAAAAATCCCTTAAGACAGTTCCCATRTTGCCTCTCTGGAGATCATAATCTGCAAGTCACATGCATGCCTTCTGGACTTCGAAGCATTTTAAAGCTATTTAGCTACTAACACTCCAAAATGATTTATGATTTTAGGAAAACTGAGTGTCAATATGCTCATTTTTATCTTCCTTCCTTCAGTCCTAAAATGACATTAAAAGAACTAGCAATTGCTCCCTTTTCTCTACCCTTCAACTGTCATCAGAAACCATTGCTTTAGAAAAAAAATCGTTGTCACCACCCCCAAAATGAAGAAATACAGAATTACTAAGGTAACAATCTGTTAGTTATTTTTAATAGCTGCTCTGCAAAATTAATAATTTATGTCATGGACCCCTCCCAATAATTCTTTCAAACTGCCACATAAAAAAAAGACAAATTTAAAATTAACTATCCCGGTACRTTACCAGGCAGCTTTACCATACTACCCTATACATTTAGCTTCAAAACATACTTTCCTCCTCYCAACTGAATTAAACAAAGAGCTGCAGAGCTCCATTAAAACTGGAGCTGCAGTCAACACTCAGTATTCTGGGTGAGAGTTGTTTTAAGAGCATGGCTACTTACTGCTATGTTTAAATAATACTGAGTAACAGAAAATATTTAAAAGGTTTTATTTCTGAGCATCTTTGTGTCAGTACCTGATTATTAGAAATGGACAGTCTGAGCGGAGAGAGTTTCCTCTGTTTATTATCTGCAATTTTCACTTTGGTGGCTGCTCCTTCACAATCCAATGTGATGTTCTGATTTTGAGTCTCCTTTTCTCTTGAAACATCTTTCTCTTTCTTTCCCTTTTTCCTTCTGGTTTCATATCCAGTATTGATGTTTTCTGTAGGCTCAGAACGTCTGAGAACTGGACACTCAGGATTTTCTTTGAGGCAAGCACAATCCACTTTGTATTTACTGCAAGTAATTAAATGCAAGAAGGCATATTTGATTAAGCTGTACAGCAATGACACCCTTCAATACTAAATCAATGATATTTCACATTAAACATCTGCTATAATGAGAAGCAACCACATTAAAATACAGGTGACTGAAGTTTTCACCACAATATACAACACTGCTGTAATTCCAAAACCTTATCTACCAGTTAAAAGAAATTTTAGCTTTAGCTTTGCTACATGGAATTCTTTTAAATTCAAGGTTATTATTTGCTTGAAAGACAACAGTTATCTAAAATCTAAGGGTAATCCTAGGTGGAAATATAACCAACGCAAAACAGATGCCTGGAAATCAGAATTCATTCTATATGCAAAGATGGCAGACACAATTTACAGCACGAGCACACTAAACTCAGAGTCACTTTGCAAAATTTTAAGCTCTACTTGGATACACAGGAAATGTTACTCAACATGTTCAACTGAAACAAGGCTGTCAGCTACAGGTACCACATACAACTACTRTGTATTTTGAAGAGGAGTATGTCTACTGCTCTTAACAGTGCAGGGTATCTTGAGATAGTCTGAACCCATGCTGATTACAACACATACTCTGTGGTCATACATAGTTCAAGTTAAGTAGCAAAGGCATGTCTGCACAGCACTGTACCCAAGCTGGCTTAAGGCAGACYACAGACATGCAGAAATAAAAATACACAACTCTGCCCATACACACACTGTCCATTGTGAATACAGCACCTGAGGAGCCTTGTGTTGTTAAGGCATGCAAGAAAGTGAATGATACAAAACCAATGCCATTCTGAATTGCAAAGTAACTTAATAAGATGTATTTTAGAATAGCATTCTCAAATACTTACCAATTTCCATAATCAAAATCAAATGCTATGGTAATCTCTGCTCCCTTTGGAATGTTATGGATGGAGTAAATATAAAGATGAATTGTTCCATCTTCAATTACATGCCTCACCTACAGGCAAGAAAATGTTATTATATTATCATAAATTACTTTCAAGTAGTCGTATAATAATTGTAGGGATTGCTCAAATTATCAGGAATCTCAATGAAAAGGGGATTTCTGAGTAAATAAAACTAGTTTAACTTTCTAAAGGTGCTCACCTCTGCATTTGGTGTACACGAACGTCTGATGAAWCGAGCTTCATTTCCAAAAGTCCTTGCATCAACACACATTTCTAGCCCATGGAATTTGGAGTAAAACAAAACAAATGGGTATGGCCTAAAAAACACACAAGAAAACCATGCATTTCTTATTTTTTAAAGATGCTAAATAGTGCTTATTCCTATTAGTAATCTTTGTAACATGATGCTAGGCAAAATACACCATATTTGGAGATTAATCTAAGAATAACATGTTTTATATTTAAGCCTCATGATTTTAACTGGTACATTCTCCCAATGCATTCTCAGAATACCTCGAGATGCAGTTACAATCCTGTATCATCTGCATAGGATCTAATGGGAGAACACTAACAGAGAAAGCACTAGACATGGAAGACACAAAGTTAATGTTTTTTAATTTCTTGAATTTTTCTTCTGACAGGCACCAAAATGAAACTCAGAATTTTATATGCCACATAAAATCATTWAAAAAAAATCAGACCTCCACATCCCTGCCTAATACCTGCAGCATCACTAGCACCAACCCTCCTGATGGAATGGGGCATCCAAATACTTTGTGAAGACAAGCTTTAAGTTCTGCTATGCCAAGTGTCAGTGATCTAAAGGTGTGTCTTCTATCTCCTCCAACAGGCCTTTTGCAAATTTCCCTAGTAGCTGTGTCCATGAAGTTAGTGGCAGCATTGAAAACAATCCACAGGAAGAAGGAGGCAGTCACATATATCTCAGTAAACTAAGCAACTAGAGAACTCTGTCAGTGAAACAGTCCCTAGCGGATCTGTTTCCAGTTTAATTCTCARCTGATGGACTTAAAATCCATGTCTCTCACAAAAGATAAAGCCTTTACCATTAACTTATGAATTATTTTAGGAYGGTAGAACCTATTTCCTGKTTTAAGGTGCACAACTACCCAACTGAGAATGCAGAAATCCTGTAACCATGGAAGAACAAAGAGAAAACTAGATCCTGAATGAATCTGTAAGGATACCTGGAAGAGAAGGGGGGAGACAACATTCCAGCTGTCATTACTTTTAACCAGACAAAGTAAAATGCAATACACTGCAAATGGGTAACTAAGATGCATTTGTACYTGAAGCAACAGTTTGGCTGACATTTTAACAATTATTTTGCTGAAACATCAGGAATGAACAAACCTTTTAAAGAAATATCCATTAGCTTCAAATTGTTCTCTCAGCATAAACTTTCCTCTGTATTCAATAATAAGTGCATCAGGAGGCAAGTCTTTGGCAGCCTTTAAAATTTTCTTGTTTTTTTGCACGTAACTCTGTAAAGACATRGATTCATTAATGAATTTTCACTTTCTACCATTTTTCCATTCTTAGTAACAGCAGATTACACTTTCAMAGCTACTAAACAACTTTTTATTAATTAAAAAGCCCCTCATTTTTGCAATTACACCTCCAGACTGAATCAACCAAGCTGTCCTGCTCCCCTACCGATGCTATGAGATATCAATTTAGATACAAGGAACGCTTCAGCCCTAGCTCTCCAGGATATGGCTGAAAACCAACATACTTTTATTCTCACAATTCAAATACTATAGCCTTTAGTGCACTTAAGTCTCACCATGACTAGGATGAATTTGCTGCATTGTTTTGCACAACACTTTCAAAAGGCTTCAATTCCTTAGAACAAAACAAAACATGCAGACATAAAATGACATTCACAATTCATTCAAGGAAAAACAGAACAGGAAAATAACATAATAATAATTTAAATTAAAAAAAAGAATCCTGAGAGAGTTTCCAAATTCATTTTCATATCTTTAGATGGAAGGATGGCTTTTAATTAAAAACCAATACATACCCTGGCAATTAGTGAACTCACACCTCTCATAACTGTCATCACCAATCAAAAAGGAAGTAGCCTCTATGTAGGCAAAAGGCTCTGTAAGTAGGGATATTCCTCAAAGGAGGGTGTCCCATATGCCATGATGGTCTTTGAGAAAAAGAAGCAAAGATGCTTCCATTAATCTGCTACAGTAACTTACTCCTCAAGATTTCTGCTACAAAATGCTAAGTCTTTTATATGGCTCTGATTTTAAGCCTGTAACTGGTAAGTTACTGATAAGTAAGGCTAGAAAAAGACACTGCACATTTTCTTCATAAACTAGAAATTACAGGATCACAAGTTAGAAAAAAAATCATTATCAGAAACACCACCCATGAACATCCAGAACACTTACCACATCTTAAGAAAAATATAAACAATGAACACCTTGATACACATAGCAGRGGGAAAAATAAATTCAGCTTCATAAATTCAGATTCTTTCTACTCTAACCACTCCAGATACCCCTCAAAGAGAAACAGCAGCAAAGTTGACTAAAGCTGACTGTGTGTCAAAAGACAGTCTAAGGACAATCCAATGTTCAGGCTCAGACTAAGAGCTACTTTTTAGGATAAATAATATACAGGATTAAACGTAACCAGGAGTGGCACAGAATGTATAAAAATCAATTACAAGTTCTGTAAAATATGTTAAAATTCTGATGCTTAGATCTGGTGAGACAAGGAACAGAAAGTGAATGTCAAGCCCCTGTGTTTTTTGTGGGTTTGGTTTTTTTTCTGGTTTTTCTTTTTTGGTTGGCTGKTTTTTTTAAGGCATCTAATGTCATGGCACAAACACAGCATGCAGTAGCACAACAAGGCACAGCTCATTACCTCTACTGGAGGTTTGAAAATCAGATTGCTGKTGCTGACTTCTTTTTTGTCATTTCCACTGCCTAATCTGAGAGCTATTTTTTGTGCCTCCCTCTGGACACCTTCACTGTATTGGTTATTATTTGCTTCCTCATAACGATCCATCCATGCCTTGATTTTAGTTTCCCATCCAAAGTTCGAACTGTCAGTAGGATCAATCTCTGGAGCTGAGCCCTAAAAATTAAAGTAAGTGAACAAATATTAGAAGGCAAGGTATTAAAATACAAAAACATAATGCTACAACAAGACACAAAATGATGGGCAAAGGTATGCCACTGATTTCAAGTTTTGGCTTTTTTAGCAAGTCTGGTATAAAACCTTGCATTACTTAAAAACAATGAGTTAAATTCAGTCACATTACATTTGTCCTTTAAAGAATTTTATTGTTTAGTAAGTATCACCAAAGTCCAGGAATATTTTCCCTCCTCAATAGTGATTCCCACTCCTAGTAGGATGAGAATGGAGAGTGATATTGTTTCCTCCCACAACTGCACTACATAATGAATCTAAGTGCAGGAGCTGGAGGGTCAGATCTCTCTGCCCACTCAACTTTTGTGAACAAATGCAAATATAGAGAACTCCAGCTTTTATCCTGTAATACACAGGCTTCATTTTCCCCTCTCAACTTYGAAGATCATGATGTGTTTTTTCTTCCCCTGCATAACTTATTAAACTTAACTAATCGTACACCTGCTACTTTAAGGTTGTGACTCTAATGTTACAGACTTTGCACATAAATTTTTTCTCTCCTTATCTGCTCCTCACTATATAATTTTCTTCTGCAGTGCTTCAGATCCTTTCACTTTTAAAGAAAGTGCCATTGTACCTCCAGACCTCACAAGCAGCAGCCAGGCTGCAGCCAACCAAAGCTCCTTACGGACAGCAGCAGCCAGCCAACGCTCCCTTTTCTATCCACCTGAGCAGAGACACTATTAAACATTAACGAAACACAAGCAGTAGTTCAGCAATTCAAATTACCTGGTTACATTTCTTTTGTGCATGAAGAAAACCATATACACAAACAGCATTTAAAAAGGTGCGAAGCTAAGACAACCATGAAAAAACAATGGAACCTTACAAGCACCGTATTTAAAAACCCCCACAAAATCAGATTTTTCTTCCCCAATTCCGTCTTCAGTGTTCACAAGTTACATCTTATACATYTGAAATGTCAATTGCATCCCACTTGTTTTTATATATACCAAGCATGAGTGAACTATGGAAATACCTACTTCTCACACCATGCACATTTTTATCTCCCAGAAAATTTAAACACTGCTGTAACACTTAAATCTGACAAAGCAGACATCCCAATGTGATTCCCTCAGACTATGTCAGTACCAGTGAGTAAAATCCCACCAGGTATAGATGGAGGCTAGACAGAGCAGAACCACTAACTTAGCTTTTAAATGCAATGCAGCCATTTCAYTGTTTTGCTGCTTAACAGTTAGGAAAAGCTGGAGCCACTAAGTTTGAATGAGGTATTTGCTCAATTTTACTTCCTGCATAGCACAAATGAGCCCAAATTMATCCACTAGCTCTTGAAAACCACCWATTCTTGAAATAAAAATTTGCACTAATTATTTCAGTTAATTTCACAGGACAAAAATGTAGTGCTCATATCTTAATTGAAAATCACTGTGATGCATATGTAATACATTAGTTACCAAGAAGAGAATATCTCAGTGTTTAGTGTATAGCCCCAATTACACACTTGATGCTTACTATTTAAGCAATGCACAGTTAAGGTTTGAAACAAAACCCAAACAAAATCACATTACCTTTACTCGTGAAGATTTCCTGGATCCTTCTCGAAATGCCTGGAATAAAATTAGGKATTTATACATTCATTGGAGGAAATACAAAATCTCTTAAGGAATTCAAAATCTGTTAACAAATTAACAACTTTTCCATGAAACATGGAAGATGCAAACAACTAAAGAAACTATGCTGAAATCTCAAGAAGGTAAGAGGTTACATCTCACAAAATGTATTTTGAAAACCAATTCAACATTCCAACCTAAGTGCAGAGTAGCCAGGTACCTTTATGTTTCTCCCACATTACAACTTGACTCTCTAGAATTTCAGATTCCAAGCCAAAATATCACAGATCTGTATTCAGAATTGTTTGATTAAAAGTAAACATTATTCTAAAGACTTCCAAAAAGACATCAATTCTGACTTTTGAGTTTTAAAGGATAAAATTCTCATCCAAACATGAAAAACAACTAATTATGAAAACCACTTGTTTAGGAAGTTCCAGGTACTTTGTTCACAAATGTTTTTCTTCATATGTATTATACTGTTTATACAACCATAGCCAAACAGTACAATGTCAGAGTATTTTACTTAATTTAGCAGCTAGCTTTCTGACAGCACACTTCCACACCATTTCAATTCAATTAAATGGGCATGGATTCACATCTGGACAACTGAAGGCAAACATTTCCATACTTAAAACTACCACAAATGAAAACTTTTACGGAATTCTTCTTTGGGTACCTCATATCTTGTTCTGCCCCACCTCTTAACTATTTCAAATGGTCCAGTAAATGCAATTCCTGCAGTGAGATTCTGCCTCAATTACAAAACTGAAATTTCACAGCCAGGATGTAATAACTTGAAATAACAAAGGTCATGGGACTCAAGCACCCAGGAAGACTATCATTTACCACAGAGTAATAAATTTATTGCCAAAASAAGGCAGTAAAATAGCCAGATTTTTAAATCAGTGTCTCTTGGTAAGAAATGTCACACAGCTATAATTCGTAAACCAGAGTCTTAAGAGAAATTACATTCACTTACTTTTTTACATTTTGCTATGTTCTGTTCCTTCTCTCCGCTTTTTTTCCTCTTCTTATCATTGACTTTTGTAACTCTTGTAGCAGTTAAAGTAATTGTTGTTGGTGTATGTTGATAAGCAGTATACAGTTCCACAGGAACCTCATCCCCACTCTCTGTCGCACTGGTGTCCCCATCTTTAAAACAAAGAATGGTCTGTAAATATTCAAATACTGTAGAAAAAACATTCACTAGTTACTCTACATCTGCTTTCAAAACACAAAAATTCATACTGGCAAATGCTCTGAGCACTCATATGCAAAATTCACCAACAGTTGCAACAGCATGAAAATGAAGGACCAATGAGAAACTGGTAATTAAGAGATGTTTGTAGCGTGAGGTAAGGAAAAGGTACCAGATTAAATTCCATTCTTTGAATGGAATAAATGACCATATTCCATTTTAAGCAAAATTAGAAACAGAACAAAAAAGGTAAAAAAAATTAAAAACCTGTTAACTCCTTCATTTATAGTTAGCTTTTACTTGTAATATGGCATCTGGATTCTCTCAGATGACTGTATTCTAGAAGGGATTAAAATTAATGACTGACCAGCATTTCTTGTGAAGCTCCATTAATTAATCATACCTAAGTCATAATCAACTATTTCAGCTTCAATTTTTACTGTCAAGTGCCTTTTTCTCAGGGCAAATATGTCAATTTAGCCAAAAGCCTTTTGTACTCAAAATCCCCTAACAGTAACATTCTGCTGCTCAGGGAAAAGAGACGATCAGACACAAACTGACAGATACTTTTTCTTTGTGCTGTGCTCTCACAGACCTAAAGGCCAAAGCCTCAAATTTAGCATACATCAGCATTTATGTCAGACAAACACTTATCCCGACCTGAAACAGGATTACCCTAGTTCTGTCAAGATGAAAGGCTGTGAAGGATGGGGAGGATTGGAAGAGAGATGATGCACACAGATAAGAGACTGCTGTTTGCATGTGCTCAGTACAGACTTCTCAGATTTTAGCAGCTTTTCCAAATATTCTGCTTTCAGTAAACACACTTCACACTAAGCAGAACTTTTTCTCAAAGGGCATAGAAGCAGGTTTTACAAATACTTAGTATGAGAGCAGAGAAAACATTTGTTCTGATCTCAGTAGGACGTTGCTTTAATCAGTGCACGCAGCAGTCCTAATTCTTGAAACCTTCTTTACTAAATAAAGAATCCCAGCTACAGGTTACTCTAGATTTTTCCTGCTCACAACATTCCTTAACAGGATTCTTCTGTGCACAGTAAACAATCCCATTTTACCATCTTAGTTGTTCTTCTGAGCACTTTATCAGGCACTTAATTATACTTCATAAATTAGGAACTSATGTTTTCTGAATTTCTCCACATCTCTGCTGAGAATATTTTCCAAATTAGTRTAAGAAGCACACAAAAAGAAGAAATGCCTAATCAGAGAACAAATAACAGAATAACCAATGCCTGAGAAACAGAAAGGCCAGGCCCTCTTGAAATTGTCAGTGTCTGCAGTCCATACACTAGTACCTACAGAATCATGATGCCACAGCCACATACCTTTCCCCCTTGCCCCAAACCCCACAAAACACTGTCTTCCTTAGGGAAGCAACACTTCAATACTGTTGTCTACACTGTGCTTTAACTTACTGTAAAGAATAATTACCTCAACTGAACATATAATTACACAGAGTTGTTTTGAGACACTCCTTCCTAACCTACATAACCTGCTTTCACTTTGAAGAGCCTTGGTAAAGCACATTAAGGGGAGATCTTGAGTTTGCATGTCAGATACCAATTCTCCAAATTTCACAAGTTAAGGGCCCAGACTCATTTACCCATAAGCAGCAAGTGATCTCGACAGCATCAATGCCAAGACCAAACATCTTAAAGCAAAACCCTTGCACACGTTAGACATCTAAGTACTGTATCCTAAAAAAAAACCCAAAACCCGTCTCCGATMACCCAACCAACCAAATCAAAAACATCCAGTATACAATTGAGTATGGGCGTAACAAAGATGCTCAGTTCCCTGAACCATACTAAGCAACCCTGTGCACAGTAAGCTGCACCAGAATTGGACTATTATACCAGAAAAACAAAATCAACATCTCATGCAACCACAGGCCCAAGAACAACAGTCTAAAAAGGGAAAAAAGTGTGGTTACAMAGAAGTTTAAGACACACAATTTTCTATTAAGTTCTTTTATTGAAGCAAACCAACTCGCCTACTGCTTTCTCCCCACTGTTTACCTTGAAACATAGCTAAGCCAGCACCTCCTAACAAATCTTTACAATAAAAGGGTTATACTGTAAAGAATTCTTGTATTTAAATGAAAAGCCCATATAKTCATCAAAGATCATCCAAATAAGACAATCTTACCTTTTATCAAACACCTGCAACTTAATAAGTTACAAGCAACATTCTATTCCTGTTGAAGATGGAAAGATCCATTCGAATTGAAGCCACTTTTGCTTTCCCTACTTGAAATCTACAAAAATTTCCCATTTTACTAATGTCTCATAGTTTATACCCAAAATCACTAAGTCAAACTAAATTGTACAGCAGCCATTGTAGAGTACATTTAGCCAAGCTAAATGGAAATTAGGAGGTGTAAGCAMATATATTAAAGTTACACATTATAAATCAGAGTCATCAATGCTGCACTTTGACCATGTTTTAGACCAAGGAGGACCAGAATTTGCCTTTCTTTTTAACTATGTTTAGWTACTTTTGCTTTACCATTTAGTATCTCCTTTCCCACTGAATGTATTTAACAGATTTAGAGCTGATCAAGACTAAGGAGGATTAAACACTAACTTCAAAGGTAAGATCTTGTCAGCTCCTCCTAAGATTTTTAATCTCTCTCTTCCCATAAATTTACAGTAAATGTTCAGACTGTGCCTACAAATCCTAAGAGATTACTTAAATCAATTTCMTCTATCCTGTATGAAAATTCAAGTTCAACCTCAGTGTTATCATAGCACTCTGTGAACTCATTAGCTCCAAATGWATTATAAATCTACTCATTCTACTATTTCAACAGAATCAGCAAAAATAATTATAAATTCTAAAGATTTTTAAAATTAAAATTTGGCTGACCTAGTAGGTCAACCAAAACTTTTTAAAATAAGCTTGGCTTTGTTAAAATGAAAGCAGAMGAAACACAAAATGATTGTGGCTTAATAAGTAGGTCACTAATGCCTTTAAGGGACTTTAGACAACTCAGTACCAGACAACACGAAGTGTCAACTACACCAAGAAGCACAGCCRTGCCACACACCCCACAGATTTTCTGAAGGCATATGCAGTGGGCAGCAGGACCTTATCTACTTGGTATTTTAAAAAGAAATGTTAAAACACGTGTACGCACTCCACTACTTCAGAAACATGATCTGGAAGTAAAACATGTTACATTTAGGAAGGGTGACTTCTTCCCAAATTATTACTTTTGTAATAGAGCTTGAAAGCACCACTTGTCAATGAAGAATTCTACAATACATTTTGGTAGTGGCCAGATAAACTCCTGTCAAGTTCAGCCAGATGAGTTTTGAAATCCCGTGAGTGTTTACAAGAACTACTTTCATAAAATACAGACTGAAATGGGGACTTGCACTACACATCATCTGCTTATTAAAGGCAAAAACCCCTCAAAATATTTCCAATTACCTCTGTTTATTAATTTTTCCCATTTTCCCAATAAAACCAGAGCCATACCAAAACACTCCCCAATCTACATCCGAAAAATCAGAATTTGGATTTCCTCCAGAAACTTTTTCCCAGAAAGAAAGTAGACTTAGAAACCCTCTCTCATCCCAAAGGAAGAAACTTGAAGCTTTTCCAGCTTATACTCAGCACCTTACTCTAGTAAGTTAAGTAGTTCTAGTAATTATAAAACCAACATTATAAAACTTGAACATTGCTCAAGATTGAATTATTCTGCACTGCTACAAAAAAAAGAGTGCTGAAAACCTTTAATAGAAGACATGGAACTTCAACAATTGTGATGTGATATTACCTCAAGAACAATACAGTTAAGTAAAATGCACTGCTGTAAATTAAGTAAAACTTACATGCTGTAGGCTGTCAAAACTGCAGGAACCGTGTATACACTTCATTTATACTTATTTTATGACCTTTAATAAGCAAAGAGCTTTAAGTTTTACTCACCTGACATATTTTCCCTTTTCCTTCGTTGCAACAGCACTGCTCTTTCTTTATCTAAACTCCTGAAATTAGAAAGTAGATCAGCGCATCTAAGTATTAAAACAGACCTCTACAATTTCCCATTGACCATTACAGAATAAAAAGCAAACTATCTGAATGTTCACATATTTAGAAAAACATCAGTTGTGCACTGTTTCATTCCATTTTAGAGTTCAAAATCAACAAAACTACTTACCTGGGTTGGCAACGTTCACACAGATATATGTCAGGAATATGCTGTCTGTCAATCCCCATGCAGTCAATGTGCTGCCAGACACTACAAAAACACCAAAACAAACCCCCAACTTTAAAATACAATTTAAAAAACTCTGTGCACAATACACAGAGAAAATAAGTGGTTCTTTTTTTTCATTGTCATCTTTACTCAGCTTCAATACTACCTAAAACTACATCTCTCAAACACTGTTGCCACTACTCAGCTATCTGATTCATTTTCTCCTGGAAATTCTTCTCTAACATCAGAAATAACATGATAAATTATCACCATACAGAACAAGATAGAGATAAACACCCTCAGCAACAATACTTACACTTTACATAGCAACAAGTGGTTTAGTTTTAAACAAAAGGATTCAACTTCCTTTCAGAAATGAATACATAAATATTTTTATATATCAAAAGACACACAAAGATATGGTCTGATTTCCTTATATATTTTAAGATAAAAATAAATACACATTTTTATACACACTGTTATAAACTGTTAGTACTGTTGCGCGGCACAGGCAGAGGGATGAGAGACTGCTTGCTAAACTGAAGGCTAACCTAAACCAGTAGCTCATACTCATCCCTACACTGCTAGAAGGATGAGGGACACAAAAATAGTTATCTACCCACTTGGGAAGAGYTGAGGTAAATGCACAGACTCCTCAGAGAAAATCTCTTCTTCAAAGGAAGAAAACCTCTACCTAAATGGTGCCTCCCTATTCTTCCACTGCTGGAGGAACATCTTAATACATTTCAAARTAAGGAGCAAGATTACCACAGTCAAGGACCATCAGAAATTACTAGCAAGCTTGTTACATAAGCAGACATAAGAATGGAGCTCAAATTAATATTCTAATCAGCTGCAACTACCATTTTATAAAGACACAAATAAGAAATTCAGCAGCATTCATTAATAATACTAAGTAATACTAAATAAAATAAATACAGACTAATACTGAGTAGAAACATGAGATTTGTCTTGTTAAGTGTATCAGCTCTAAAAATTTCTAAGCTTAATTTTCCAAGTATTTAATAGCAGTCTCTCATTATATTATATAGGYGCTTAAGCGTGAACTCAGAAGTCTATAAACATTTAGCTTCTGCTTCTCCGATAAGAATCCATGTTACTCTTTTCATACTTATTAACTAAATCCTTTAAAAATTAGACTTACCACAAAGATAACTGGCCAAGAAGCCAATATCTGAGTCTTTCACATTATCTTGCATCCTTAAAGTTCTTTGATTTACATACATGTAATTCACCAAAATGCTTTATTAGTCAGTAAGGAGATTAAGTAATGCCTAGGTCTTTATTTTACTGTATTAACAAAGAACTTGGGATGGARTACCACCGAGATCCCTTTTAGAGGGAAAAAAGGTATACCCTTACAAAGCAGCAATGTACAAGTAAAGGCATGACCAAATTAATGAGTACTTAAGACTGACTGGAATAAATTATAAAATACTCACTGGCCTTAACTGACTACCTTGCCTGCAAGAAAACCACACAACCATCAAGCACTTTTCTGATGGAGGAAAATTTCTTGTGACTCAATGTAATTAAAACACCATTTAGTTACATTTACTTTTGGTGCAGACTKAAGTTTTAAGCATTTTTTACTTTTAAGTTATTTTAATATCCATTACCTGCATTTGTCACAACAGATCATATATCCATCATCATGTGTAAAGCCACAAATGCATCTGGTAATATCCGTTCCATAGCTTCCATCCTCTGATGTACTGATGGTAGTAGCACTGGAGGTTTCATCAAAGTTKGGAGTGGTAAATATGCCTACTTCATTCTTGCTTATAAGCACTGATGGAGGAGGAGAAGCTGGAGGCGTTGGAGGAGGCCGAGCACCATAGTTATGGTCCTAGAATTTTGTAAAAGGCAAGTTATCGTAAATGCTCCCACACTGATGGTTATTCATGCCAAAATGAAAGAATTCATTTGGCAAAGAGCTTCAGGTTTCTGATCTTTCCAGTAAAAGGTTTAAATTTTATTTATGTCACAATTCAATCTTATTTTCTAACTTCTCAAGTAYGTTGTACACTTAAGCGCACTATGTTCTGTACTCTGCTTCTAATCGACCATATTTAGCCAACTTAACCAAGACCCAGTAAGATACAGAAACACAAGCATGAATCAGTTTTTCCACATTAAAACAGCACACTTTTACTGATACATTTTGTACAGAATATTTAGTATAAAACTTACTGCATAAGGCAAACCAATGTAGCTGTGTGAGTGCGAGCTGCTGGTATACAACTGGTGTGGATAACTGTTCGATTTTTCAACTACCACAGGGCTAGCTTCTACAGATTCTGGTCTGCAAGGCAAAAGACAGATGAAGAACAAATGCAATTAATATGTAATTTATATTAATGAGTTRGATGTACTTGCTGCACAACTTCTAATTAATTCCCTGCTGATTCCGGGAGCATATAGGCAGGGACAAACTTGCATCCCACAGCAGCCCCCTCATAACAAAAAAAAAAAGGGRAAAAAAAAAAAGAAAGAAGAAAAACAAAAGTCATAACAGAAGCTGCAGAAGGGAATTCTGCCCAAGGACTGACGCTGGAATTCCAAGCGCTGCACAGCCATAGAGCCCAGCAGTGACACACAGCGGCAGTGGCAGGGCACCACCCGCACTGTTTCTACAAGCAGCAATCCTAACTAGGGTAAATTATCTAACAAGACAGTTTCTATTGACTTATCTTTAAACAGAAAGAAAAAATTGAAAACAATTTGCAAGAGAAGGTTTTGTCATCAAAGGCAGTGCCTTCTTCAATACACAAACTATGGTTTATGTGCACTAAACCACAACATGAAACAAGAAAGACAAAAGAACACTACAACAGGGAGATCTAACTGAGCACAAAAAAAATTACACCTTCATGACCTTCCTCCAGTAGTTATTCATGTGGCAGTTTTTTCATTGTGCTGTATGYTTCTATCACACTAAGACAAATGAATCCAGGTTACGTAAAGTGAGCGTTTTTTTAAACAATGAAAGGCACCACAAAATACCAAGTTAAAACTGAAGCACCCTTACTTGCATCACTAATCAGGTTTGGTTCACTTCTGTAATTTTATTTTTACTATGAATAAATTCTAGTTCCTATCACATATCTTATTAATTCCTTGAGCTGATTTTTAAAATAAACTTGGTATTTCTGAATGGTAAATAGATAATGACTAAGAAAAAACCCATCAGTAAGGTATTAAGTAGAGGTTTTTTCGCTATGCCATGAAGCGACAATAATTTGATCTAAAAGGATACCAGCAACTTAAATTTGTTGGTTAACACTTTTTTGGAAAAAATATAATTAATCATTAACTTTCTGAACAAAATGCAGTCTTTTTACATCTGTTTGAGAGTGTCCTACTAATGAATTTGATGGCCCATTTCTTCTTATGAGCCTTTTCCCAAATGAGGTTACACATGACAAAATTGCTTAAAAAGAAACTAGTTAAAAGCACTACTGGGGAAGGACTTCAGTTTCTGGAGTCCAAAGGAAAAAAACTTTAAAAAAAAAATTAATGTCTCCAACAGTCAACAGCTGCCTTTATTTGAGAGAGCGAGCAAATAAGTGAGCACACAAATCATTAGAAGTAGCAACATTAAAAATACAGTTTCTGACTAGCATGAGACAAACCAATTCTGACAGCACTTGCTCTTCGTTACCTCATAAACCCAGAAAAATCCTCATTTACTCTTACACCCCTTCACAACTTGAAAACACCATTTTATTTGGAGTTTGTGTGAATTAGCTTCTAAAAAACAGCTCAGAACTTTAGCTCTTGACTAAAAAAGACAGAAGATAAAAACTGTTGCCTTTCCAACTGATTTGCTGTTACCTATTTACCAACACAATGCGTTTATTTGTGCGATAATCATACACCTTTTCTGTCATGCAGTAATCCTTCTGACAACCTAGCCAACCAAAAGGCCAGTGCATGAGGCATTAGCTACGCATCCATCACAGCTAGGGCAGAAATTAGCTTCTCCAGTACAAGCAGGTTTTGACCACTGGATTGCTTCTATTGCTATTCTTCACCATTTGCCGAATGGGACAAGCAGTAGCGTGGGYACTCTTATTATGCTCAACCTAGGTCATGTTGGAAAATACTCAGTTTTCAGAGCAGAATGGCTTACTAATAAAAGACAGGCAGGAATGGCTTCTGGTACAATCCATCCAGGATTAATTTAGGAGAGTTTCCTTCATTGAAAATAAGCATTACAATGACCTAAATACTAGCTACTTAAACATAGGAACATTCAGTGAAATATATCAGAATGAAAGTGCCCTAAAAAGAGATGTTGTGTATTTCATCAACTGACTACAAAAATCAAGAAGATACTCCAAGTCTCTTGCAAGAGACAATACACCCTACTCCCTACATCCATTTCTTACCKACTCTAGCAATTTATAAACCACTTAAGAGAGCAAAATTTAATATTAAAGGCATAACAGAAGTGGGAAGCAGAAGCTTAAAGCTTCCAAAAACATTAGTTTATCACCAACTATTGTAACACTCATGACACAGACTCAATGTTAGTATGAAAAAGGCACAGCTTTACTTGAACAAGTAAAGCCAGAAAAATGGTGGGTGAAAAATCAGGTGATACAGAAAAGCAACTATTAAAAAAGTTGTAACAYAAATACAAACTTGGAGCACAATCAGCTTTCAGTAAAATATTTTTCAAATGCTTATCCAGGCACAGAATCTTCTTTCAATTATAACAGATGCTCACCAGAGCTCTAAATGCAACTGTTACTCTTCCATTTACCCACTACACTGGGCTGGGGAAGTGGTGAAGAAATCAGGAACTATAGGAAGGAGCTGGAAGAGCATTCATCAAAGCTAGAAATTTAACCATTGTAGGTTTTCTGCACAGTGAATAGAAAAGTGATGCAGACACTATAAGCAGTACAGAATGTGTACTGTTTTTCCACAGAGCCACAGACAGAATTAACTCTCGTGGACAGGTCACTGAGTTCCTTATTACTACTAGTTTTGCCAACCATGTGTATGACCTTAAACAGAAAACACGCCCTCTATAGTACTGACTGTTCAAAGGTCAAGGCCTTCTTCTGAAATAAACTTCTCAGAACTGGACAGCTTTGAGAAGAAATGCCTCTTGGTAAAATATTTAATTGCACAGATAATTCAAGCATGAAATACCACCTAATTTAAAAATCAAGTTTTACATTTTTTGGGCACAAGTAGAAAGGCCCAAGCAGCAAGGTACTAACTACTGTCTATAGACAAACACCCCCTACTGGCATTCTTACATGCATCCCACAAAGCAAGTTTTCAGAAGGAAGAAGTGTAAGCATTCAGACCTGCAGATTCCTTGCTTGTATTTTTGAGTATTAGCCAGTTCTGTACGAGACTGAGRTACTAAGCCTGTCAGCCTTCTGATTATACCACAATTTTCAACTTCACCTCAAACAACTCCAGTCTTACTCTGTAACTAAGAAAGATAATTATGGGATTTTTCGTTTTCATCAAAACTGCAATGTTTGTATTACAATGTAGTATACATGAAGTTTGACCAAAATGTTAATATTATTTCCTAACTAAATAAACATTACTATGATAAACTGACCATGTGTTAAGCATTGTGGCCAGCAATTCAAAACTATGTGAAATATTCACAAGGAACAAAACGCTCCACAAAAGAAGCTTCCCACATGCTCTTGGGCTGCAGCGATTTAAGATATTCTTGAACCTTGAAAACAGAAATACAGTATTTTCTCAAATCACTTGAAAAAGCAAAGACGCCCATATTAAAAAAAAAACCAAAAAAACAACAAAACCTTAAGAAAAGTTTCACTCTGCAAGTGAAACAACTCATGTTCTGGGTCTAGCTCGCTGCTAAAATGGAAACAAAATATTCTGCAYGTTGCCAGCAGATGGCATAGGTGAGAAATTGAAAGCAACACTAAAAAACAGTTAATTTACCAAACCTCAGTCCAGACACACTTACAGTTAATTTATATTAAGCGCATCAACTGTGATTCAAAGAAAGTCAGTTCACCTCTAAAACATGATCACTCTCAACTCCATTCCTTTTAAATATTGTTTTGTTTCTGACCATTTAGTAATTTATTTTTTTTTAAAGCACCGTTTTTGACTAATACCCAAAAATACSATCAATTAGAATTTGGGGCCATCAACCACTTCTATAAATATGTAGATATTCAAATGGCAAACAAAATCTCACTAGAACTAAAATATTCAAAGGCAGGCAGGTTATTCAAGCTTTAGGCTGTGAAAACCTAGCTAATAGTACTTCCTGAAAACATGCTAAAACCCCAAATGCAATCTCATCAACATCAATCTGACACAATCCAATTTGACAGGCCTAAATTTCAAGGAGTTTAGGTTTATTTTCTTTTTGTACCAGTACACCTTAACAGTATCTAGTTGAAGGTCATCTCAGATAAAAGAATACAATATATTTTATGYGAGAATTATTTTCTATTTTAAGACACTTCATCTAACCAAACACATTTAATAAGCTTCAGTATCTAAACAAGAAGAATCAACTGCTTCTCTATCAAGGAGTGGGTTCTGCTACCTAAGCACCTCGCAGCAGGCCCTACAAGTACAGGCTGGCCTGATACTATCTGCATTTAAGACTACTCCAAAGTTCCTTTTCTCCTGGATACTGAACTCAAATACAGTGATCTGTGCACTGTGATTGTGCACAGTGATCTCACTTTGATTGTGAGATACGAGTGTTCTCTCTAAAAAACATCTACAGATATTGAAACTAGAAAAGCAGTACCAGTGATGGCATTTCCCAATGTGCAGCTTATACTAAAGCTCTAAGCTACACTAGCACTATCTGAAGCCAGGAAGTACATTTTGAATCTTCAATAATGTAGTTCTGCTTACTGTTCCACAGTCCTTACCACCAGGAAGTCACACATACTCATCTTTAGTAAGATCGCCAACTCATGTAGGCAAAGTATTGTTCTGACTACAATGCACTAGTGTCTACCAGGAGACCCCACTTAAGTACACATAAGAAACAGACTATTTCAGTGAATGTGTAAGATGTTTAAACCTCTCAGTAGGTTATTCCACACATAGCTATTTGCTGCAATTATTAAAAAAGTATGTAGAACTACTAATTGTATGAACTACCCCCTTTTTAAATAGGCTTATGCCTTGGTTAGARGCATAAGGAAAAATCTCTCAGCACTAAGAGACAGCACTACACAAAGAGCTTTTTCCTAAGCTCCATCTCCTGCATAATCAAGTTTGCCACTCCCCCATTCTTGTGTTTGCTCATGCTTCAGCAACTGATGAAGCAATATCAGACCTGCCAGTCACAGTGGAAAAATTCCAGCTCCTCCTTCTTGGGAAAACCCCAGAACTTACTCAAAGACCATCCACGAGTGTTATTAATACACTCTATATCCAACAGGCTACACTGTGAAGAAAACGTGCAAGAACAAAAAAGTAAATCGCATAGATGGTGACAGAAAGGGTTTACAGCTGTGTAAGCTGGTAGGTTAGGGACACACCTTTGTGTCACACYTCTTTGGACAGTGACAGGGCTTTTGAATCAGCCCATGCCAATCAGGCAACTACACATATTTCAGCATGAGCATGGCAGAGAYGACAAGAATTCATCTAATTGGTAACAGCCACTTAACATCTCAAGAAAAGCAGCTCCTAACTGGGTCGCTCTGCCACAGTATCAAGCAARTAACACACTGTGAACTCTATCTTGTTTATACTGACGACTATATTTATTTATTTTAATTTCAGCATGACATGCTGTGTCTGCAAGGAATGTCAGCAACCTCAGGAATCATGACCCTCTTCAAACATAAAAAATAAGCACAGGAAAAGATAATGAAARGAGCTGTGAATGATTCACTGAGATTAAAAAATTTTCTGCACTAAGGTAAACGTTGTACAACCATAAAGCCATAAAACAACTAAAAAAAWTTAATGTAACAAAAAACTTTGATTTGTAAATTGTTGGTCCTCTTCAGATAAAATGGCACAAGCTTAGAATAGCCTCATATATAACTGGAAGCACAGTAGAGAAACATCCCTTTAAAAAGCTGTTCTAGAGTTCTGCTAAACTTTCCTTCAAAGTTTGGAAGGAAAATCACTTGCTTCTTAAACATCTGACAGTCATGCTGATGCTTTGCACATGGAAAAATGCCTGACAAGAAAGTATCCAGTCAGAGATCAACAATACCTAAACCTTAGCCCAATATTGTACAAGAGACTAAGGGTAAAACAGAAAAGAACCACAACACAAAAACCCAAGTATGCCCAACACCCCCCTCCCCAAAACAAACAAAAAAAAAAAACAAAAAAAAAAACAAACCACCCTTCCCATCCCCCAAAACCCATAAAACTCACTACACTTATTTCATGCAAAACCAGAGTTTACTGAATACTCTTTTTAACCCTTTATACAGTTACTAAATGCATTACTTTCTCCTAGCTTTCCAATTACAGGTAACGATCTGAAGACAYGCTATTAGCCATTTAATCTAGGCCTTCAATTTTCATAAAGAAATGCACCCTTGTCTTAATTACTACCACTTTCTTGCAGTTTAATGCACCTAATCAATCTACCTTTCTAATGTGCAAAGTAATTTTCTACATGTAGTTAAAAAGGAACCTGAAATGGCAAAATATTTTAAGTATGAAAAGTGAACCAGGCAGGCATCTTTATTTCTCAGCATTAGTAGAAACATTTAGCTTCTCTCCTTTGCTCCCCCTGAAGTGGAAGAAACTGACRTAAGAATAAAGTGACAGTTATTAATTTAAGTAATTAAAGATTTAACAAAACTAAGGAGACTTCTCAGTTTTCTCCAACTGTATTAAAAAAAAAAACATGAAAGAAATAAAAAATTAAAACGTAAATAAGGGAACTTACAAACTATGTTCACATACTTACTCTGAGCCTGCAGCCATTTCCAAATAAGAAGTATCTGCTGTGTCAACCCCCAATGGGATCACTATGCTCATGACGTTCGTTTCTGATAAATTCGATTACTACGGAGTCCTATGCATTGGTATCCAAAACACTGGGGCATGCCAGCCACAGTGCTCATTGCAAACATCTAAGTGCATCCACAAACCCTGTTAAAAACAAAACAGGCAGAAGACTAAGTTCAGTTTAAACCTATGCAATTTTACAGCACTTATTTTAATAACATTTTATTTCAGTAAAAAAAATTGCCACTTGTATCTGTCACAATTATTTCATTAATTGTATTTTATTCAAGTAAAAGTAAAGGCAAACATCCAATCTTCTCTGAAAGTTAACTACAACTAAATGTCTTTAAAGAGCGTGATGATCTTAACACTTGAACTTGAAAATATTACAAATGTATAATCATTCAAATTTAGGATTAAAAACCCCAGCATAATCAGGAAAGTGCCACAGACTCACTTTATGGCAGGTTTACTGAATATTAAATCAATTTTCTTACTGCTCTGTGTTGTCAAAGCCTAGTTGCTGCACCTTTCAACAGAAACCTAGTTAGAGAATTTGCAAGTGGGTCTCAGCACTGTTCACTTTCGTTTGACACTTAAAAAAATAATCTAATGTCTTAACTACCACTTAGTGTTTTTTTTTAAAAGCAAAATCATTCTAACAATTCACAATGATAGGGAACGTTTTCCATTTTAATAAATCATYATTAAAAGATATTATACCCGTTCAGTGCCACTTTCTGCAGTGATTTTTTTAAAGCAGTAAAAATAAACATTAGTACTTTTTAACTTTAGAGCAAACTACAATCTGATTGACTCACACAAGTGAATGCAGGATACAACTGGCAYGCCAGTTACTATCAGTCTCCCACTTCCCTTACTGCACAAGAGAGAACACCCAACCAAGTCTGGGAGAGATGTAAACAGCTCTCAGCAATTCAGAGATCAGTAAACTAATGCASTTTTATGCACTTATACTGACACGGTTTTATACACGTGACTAGACAATTTCAGTAGAATAGTGCCATTATCTTCACTACTTACATAATGAGTAACTGCAAACTCTTTCCAAAATGTCAAAATTGCAAGACCACAGACCACTTTGCAATGAAGTATTGTGCCTGTTAAGTACAGTCCTCTCATACCACAAAATCTTGTATCTTAGTTGATGTCTACAACTATTTCAAGATAAATGTATTTTCACAGAATAATAGAATATGCTGAGTTGGAAGGGACCCACCAGGATCATCAAGCCCAACTCCTGACTCCGCACAGCACCATTCCAAAGAGTCACATCATTCGCCCAAGAGCACTGTCCCAATGCTTCTTGAACTCTGTCAGGCTAGTGCTGTGACTACTTCACTGGGGAGCTTGCTAGAGTGCCCCATCACCCTCTGGATGAAGAATGTTTTTCTARTAACCAACCTGACACAGCTTCAGACCATTCCCTTGGCTCCCCTCCCCTCTGGTCACCACAGARAAGAGATCAGTGTTTGCCCTCTGCTTCCCCTCACAAGGAAGTTGTAAATGCAGTGAGGTCTCCTCTCAATCTTCTCCAGGATGAACAAGACCAAGTGACCTCAGCAGCTCCTCACATGGATTCTCCTGAAGGCCTCTCGCCACCTTTGTTGTTCTCCTCTGGACACTAATAGCTTAATGTCTTTCTTATGTTGTGGCACCCAAAACTGCCCCCAGCACTTAAGGTGAGGCTGCACCAGTGCAGAGCAGAGCAGGACAATCCCCTCCCTTGCCCAGCTGGTSATGCTATGCCTGATGCCCCCAGAGCACCGCTGACTCACATTTACCTTTCCATTGTCCAGGACCTCCAGTGCCTTTCCATGGCACTGTTTTCCAGCCTTTCTTTCCCCAGTCTGTCTGCACCATCCAGGTGCAGAATCTGGCRCTTTCCCCAGCTCAACTTAATTTTAACATCTTCTTCTTGCCATACACTATGGCAAGAAGATGTTAAAATGGCAAAAAAACACAAGCCCATGGTGAAAAATGGACTTCAGACAAGCACTGTGGAGTTAAATCTGAATTGTTTTCTTTTATTGATTAGGTTGGCACCTTCAGGATGACAAAGTAGCATGTACACGACATCTCAGAAGCATGAGACRGCAGCAAGTCTTCATCTCATTTCCTAAATTCTGTAATTCTACTGAAGTTTGGCAATTAACATAACAAGCCAAGATGTTTGAAGTGCCTAAACATACATTCTCCTTCTAGACAGGAGAAGATGTGTTTTGGTCCTATTATGTGAAACACCAAATAAAATGAACTTGAAAGCTAGCAGGCCAAGTAGCCATTTGAATATTTTGCTTTCCTCATTTAAACACTGAGCATGCTAAATACCACGAATAACAAACTGTATCACTAGCTGGGCATAAAATCAAGAAAAAACGTACTATTTTCAATAATAAGTAACAATAAAGACATGTTAAATGAAAAGCAGGTATAGAATATTTTCAGTAGAAAGTAGAAGTATTAAAAAAAAATAAGCCCCTTCAACAGTTTAAGTGAGCTCTCACTTTGCCACCATACACATAACTCTACCTGTAGGGCATAACCATGAACAGCTGCACCTGCAACTTACGGGAAACATCAACTCACCATTTAGTTCCCATCTTCTGAGCAAGCAAAAAATATACCAAAAAACTGAAAGGAAACCATGATTTTTTTTTTAATCCAGGTAAATCAGCTATGCCAAGGTTACGGGCTGTTTCATTGCTCCCTGTAGTGTGACCTATGCTAACAAATCAGTAGCAGAATGAATTTTTTATTTTATGCCTGTTATTAGGTAATGCAAAAAAACCAGTTTCAGTGGTTCAATGTAGGTTTAAAGGACATATGGGACACCACTGCCTGGGATCAAGATCCTCATTTAAATAGATGTACTTGCACTTAAACTTGATTTTGGTGGTAGTGTAGTTTTTCTTAATAACATTTTCCTTGAACGCTTCTAACCAGGTAGACTATCAGCCATAAAACAATGCAGGCAAAGATATCCCAGAGACTGGTGGAAGTGAAGAACATGCTTAGAACATGCACGCATGGGCTGTGACATCTCCAAACTCACTCAATTAACAATCGAGGTTAACCAATCATCATATATTCMAGTGACCTCCACTGTCAACACAGAAAGAAGAGGTCTGCTTACCAAATCTGATAATCAAGTGATCAAATCAAGTGATCAAGTGATATTTTGGGCTCTTCTTAAAATGTAATGCAGAAAAATAAGAGCTATGCTATTGCTTTTAGAGCTATGTATAGACTGAAAAATCAATGGCACATGCATGTCCCAATTAATGACAATCTCTGACAAAGCAAATACATCACCCTTCTTGATTAAAAAAACCCACAACAAAAACAACAAAAAAAAAACAAAACACCCTAAAAAAAAAAGAAGGTTGATTAAAAAAACCCACAACAAAAACAACAAAAAAAAAACAAAACACCCTAAAAAAAAAAGAAGGGGGGAACCAACCAAAAAAAGGAGGGGGGGATGATACAGCAAAGGCAAACTTCCTACCCTATGGCAAGCTATGCAAATACAGCTTTGTCAGAATTCAGTCAAAAATTCTAATAGCCTGATCTACACTGAATAAAATCAGAAACTTGAGAAATCAGGACTTTTTTGCCTGGAGTGCATAAATAGATGTTGCTTCATCTAAAAGGAAGTGGAACATTATTGCAATATTCACTGGTTTTTACCACCTTTTTTATCACATCCACAGAATCCTCTAATGCTTTTCCTTTGCCTCTAGGTAAGTACAAAAGAATGGAGGCAGTCACCAGCCTGCAATACCTACAGAACCAAGTTAATTCGAACAAACATTGCTCACTATTTATGAGTAGCCATCCTCAACAAATGCCCGAAATGGGAGTGGGGGGAGATCTAGGATAAATTAGTAACACTACACCCACTTATTAAACAAAACTGTGACCTTATATGTAAACCATCCAATTATCATCACCACAGTGATGTCAAATTCAGGATGATGGAAAATAATTATTTTCTGTGACATCAAAAATAGAAGATAACACACTAATATTCCTAGTATTTTTGTAAGTTCAGAAAGAAAATAACCACTGGGGAATTTTATCTATGAAGAGATTGCTTAAACTTTGAAGCTTGATATTTTAAATGAGTTGTAAAATACTATCTGCTGTCATGATTTGGTACTTATCAATTTCTGCAAGTATCCATCTATTTAAAGCAATTCTTTAAGAATTTTGCCAATCTGTCATCCATGGCCTTTAAGGAACTGTTTTCATAGGTACATTCCTKTCCACAACTTACTGTTCAAGAAAGTCTTTCTTCAAGCATTACATGAATTTGAAAGATAGGAACACCACACTGGTTTGTTCAGTTAATTTCARGGTCACAGAGTTAAAAGCCACTATATAAAAACTGCTAGTCCAAAGTTCATTGATCAGCTCTTTACTGGACAAAGTGACTCACCTACTGTATCTTAATTAACAATAGTAGAGGCCCTCCAATTTTGTTACAGTCCATTCTACTAGTGATAGAACATTCTAGGTTCTGAAAGAATTTTGACAGTTTCTTAATCATATTTTCTCATAATCATCCCAGAGCTCTATTACATAAAAATTCCCATTCCTTACTCAAATAAATTTTGCTTTTCTTTAGTTGCAGTAAAAAATTTTATCTTGCCCTAATAATAGAATTTTCATTTTAAAACACAAACAAATTTCTGTTTCATCTGGTTAAAACACTTATTTTGGGCAAGATTAACCTCTTCAGACACATCACACTTCACCATTCATTCATACTGGTTCACACTATCAATGGCAGTTTTCATTGTCTCTAGAGAATACACAGGAGCTTTTTGACTCAACAGCCACATCAAGTCTAAAATATGTGAAGCCTTACCGTATTTCTCATAGTTCACTTTGACACCTGAACTTTTTTTTTTTAAATTAATTGCACACTAACAGAAGCGTAAGAGCATAATACATTCCAAAATATTAATCTCTGTGACTTTGTACAGAGAACATAAATTATGCATTAAAGAACAGAATTACACATTATCCCTGAGGTATTCCACTTACACAATATTATTCTGTGGTTTAACRAAGACCACATGTTTCCTTTCTGTCATGTCCTGCTAAGATCACTTGTGTCACATCAGAATAAAAAACTTAACTTTTCCACTGGTACACAAAGAAGGAAAAACACCCAAATATAGACAGATGAGCTCTTGAATCAGATGGTAAATGGGTCTTATTTGTCTTAAACATTAAGAAAATCCTAAAGAGACATCAATATGTCAAGGTAGTATCAATACTTACAACACTTACAGTAATATTATTTGTTACAATATGGTGAGGACTTTTAGGGTTTTTTTTTAATACTGTATTCACATCTAATACTACAAAAACCAAAGAGGTGGAAAAAAAAATCAGTGGAAACAGTTTTCACTATTCTTTGCATCTCTGACAGCTTTTTAAACAGTGTCACTGTTCCTTGTTTTTCCTTTCCCATGGATCAATTTTCATATTTTGCTGTCGTGTGACAAATACAAAACCCAAAAAGCATGCAAAAGTCACAAAAATTACATTCACTATAGAAGTCAGGACTAGAATTCAAAGCAACTTGAAATGTAACATTTGTTTTCTAATTTATAAAGGGACATCAGTGAAATCATGAATTAAGCTTACAATTATATCCTAGCTCAAATCTAAGAATTCTCCCACATTCACAGAAGGCTACACTAACTTGATTGCTAAATTAGTTTAAATTTCTCACATCACTAGGCATTACAAAAATACTAAGTCTTTTTGTTAGTGCTTGCATGATGTCAATACATGTGTAAGGYTCCTCAATATTTCTTTCTGCCAATTGCAGTTATCAGTCACCACCCACCAACAATTACAAGATAAAAAAATAGTTATTAGATAGTTCAGATGTTTCAAGATTTGGGAAATTTCATCACAGAATGCCTCTGCAAAGACAACTACCAGSATCTCCCTAAACACAGAGGTTTAAGAAGAAAAATCTAAGTCAAACTAGCCTATAATCAGGCTGAGTATTTAATAAGAGGAAACAGTGCTGGTTTAAGACAAATAATTATTTAGATTTTWTACTGACACATACAACTTCACCTTRAAGCCCTTAACTAATGGCATTACAGAAATATTAATATACTAACAAAATTACCATCTCTATAATGTCTACTCTGTATTTTCACAACGTCCATATACAAAAACCACMTAAGTAGAGTTGAAGAAAATTAATCAAAACCTTCTAATGTATCCACATACGACAATTCTCCTTCCTTAAAAGCGTAAGTATATAACTTTAAATATCTGTTACAAAATACAAAAAAGGCGAGAGTGGTAATTTACCCATATCCATAGTAAACGGAGTGACTGAAATGGCCAAGAACAATTGTCAGTCCAGAAAACCTAAAAAGTTACACTGTTTCTCAACTTACCCAGCAATGGGCAGTTCACCTCATGTTTGAGCAGAGCTCATTTCCCCTGAACGCAAGTACAGAAGAGGCTCTCTTTTGCTAAACTAAGAGTACTGGTAAATCCCTTGCCTCCCACCTTTAAATCCAGGCAAGAAATTAGCAACCATTTCCTGGAACAGAATTAAGTATCAGAATACACACAACATATACAAAGGCTCATTTTCATGAGATGTGTACAAATCTTTAGGGAATTAACTTGAAGTAACAAATAAAATTGTTGAAAGCGTCCATTTTCCACTCAAGCAATGACCAAGGGAGAAAGGGCAGACGAGTTACGATATTTACTGACAAAAACAGATCAGCATTAAAACACAAACTATCTGCATGATAGCCTTGAGTCAAGCAAGACCTTTTTGGTTTAACCAGCATACGATGCAAATCTGGTAGTAACTTCATGTCAATTTGCATGTAAAAGCATTCCAACAGTACTGGATCCAAACCAAACCGCTAACTTCCATTTGCTCCCAGTAGAAAATCCACGCTACTGTGAGTCCAGGTTGGCTCCAAAGTTACAAAGGATACCTACAAAACTCATTACTGTTTCCCTTATCAGTAAGTACTTCCAGGCAAGATGCAARGACTTCCAAGATTGTATTACTGCTTTCAGACCTCTGCTGATTCCTGCGTATCTTACTGTTACTTGTTTATACAAAGTCATCTCAGGTAATAGATAACCAAAAGGTAGTATTCTGTTTTACTGCACTTTATTACCTCACCATGCATCTMCTACACACAAGCTGCATTTATTGAGAATGCAATCTAAACATTCTCCTTCTCCCTCAAATTACATCACATGTGTACACACATTTTGCAATCATGAGCAAAGGCAATTCTTGTCATACTTTCCTTCAGATTTACAGGGCAATAATTTTAACGCATGGTCATGGGAACCACTCTGGACCACAAGAAATCTATAAGAATGGACAGAAGGAAAGCTGATACATCTGTGTCCTAGAGCAATCTACACAGGAAAAATCTAATTAAAAATGCAACTATCAGTAGTTTGCCAGAGTCCCCAAACACAGTGTGAAAACTAATGTCCTGAACTGTCACAAAGCCAACTAAACTTTACTACTTGGCTTTCCTACCTACACATTTTTCCCCCTTTGGAATTTTTTTTGTTTGCTTTTGGTTTGGGAGGTGTGTATGTATGCACGGTTCTGTTTGTTGGTTTTTTTTTGGTCTTGTTTCATTTTTTTAAACTTTTTTTTTTTATTTTTTTAATTAATTTTTAATTTAAAAAATTTTTTTTTAATTTTTAATTGAGATGATTTTAAGAAGATTTTATTAAATAAAATCACACTTTTCTAAACTGCTTCTTTCTACTACTAGTCTGAGCATACAAGTCTAACAAGAATTAGGTTATTTTCAAAACTAGMAGGAAAAACTAGCATTTTAATGGTGTATTCTAGATCTCCTTCAAACACTGARCTACACTGTGTATGTCTATATATGTTTATGCATATATCAACAAATATGGAAAAAAATGCAGCATATAGACATACCACATAAATGAATGTACAAAGTAATCAATATTTATTCATCACTGTCTATTTCTCAGGAGTTAACACATCCTTATGTGGACCTAGAAGGAGAATACATGAATAAATGACTAATCTTATATACAAGGAAGTTTTCTGTTTCCCCTAATAYGCTCTATAACTGTATACACTTTCCAACGATTAGGATGGATATACAGCTTCCAGATTTTACACCACTCCAGTTGCAGTAAGAACTGTGCAGGTTTAGAAACAACTGCGAGTCCAAATCCAGACCTTTGCAACTTCCTATGGTAACCTAACAGTTAACTTAGCAGTTTACTTTTAATTTGTGCAGAGCCAAAAAGAAAGGGGGGTAGGAAAAATAAGACATAACAGACACACTCAAATATAAAAATTAAGACCTATTAATGACCAACTCCTGCAATCATATAGAAGAAACAATTTGTTCTACAAGGAATCTGGTATTTGTAGTGTGTGCTCAAACATTCCCACTAATTTAATGTTCTCTATATCCCTCTCAGCAGTTATCTTCCTCCTCATCACAGTATTAACTGCTTCTAGCATCACTCACAAGTCATTCCTATGCTGCCCAGGCTCATTTACACAGTGTCAATACTCATGTCCATCTAACTTTCTCACATGTCCTGTCAGACAGGTAAAAAAAAACCCAAAAAGTACCTGCTATGGCTGATTTAACATTAAGWGACAGATAATGGCTAAAATCATTATGTTTCCTCCCCCTGTTTCTTGCAGGACACTGCCCCCATCCCCTTCTGGATTTTCAGTAAGCTTCAAAGAGCTCAAGGATACTAAGTTCGCACACTTATCAAACTTTGTTTTACTACATTATTGGTTGTACTGACACCTGATCATCAGGTCAACTTAAGAAACACTGCTACTACAACCAACTACAAAGTAAGACTCCTTCTCCAACTTTGCTTTTAAAATAGTGCCAATAAGCATGATTTACTAGCACAGAATCACAGAATGGCTTGGGTTGGAAGGGACCTGAAAGATCATACAGTTCCAAGATCCCTGCCATGGGCAGGGACATCTTCTGCTACCAGGTTGGTTAGGGTCCCCATCCAACCTGGCCTTCAATACGCCTGTGATGAGGCATCCACAGCTTCTCTAGGCAACCTGTTTCAGCTTAAGAACATCCTGAGACAAACACAGCATTGTATATTCAACAAAGACCACAGTCATGTCTGGAATGACAGCAAAACTTTATGAACTGGTCAGAGTTTAGTGTCTATAACAAATAAGAACCCCTGCCTCCTTCGTGGTATCCAAGATTTGTGCATAAAACACTTGAGTTTCCATCATGTAACAAGGTTTCCATCAGTACACAAGTCATAACATGCATTACACAGACTCTAGTCTGCATATAGCAAGCCACACTTYTAAGTATAAACCAAGAGTCAGTCTGCCAGTTTAGCCAACTCTCTGCTATACAGCAAAGCTGCYTTCTACTGGACATAAGCTATTTTCCTTTACTGTCTGGTCCACAAGTGCTGCTCTTGCTTATGCCTATGGACAGAAAGCAAGGTCTCTTCCTCAAATATCTGTCAATCCCTCAAAACATGAAGACTTGCCCTTACCTCTTCTCTCTCTTCACTCCTTTTCTTCTCTCAGTGGAAGTTAGACAAAATATGGGACTAGGAAGAGAAAAAGAATGAGTGGTAGAAGGGAAATAAAGGTAAAAGCAGTTACAGAAAGAGTAAGGATTAGTTTATTGAACAGAAATAAAAGAAGCAGTAGGCAGAAATATACTAACAAACACCATGCTTAGAGATTTTAGGTTTTCTATCTGCAGAACTCAAAACCCAAGATTGAAAATTACCTGCCAATTGCTTGATGTCTTTAAGTTTAATAAACACCTGCTATACTTCGGAAATAAATCACACAAAAGAAAGGCCTAGCGATTCAAAAMCCATGAATTATTTGAGCTGGAGAGTCAAGAAACTGTAAAATACAAAACAGCACATGAAGAGGAGTAAGAGAAAAATTATTTCTTAGAAATAATATTTCATAGAAATATTGCTCATTGCATGGAAAAGTGTATGTTAGCTACCTAACATTAGCCTGCAATAGTGTATCACTGAGAAATGTAAAATGCCCTTAAAGAAAAATTCAACGTCTAAGAACACAAATAAAATGGTTTTCCAGTAAAAGTATCTTTGCTTTATGTCCTTTTTCATATCAGCTACTTTACCATAAATGTTTATTTCACCATCTAGCACAAAAAATATAAAAAGCTGTTGATAAAACTTAGATGRAATGTCTGTATGTGACTTAGCAATTACTCTCCAAGAAACATTACATCTGCTACTTTACACTATTATTTTTGACAAACATAATAAAATATAAAGACCTTATGYAAGTATATATAGTCTACATTCTGTAAGAATACTCTAATTCACATCTACCACTGTAAGGGCTAAGCCTATTTATTTTTTATTAAATGTAACAGTATACCTCATGGCAATTCAATCACCAGTATTCCTTCCAAGAAGTACAGATTTTGGGGTGGAAAAAATATATGGCTAAAACCAGATACTGGTATTGCCCTAAACACTATAAACATTTTGCTAGCTTCATTATATCAAATAAACTAATTATTTTTTTCTACTGTTTAGTAAGACTTGCAATTATTAACTACCTACCACAGAAGAGGTAAATTCTTTTGACTTATTTCAAGTCTGACACTTCAGCTAAGCATAGTTTTGATATTTTTTCACTTACACAGATTCCAGAAACTAGCTCCTCCTTTCTATCTGTAGCATTTGACTTACCTAATTAGCTCAAAAGTGCTTCTACTTTTACCCAGGGATGTCATTTCCAGACATTCACCTAACTGCTACACTTAAGCCTAGGAATCTAAACACAAGCAAGTCAGAAAGTCACATTCTTTCAAACACAAACTTTCCATTCTTTCTGGCAGTTAGAAGAACTCCTTTGTGTCATTTTAACCACAATTCAACCTGACTGTATTTTTTTGGCAAMAACTTGGCAGAATTTCAATGTTCTTTACAAAAACTTGGGGAGGACACTRGCAAGAAAAAATGAGGGAACAGATGGGGGGACTATATCGTTCAAGGACACACTAAAAATACAGAAGTGTAAGATCAAAAAATCCTTCCTAGTTCCAAGAAAACAGAATCCAATTTATTTTCAATTGAAATTATCTTGCAAAACTGTCTTACTTGGGTTAAGAAATGTAGATTCCATACATTTTAATATTATAGCATTTTAACTCTTAGCTATGGCAATGAAGATTTTAGTAGGTATTTTCACTTGTACTAAGAGAGGTATAAAATACTTAATCTTTAAACAAGCAGTAAGAAATTCTGCCCAGCAATGGAAGCTCAGCACACAGCTTTTAATCTTCACTACTACTGCCACACAGAAGGGGACAAAAAGATGCAGTGTCTGGCTTTTATTTGTCTTTCAGCACAAAAGATGTGACTCTAAAGTAAGCCAGAGAACAAACATTTAAAAGAATCCCACAAGGCAGTCATTCATAAAAATCCAGAATAATATTAAAAAATACACATCAAGTGTTCCTAGCCTAAGCAAAAGAAAAAAAAAATCAGCAGAATTACTTGGTAAGGGTAAAGTGCCTCCCTCAAATGCCTTATCACCAGTAAAATAACTACTTTATTGTTTCTCAATCATATACAAAGTATTCAGTTTCTTTCGCAGTTTTAGAATCACAGGTTTGGAAACCAAAGGAGATGTAATCACTCTGTACCTTCTTCAAAAGCTATATACAAGCTGCTCTAATTCTCAAGTCTTCAGTTTAAGCAAAATTAACTAAAACCAGTCCTTACTGCAAAAGTTTCTTTAAACCAATAGTTAAAACAGGATTAACTGTCTAGACTCAGAATGTCATCTGTCTTGTGCTAGTTTCCAACTCAGCTCCATTACAACCATTCAAATTACAAGTCAGGTTCCTCTGCCTACTCAAGGCAAGCCAAGAGCATCMCTGACTATTAAAAAGTAGCTTTAGCCCAATCAATTTGGAAGAGCGAAAGAATAATRAACACCAAAAAATTCAAATACTCAAAATACCTCAGGGTAAACGACTGAATCTACCATCCTGTATACAATTTTAAATTCAAAACTGGCAAATACAGGCTATTAGTTTCATCGCTTTCTGTGACTGATAAGTAACCTCTGCACAACATCCTTAACTCTGAAATGGAGAAACATGAATGTGATGGATGGACCATTTGCTGGATAAGGAAYTGGCTGCACGCTTGCACTCAAAGAGCTGCAAGCTGTCAAGTTCAATGTCACAGTAGAGACAAGTCATGAGTGACATTCCTCGGGAACTGGTATCGGGACAACGGCTGTTTAAAATCTTTGTTGGCGACATGGAATAAACACGCTCTCACAAAGTCTGTCAACATGAAGCTCTGTAGTGTGGCCAACACTCYTGGAGGGAAGGGGTATCATCCAGAGGAACCTTGACAGACATGCAAGATGGYCCTAGGAGAACTTACATTAAGTCCAACATGGCCAAGTACAAGGTGCTGCAGCTATGTCAGGGCAATCTGAAGCACAAGTACAGGCTGGGCAGAGAAGAGCCCAGAGAAAGACAGAGCCTTGGCGGTGCTGGTTGATGAGAAGCATGACACAGCTCGGCAGTGTGTACTCCCAGGCCAGGAATCCAATCATGCCCTGAGCTGCATCAAAAGCAGTGTGGGCAGCTGCTCAAGGGAGSTGATTCTGCTCCCATGCTCCGCTCTCAAGAAATCCCACCTGGAGTTCTTTGCCAAGCTCTGGGGTCCACAGCACAAGAAAAAAATGGACCTGTTAGAGCAGAGGTCACAAAGATAATCCAGGGGCCTGAGCACCACTCCTACAAGCACAGGCTGAGAGAACAGCATTATTAAGCCTGGAGAAGAGAAGGTTCTGGAACACCTCAATGAAGCCTTTCAGTACCTAGAGGGGGTTTATATAAAAAGAAGGAGAATGACTTTTTTACATAGTAGATAGTGAYAGGACAAGGGGGAACAGTTTTAAACTAAAAGATGAGAGATTTAGAGTAGGTGGTAGGAATATTCTCTTTACTGTGAAAGTGCTAAGGCACCAGAAACAGGCTGCCCAAGAAGGAAGCAGGGCATGCCCCATTCCTGGAAGTTCAAAGCCAGACTGATGAGGCTTTGAGCAGCCTGGTCTAATGGAAGGTGYCCCTGCCCATGGCAAGGGCGTTGGAACGAGATCATTTTGAAGGTCCCTTCCAGCTCACACCATTCTATGATAAGGGGGCCTACAATATATTATACATCTTCCTTCCTAAGTTGCAATATAAAGTCAATAATGTAATTAAAATTTAGTCTTATCATCTTGTCTTTGAACTTGATGGCAATTTATTTTTGCGACAGAGATATAAAAGTGAATGATTACCTAGATTACAATGGTGCAAAATACACAAAACTCAACTACAAATGAGAATAAAATAAAAACACTTTCCTTAACCTGAGCCTGCAGTATGAAATGTTAATATTTATACTATCCAAATGCACACTTAAAACTGAATTCTAAACAGGAACAATACTATTTTGGCAAGTGCCTGATTTGCAAAACTGCTGGTCCCTTCCAAGTCTCATCCAGGTTTTACAACACTGCATCTCCATCTAAGCAGTGTATGAACTACCACATGAAACAAGAACACTCTTCTAATACAATATGCAAAACTAACCCACTCTACTTGCACAGGATGCAGTCTGTGCACTACTACACTATATTCCTCATATGCACTTTGGAAACACATAACTAGAATGGACACTGATTTACCAGAGTTCTTGCCAATATTTTAACTTTTAAAAGTAAGATACAAMAACACTTAGGCATGTTAAAAAATATACTATGTGCAATAAAACTGTCTGTCTTTAAACGTTTACAGATAACCTTAATCATTAAAACTTTATAACAACCAACACAGCTTAAAATCTTGCATTTCATTAATGTAYTATTCCAAGAGAAATAAAAATAATCTCAGTATYTCCTAGCAAGTGTATGAAACCTTGAAAAGATTTCKCTTAAGTACTTGTTTGTTATGCCTTAACCTAAGATTAAAAAGCTYAAGCAGTTTTTCTTTGAACATAACTACAGCAGGTATTTTCTGTAATATGAAGTTCATGAGCAGAATTTTGGATCCTCTAAGAGGTTAGGTTTTGTGGGTACAGTTCTTTGGTTACTAAGAAAATGTGAACACTGAAGTAGATAGAAAGAGCCACCTTGCACCATTCAAAAGCACACTAAAATTAATATTTTAAATAATCCAGAATTTGGAAGCATGGAATTGAGTGTCTTTTTTCTAATCCACACTCCACATCTGTTGAAATCTTTTTTCCCCTAGACATGCCTTAAGTGTAACTCTTAGCAATAAATCAGAACTACTAGCTGCACAGTGGAAACACTTAAACAGTGTACCTGTCGAAAAACCACTAATGGAACTGGCTTTTAAGAGATTGAAAAATGCTCATTTGTATGGAAGTCACAAGAATAACATCRAAGCACCTGTTTAGGATCTCTGCAGAAGTTTGAATTGGGTTCTATTTTGTATCTGCACCCATCTATACCTCTCCCATAAAATTCTGTTAGCATGTCATGTGACAATCGCAAAATACTTCCATTAAACCTTCACTTACATCAATCTAGTTAGAACAATAYCACGATTCCACAATTACATACACCGCCCCTCAACTCAGTCCCGCAAACTGTCCTCATTAAAATTAGTTTTAGTGTGCATGCAAAATACTGCTCTTAGTMAAACCAAGATCAGAACTGGAAAAACACTACAGCCTTCAGTGTGACACTGATTTCTGAATTTCTGCTGCTTTCCAACAGAACTGTAATAGTTTTGTGTGCTGAAACTGTAGAAGAGAAATCGGGAGCTGCATTACCTCAAAGTAACCTGAAGAGGTTACTTAGTCCTAAGAAAAACTTTCCCTAGATTTAGTCTAAAGAGTCAGTATATTTCCCCTCTGGAATTTCCCAGACGGCAAAAACACTCACCCAAAAGGCTAAGTGATAGTTCAGCAAATTTTTCCTTCAGATATGAAAAGCTTCAAGACACATAAATGGTTCCATAATGCCAATCCATACTACTGCTTTTGTAACACAATGTTTATGGAACAGAAATGTGTCTTAAAAAAAAAAAAAAAAAAAAGAAATTTAGATTTCAAACCTTCCCTCCTGAACAAGAGGCTTGTGTTAATTTTGGGGGAGGGGCGTATTTAATTCTTTATGAATATAGAAATTAGAACATCAGTAGAGTTAAAAAAATAAAAGCAAAAATTGTTTTGTAGTCTCATCTCCTTAAAACAAATCACAGATCTGTTTTTACAAATGGAGAAACTGAGTCACGAAGGCAAACTGACTCATTAAAACTCACACAGGAAAACTCTGGAAGATCTCTCTAAATTCCCAAGAGGTTCTCAGTGCATAAAATAAGCTGTAAAATTTCAAAATTAGTATTATTTGGTTTATTTCATTAACCTTTCCCAAACACTCTCTTTGTAAAGTGTACGAAGTTATTTTCCTCTAACTTGAATCAGAAGTCTGTTGGAGAACATGACATGAGGACTTGGAGACTGCATAGCCCTTCAAGCCAAAATGTCAGAAAAAAAAAAAAAATCAAGAACAGTAGCTTTCAACTGAAGGAAAGAAAAAGCAAAAGGTCTCCATAAAGAGTTGTATATTCTTTAGAGTCTTCTTCATGTACTTTTAAATAAACAGAAAAAGACACAGTTTAGGAAAAAAAATCGTATTTATATAAATAAAGATGATGGAAGCATGCATTACTGGAGAATTAATGAAATCAGTCAGCCTTTGGCCTCAAAACACACTAAAGGCATGCATTAACAACACCCTAAAAGTCTAACTATCTTACTGTATAATTTTAGGTATACCTTAAATCACACATCAGTACTTCTAAATGGTATCCAAATGAAAATTCTTCAGAGACTCAAGACAGCTTTGCCACTTCAATACCTCACTTTTGATTGTTTAAATCCAGAAGATTCTAAAGCTATACTGGAATAGGAATTCATGTCTCACTAATTTAAAGCATGAGATTAAAAACAAGAATTAAAATAGGTGAAAAAAAATTTATTGTTATTGTTGTTTAAAACACACCATTTGCAGCCTCTATAGTATGCATCAGAGTACACTACACCAACTACCAAATAATGAATCCTTGTGACCTCCCTTCCCCCCACTCAAACATATTTATAGTGGTGATACTAAAAGGTTCATATTTCATTTAGGAAAAAAATTAGAGGTTACAAACTGCACCTTCCCTCAGTATTTGTATGTGTATACCATTTATACAGCAAAATACAAAATAAATTGAAGAAAAAAATGTAATGCCAAGATTACACGGTAGCAGAAGAAATTCCACGTCTTTAAATAAAGTAACAGGTTATAATCTCACATGCATTATTCCCGTAAGTATTAAATTCATTTTGTATTCTCAAACTATGAATACATGGAATTACTACACTGTTGTCCAGTGAAGGTATTTCCTGGAAGGTGAACATGACGTTTACACATGTCTTTCCACAAAGAATGTAGCTGACTGTCTTAGTGATCTTAATCCACTACTCGTGTTGATAAATATTACTGATTTTATGTTGCTAGTAGGACAGACAGATGTACAGTATCGATCACAAACACAGGAGCTTTTCCAATTTATCAAACTGACATACATATTACCTTCCAGCACCAKATACACACCCCTCGAAGGAGCTGCTTGAATCTGTTGCCTCCTTCTACCCCCCTTCTCCCCGACAAGAGTGGTCTCGTTCACTTGCCTTTCACACACATAACCAATAAAATTAATCAGCTGGAACACAGCATTTTTAAATCGCAGTAAAGTCAAGAGATGTTTTGTACGTTATTTGAAGGGAAGAGCCTTTTCACTTAAATATAGTAAGACTCTAATATGCTGCAGACAAACGCACTGCATGGGGTGTGGAGGACCCGAGCTGATTAGATTACCACAACATCAGCCTGAGGCCGCCATTTTTAGACTCTCTAAAGGACAAAAGAGGGAAATTAATAAATTTGCTCCACATTTTTTTAAAAGTAACTTTAAAAGTATAGCGATGATAATCAATTAATCATGCATTGTAACTACTGCCATGGATATGCCTTGCTATTCTCCGATCTGAACCCTGACTAACAAAAACGCTTCATTATTATTCCTTTAAGGTACTGTAAATAAACAGACTAAAACATTCCTAAATCTAGATGCAGCACTGAACTTCTGCTTTTGACGACACGTAATACGTACCATTTTAWGGACCTCAGGGCTTTCAAACACCGCACATTCCCTAATAGCCGAGTATGGGGGAATACAGGATCTTTATAATCAGGCTATATGATGTTTCTCTACCCTATTTAGTAGTACACAGTGAACCGTTTGTTTCTCTTCCCTTATATCTGCAGCAATAGGGTCTAACCCAGCAACACTTACTGCTTCAGGAAAGAGACTGAAATATGCCACCCAGGGAACACGAACACTGGCTGCAGAAACTAAAGCAAGAAAGGGGTGCACCAGTATAACTACTTACAGCCTCGAGAAAGGGGGTGGGGAGAATTATCCCCTTTTAAATTGGCACAGAAACTCCTGGGGACAGCTCTCCGTTTGCCCAGGTTACACCACGAAGAGAAGATATTAACAGGGAGGCAGGCAGGGAGGCGGGGGTGTGGAAGGCAAAGAGATTAGGCCTATAACGAGCCATTTTAGTACCACAAAGCAAAAATATACAGGATGGAGGAAAAGAATAGGCTTCCCCAAGCTTCATAAAACTCAATACGCAGTCCCAATAACGCACAAACCCGTTCTGAAAACCGCCAGCCCAAGGAAGCCTATGTTGTCACATAATATAATGAGCCTTTTGGCTCATTTTCCAAGCATAATGTATAAATCTGGCGTAACTGCCAAAAAATTCTCCTCAGCTCCTCCAGTTACAGTAACCCGCCATATTCATAAGATATAGCGACAGCCTGCCATTTTTTAACCAAACCCCACAAAAGGAAAAGCAAATTCAAGGCAACTTAAACAGAAATTAAACGCATTTCACAGTGGGAAGGAGTTATACTCGCACCAAAGGTAATGAGGCGCTCCCATCGCATTTCATTCCCCCTTCCCACTCCCCCCCTCCCCCAAAGCACCCACAGCAGAATATGCTGGTAATAACCAAAAGACTCACCTGTAATGGTCACAGGCCAGGCAGCAGGACCCCTCAGCTGAGCCCCTTCTCTATCCCAACCAAAACAATGCAAGAGCCCCACTGCGGATATCCCTACCCTAAGCAGGACTCAGCCCTCAGCAAGCTCTAGTAAAAGAAAGAATAGGGAAAGAGGAGACCCCCCCTCCCCCCAAACCTAGCTCAGTGCGCGAAGCCCTACAGGGACCAGCTCAAAGGCGCCTTTGCCCTGGGACCTGTGTACAAACCCCGCTGCTGCCGCGGCTGCTCCCGTGCCTCCCTCCCTCCAGCCTCCTACGCTCCCTTCTATGTCACTGCCTCTCTCTGGGAAAATGGCGTCCGCTCTCCCCTCCCTCCCCCTGCACGGGGCTCACCCGCCCCGCCTGACAGGGGCAGGGTTACCAAGGCGAAGCCAAACAGCCGCCATTTTGCTTACGGGCCGGGAGCGCAGCCCGCGCCCGCCGAGCCCTCAGAGTCCATTTTGCAACACGCCGAACGGCTCCGGGGTCTGGGCGCGGCCCCGGCACCAGACTGCGGCAGGGGCTGGGCAGGGGGGCCGTAAGGAGGGAAGTAGGGCAATGGAGGAGGGGCGGCTGCAGCGGGGGCTGGCGCCGGGGGCGATCCGCAGCCCTGGCGGCGCAGCTCGCGCGGGAGGGGCGGGGGCTCCGTCCCGGCCTGTTGTGGGGCCGAGCGCGGGCGGGAGCGAGGGTGTCTGAGTCAGAGCTGCATCCTCCGAGGAATAAACGCCAAAACTCCCTCCTCGGCCGCTCTCACACCCCCAACCTTCGGCTTCTTCCTCATGACCATCGATGCTCTCGGCATACGTGTTCTTTATGAATCTCAAACARCACATTTCGGCCCAAACTGCACGAAAAGCCGGGCACACTCGTCGGATCTCACAAACGCAGAAGAACTGACTGAGGGGCGGGGAAGAGGGGAGCGAAAAAGGAGCGGGAGTTTTTGCAGATCTGCTTAGGCGGTTTTGACTGAAACTCAATAACTGACACTCGAGGCTGCGAATCTTCCCCGAAGCGTTTAGGACTCATATATAAGGCAAGTGGGAGAAAGCTTCTTTCCTTTAAGCGAGAGGGACAGCACTCACTGAAGGCGCTTCTGTTCTGCAGGGAACGAGACAAGCAGTGAACAAGCCTCGTTTGCCCTTTAGGGAACAGCACTCGGGGAGCAAGAATGGCGCTCTTCCATCCAGACCAGCAGGCGCTGTCAAAGCCGGGAGCTCGCTCAGCCTTTCAGAGCAGACGCAGTCTCTGCTATTCGTAATGCTCCCGTCTTCCTGCCACCATTTCTCCTCCCAGATCCCGCTCTACCCGTACGCCGCCCTGCCTCCCCTGCCCGGCTTCAGCCCCTCCAGCGATACGGCTGATTGAGGGAGGGGAGGTGGCGGCTGGGGTTTCGTTTGACGCCCACCAGGGGCTGAGCGAGCCTCCTTCAGTGCGCAAACTCGGGGCACCAGATAAAAGCTGGGCTGGCAGCTCTTACCCTGCCTCGATGGAGCCGCCACATTCGGGTGACTGGAGAAGCAGTTAGCAGCAGCGCCATAGACTAGCGTCCCCCCACACCTTGAGCACAGAGAGTTTGGGGCTCTAAACAGCTGCTGCTGCGGCAAGAGGGAGCCGAGGTGAAGGGATCTGCTAGCTGGTTGGACGCAGAGGAGGCGGCTGTAATGGGGCATTAAGTCTGAGGGAGGAGGGGGGGCGATTAAACGTCTTGTGATCATGGCGGAGTCTATGGGTATTTTTTTTCCTGTCTAACTCTTCTGTGCGTGTGTCTCTTGTTTCTTTCTCTCTCTCTCTCCTTAGGGCGCTTGGCTGGGGCTGCTCGCTCGGGTTCTGCCTGTTGTTGCGCGAAATGGCGGCTGGCGTCTTGGTGGGTTTGGTTGTCGGTTTTTTGTGTAGGGCTTTTTTTTTTTTTTCCCTTCCCCTCCTCTTCCCCTCCCCGCACTTGTGCCTTGGCTGCGKCTCCGCAGCGAACCGCGGCGGAGCCCGAGTCAGGAGGGGGGCGGGAGCGGCGCGGCAGCCAATGGCCGGGCTGGCCGGGGTGGCCCGGCGTGCCCTGATTGGCTGGCGCTGACATCATCCTGCAGCAGGGGCAGCCGCAKCTGGGCAGGGTCGGGAGCTGCCGGGGGAGGCAAAGGGAGAAAACGGGCGCCATGATCCCAGCGCCTGGGAGGACACCGCTTGCAGGGCGTCCCCGAAGAGCTGGCGAAAACGAAAGCGGGACCAGGCCTGGGTTTCTCTTTCCCAAACAGCGCCGGGGCTGTGCGGAGACGAGCGGGGAACGAGCGAGAGGGGAGCAACTCGTGCCTGCCTTTGTAACTGCGTCAGTACAAGATGGCGCAGGGTGTCCCTGGAGAGGGAAGGGAGTTGCACGTCCGCCGGAGGTCATGTGACCGCGTTGCATTCCTGTGGGGTTTGGCTGCGGACCAAGCTGGCTTAGGCGGTGGCGGCGGCTGCCCGGGAGAGCCCGGGCTTCCCTCCCCCTCCTCCCGCACAACGTCGTCCGTCCCGCGCTGGTTCCCTTCCCCCATCAGCCTTATGCACGAGGGTGTAGCTGCTGCCGAGGAAGGTTCTCGCTTCTCTTCTTACTCTCCACCCACCTCCAGGGTGTAGCTGCTCTTGGGGGAAGCTTTCCATTTCGCCCCCTCTCTGCGCAAGGCTTTACCCACCGCCAGGGAAAGTTCCCCCTGGGCGCCTTCTGGCTCCGCCCGAGCGTGGGAAGCCGGGTTCGCTCGCGGTAGTGCCGCCCGTTCGGTGCGAACGCACTCTGCTCTAAGTTAAGTTCCCGGGTTTATGGAGTGTTTCTTGCCGGATCAGTCGTTTAAAACTATGTCTAAATGACCTCATTAAAGCAGCTGAGGAAAACGCACAGGCTGTGCGGAGTTGTTCATCTGACAAGGAGGTCTTGGCCGTTCTAATGTTGCTGTGCCTGGGTACGGGRTGGAGGGGCCAAGGGAGAATCTGCGAGGTGTTCACGACGTTATTCTGTTCAAACAGGAGAAGTGGATCCCTGTTCTTTGTGTGCTGTTAAATCCTATTGCAGTTGAGCAGCTTTCTGTGGAGCGATGGGGGTATTCCAAAGTCAGGCCGCAAATGGCCTGCAACTAATTTAACATGGGAATTGATGTACGTATACTTAGTGTAAATACTGCGAGGACTCCCTGTGTTGTACTTGCTGAGGTCCATAGGAAAATGAACTCGTTACACAGGTCTGGATAGGCCTGGAAGGTTGGCAAACATATTTTCGGGGTCTTTTTTTATTTCAGTGTGTTGATGTATGGGAAGTGAAAAAATTTATGTTTTCCAGTACTAATTCGTTTCTTTGAGAAATGGAGTTCTTGCTGTTTGGTTGAGGTTCTCATGTTTTCAAAGCAATTCAGAGCTAGTTCCAGTATCTTGTTCTTGTATGCCAAGGTGTAAATTCAGCCAGAGCATCTAATCTAATTAGCAAATTAACAGTTAAAATTGTTGATGGTTTAAGGGTGTTGGTTTGTTTCATTTAGAATGCTTCACTTTTTGTGTTCACAGTTTGTCCTTAGATACGTGGTTTTTTTGGTTTTTTTTTTTTTTCTATTTACCTCCAAAGTAGGAGGCATAAAACTTGAATATTTCACGGATGTGCTGTTTGAGAGCTACTGGAATGAAAGTAACTGAGTGTATGACTAATAYAGAAGATTCCTGTATAATACATGCTCTTTAATATGTGTTACATAAGTAATATGGTGAGGTGGAGTTCAGTTACATAAGCACTGACTGGGGACTTGGGAGCTACTGTAAGTAGTTCATATTGGTCTCATATATAGCCTGCAGGGCATCCCTGTGTTGTGGGAGGAGGGGTAGAAAAACAGGATTGGAAACATTTAATAGCACTACATTTTTCCTTTGTAGGTTTATAGAGGATACCAGGAAAGAAAGGGAGAAGACAGTAATTAAGAATGACACAGTGTGAAGCTTTCAAAAGCCTGGAGTCTCATTTGAGCTTAGAAAACTCTGTTTTCTAAAAGAGCAGTTCCCCTCTTAGGTGTCAGAAGGTGGCTGTCAGCTAAGCATTGTGCCAACTGACTTCTGTGCGGAGCAAGATTCTTGAGTTCTAGAGGTTGTGAGGCTGTGCTTTTTTTTAAAAAAAAAACTTACTGGAAATGGTGTTAGGAGGAGGCAGTTGGTTTGTTGATCAAATACTAAACTGACTGGATTACTGGCTGTTATTGTGTAGGCATCATATGACACAAGGTAAATACTCCCTTTGTAATGGAAGCTTCCAGAGAGGCTTTTAGTATGTAGTAATTCTTTTAATACAGCACAGATTTATGTGGGACTTGACACTGTGAATAGTTGGTTGCAGATGTATTAAAGGAAGAACATTAATTTGAACTAAAGATGCAGAAAAGAACCATTTTATTAGTATTTACATTTAGGCATGTGTTCTATAATTATGAAACAGTAATTGCCTGCTTCACTGTAAGAGGTTTGTTTGCATGCTTATGTTAGAAAATAGTTTATTTAGAAAATCAGCTAGAATTTTAGTTCTAGAAGAAGCCTTTTAGGTCACTCACTTTAATAGCAGATTTTGCTCGAAAACTGAGAAATTAATTAAAAATTCTCTGTGTAACTTGCAGCTTATTGTAGAGTAYTTTCACAGAGGTGTGGCTGTACTTCTACGAAGCTATAGAAATGAGGGCAAGTTTTAGTGAACTGGTAGTAATTTCTTGTTTGGTTCAAGGTTGTTTTTATTAGTAGTTCTCAGGGAAGCAGTTATTTTGAAAGAAGCAGTAGCTTTAGCAGTGTTGCAGTGTAGTCTCAAAATAATGCCTTATGTGTTTGATTTACTTGTGCTGCAGGAGATGAATAAAAATGAAATGTGTGTATTTCTTTGAGACAGGGGATTTGCCTAACGGCCAGTCTGATGCACGCTGTTTTTTAATCTGGAAGGAAAGCAAAGAGCTGTCAGGGAGACTAGGTAAAAAGCAGTGTGTAGCTTACAGCTTACCAGGGAAACTAACAATTTCTACTGAACTACAATTTGTTCCTWAATGAGGATACTTCAGTTGGCTGGATGTTCTCCAGCAGTTAGACTTGTGGTTCTAACTTGCCACGATAGCCTGTCTGGTGTGGTCTGAGCTCTTGCTCAGACCTGTTATTTAAACACTGTTGTTTACCTTTAGCCATACARAAGGACTGACAAGAGTTCAAGGGTATTTAGGGGAGAAAGAAGAGAGATACTAACAGTGTAATAGATCCGACTGTGCGTTAATGTCATAGTTGAAACAGTTGAAGTGCTCATGCTGAAAGATGATCCTGGACCTTTTTTCAGCTGTTCATTCTTCTTCCTCCAAGTGATCATGAGGGAAGTAGTAGTGAAGAATGGATCAAACATAAGCCTAATTGTAATGGACGGTTTTCTAATGTGATTCTTCATTGTGTGGCTTGACAAACATTCCTATTTGAACGGGAGTAGAAAGAAGCAGCTGCGAGGAAAATGGAAAAGTGAACGTTTTAATTGTTAGTGAAGTTAGGTATACTTTTTCTCAGGAAAGCTGAAGTTATTAGGGAGTTTTAAGAAGCAATGCTTCCAGGCTTTTGGCTACTGTTACTAGAATCACTGAGTCAAGCACTCTCAAAAGACCTAATTCTAAACTACGAGTAATAAGTTGTTGCTAGATTGATCTTTAGTTGTGGGTGGCAAGAGCACTTTGGACTTACTGAAATTGTAGCCTATAAAATTATATGAAATGTTAATTTTTCTCAGCTACAGGCTAGTAAAGTGTTTATAGGATTTTAGATTTARGCTTATTTTGTTGGAACAGGATAAAACTTGAAATAAGCTTGCGTCTTCCAGAGGTGGCTGATAATCTAATAACTAAGGTATTCAGTGAAGAATTATTTCTACTGGATGAACTCTTAGTTAATTGTAAAAAGTGATACCTGTGACTCACAGCAGTGATACGTGTGGGTCGCAGTGGTCACTAGTCAAATGAATCTGCATGATTTGTATGTAGTAAAGGAGTTCTAGTGACTGACAACTGATCAGTTTATCCACCTGGATGTGAAATACTGTATTCAATGCTCAAACAGCAGCAGGACTTTGCACACTGCTTCAGGCTTTGTGATATAATAAGCCTTTCTGAAAAAGTGGAGATTAGTAAGGTTTTGCTTTCGCAGGAATATAGGTTGCTGGCTGGTTCTACAATTCTTAACAGTTGAGTTCCTCACTTAAAGAAGCAACTTTAAAGCTGTTGTGTGGCCTCCTAATCCTGGGATTAGTGGAATTTGCACCAGGTTCAGCTCGTTGCTATGACCTTTGGGTAGTGAAGTGGGGCAGTGGTTTGTTTTCTCCTTCTAACATGACCTTGTTACTGTCAGTGGAATCTTTTTCATGAGCTACTAGTTGCTTTGGAGAGCTCCATGTAGCTGCTTTCGTAAGTGAGGTAGTGCTCAGACGTTATTATAATGCAGCACTGGCCCTGAAATACTGTGAATAGGAGTTCTTTGATGAAGATTGTGAAAATAACCAGTGACTGAATGGCTCCTGAGTAGTATATGCACAGTGGTGCTTTTTCAGGATCTTCAGGAAGAAAATACCGATAATTTGGAGGCATAGATTATGCCAGAGTTGGGAAATCACTGAACTGGAGACTAGCATCCCAAAATTAGTGCTGAAGGTCGTCATGTCACAGAAAGCAAGATTTTGTGTTTCTTGTAAACTCAGAAACCAAGCAAATCTTAGCTGCTGTATTTTTGTGCTTATTAAGTGTTGGAGAAAATAAACCCTTCTGAAACTACTTATTGTGATTGTGACTGCTCTATCTGTGAGCTTCTTAGTAGTATGGTCATCACTGAGATCRTCTTACTCGGAAGTAGAAATACAGGAGCTTGATTGCAGCAATATATCATGTCTCTTCAAAAGGTTAGCTTGTGAAGACTGCTGTGGACGTACTCAGTGTGGTCTGTTAAGACTGGAAACAGAAATATTCAACAGCCTGGGAGAGTTGGGGTTTTTCAACATGGAAGAGGGAAGCCRCTTGGGGAGACCTCATTGCAGCCTAGTGAGGCACTAGAACAATTTGTCCAGAGAAGATGTGGATGTCCCATTCCTGAAAGTGCTCAGGGGCAAATCGTATGGGGTCCTAAACAGCCTGATCTAGTGGAAGTTGTCTATGCTTGTGGTAGAGGGCTAGGAGCTATATGGTCTTGAAAAGTCCCTCCCAACCCGAACCATTCTATAATGTCTGACAGCAAAAGGTGCACCTAGGAATGGATACCTTTTGAACATTGAGTAACACTGGTTGTAATAATGGATTTGTTTCCAGCAAGCTTCAGTAGATTGGTAACTAATGAAACTTTCTTTGGAGGAGTTCAGTTCTTAGTGTTTTATCTACAGAAGTTAGTATGTGTCTTTCTGTCCAGTTGGCTGTTGTGTATGAATTTTTGATAGCTGTTCCATCCAGTGCTAGAGGTGTCAGAACTAGTGTGGAGGGCACAAGAACTTAAGCTGAAGAGACAGCTGGGAAACAAGCATTAGTATTGAATTTTTGTGCTAAACTCCCTCCTTCCATGTTCCTGCCTTAGCAGGTTTGTGAACTGTTGTGTGATTCTCCAAATTTTAGTGAAGTAAGATAAAAAAATTAGAGGTGCAGAACTCTGCCTCTGTATTAGTGCAGACAAAGTAGTCCATCAAAGAGATTGTGAGACTATAGCTGATCATGACACTGAGATAGTAATTTAATCTCTAGCCTAAGAGGTCTTTTACCAGCTTTATTCTCTTGTATGTGCTAAACAATGTGCTTCTTCATTTTGGGGCACAGTGTTGGTGGCCCAGTTTGCCAGGCTGATGATAGATTGTGCAGTGTGTTCTTATCTGTTGAGCCAGGGTAAGCTGTCTCAAATTCCATGCAGAACAAYTCTGGGCTTTCTAATTAGAGAATTATTAAATATTACTAAATGGCATTGTCACAAATAGCCTGATTAGAAGGATATTCTAGAAACTATTGCTTTTATCAGATTGGTGCTACTTCAAATTCATCTCCAAAGCTGTGCTCCATTACCCCAGCATACATATGCTGGAACAAGCTCATAAGCTTATAAAGGCATGCTGGGCAGTTGTCAGATCCTATTTTTAAACTGTTTCTGAGAAACACTTCTGCTTCCCTATCTCTGYGTAGTCATAGGAAAGGCTATACTTCATGCAGGAGCCACAATGTCTGGTCTCAGCTAACAGTAATTTTTGAACTTGAGTGTCTCCTTCTTAWGRKAKWGKSMWATTGAACTGCACTGACTTCTTTTGGGGAGGGGAGATCATCGCTCACTAGGAAATTGTGGTAGTGGGCTATTGAGTCCTTGACTCTAGGTACTAACTACAAAAGATACAGCTCTCTTTACTCTTGAGACCAGTGACAGGGCATGAGGAAATGGCACGAAGATGAGTCAGGGGAAGTATAGGTTGGATATGAGGAAAAAGTTTTTCACACAGAGTGGTTAAGCACTGGAATGGGCTCCCTCAGGGAAGTGGTCACAGCACCAAGCCTGTTTGARTTGGAGAAGTGTTTGAACAGTGCTCTCAGGCATATGGTGTGATTCTTGGGATGTCCTGCATATGGCCAGGAGTTGGACTCTATGATCCTGATGGTTTCCCCCCAGCTTGGCATACTACAGTTCTAGGTCTGTGGTGCTTGACAATCTAGCCAAACTTTAATAGGAGTCCTCGCGCCAAGTGTCAAAGCACTTGCTTTGCTATATTCAGGGGTGCGCAAGGAGAGTTGAGAGCTGGAACACTTGAAATGGTATCTCTCCTRGTGTTTTTTGAATGTAGCAGGTTTGCTTAATCTGCTACTGATTTGCAGTAACACACTTACTATAAATGTGTGACACTACTGTATATCGCCTTTACATTTTCACATGCATTGGAAAATTACATTCAAATGCAACTGGGTTCTGTAGACAAGTAGAACTAGTATTTTAAGGCTTTTTCTCCCTGTGTCTTAATGTTGCCTACTTTAGTCTAGGCCTGAAATACTGATACTACATATGGCTGTTTACATACACCTGTGCTAGAGAGGGAATTCCTGAATTGAAGGATTACTTCAGAGAATATGTATTAAGTAGTTTGGGTCGAAAAATAAAGAATACCAGTGAAGCATTTAGACTTGATTCTGTTTGTCTCTTAAAATTGGCAAGCAGGAATATTTCAAACTGGAGAAAGTACTGTGAACAGGAAGAAAAAATAATGCTGCAATGAAATGAATTATATAGTTGAAAATCAACATGCTGAGTTTTGTGTGTCTTAGAACCCTTTCAAGACACTCCTGGGACCCTGCAATTGCTGGTGTAGACCTAATTGATCGGAGGGAATTGTAGTTTCAAAGCATTATTAAGACTGTAGCCTGAAGGCTGTAGGTAAGCCTGATCTACTTCTAGAGTGTTGACAGTGCAGGGTCTTCTGGTTTTTCTTTTTCTGGAACAGGCAAGCTCTTTTTCTGCACTTATTGCAGATTGTGTGCTACAAATACAAACAGTGGCCTTTTAAGTGCAGCTGTTAGCCAAGTTATTTTGTCTTGTCTTCTGTTTCGGTGGTATGACTRCTTAATAATGCTGTTCTGCTTTAAGTAAACTGAAATAGTTAACAGAGACCAAGGAGAAGAGCAACTACCTAAATTTTGCCTTGTAGGCCAAGTGTTTCTGCTTATAGGAAGGACCTATTTTGACTTCATCCTACAGTTTGCAAATCAGGGTGATCTGTTTGAAGAGTGTTATACCTTTTGCCTGTTTGCATAAATGTGCCTTTTAATTTCAATAATGACGCTGAAATGTGCTGTGGAACTGTTTCCTCATTTAAAACAAGCCCCTTCAATTCCAGGTATTTCTGTAATCTAGCAAGAATATACTTGTTTACCTTCTGTTTAGTGTAATGGCTGTGCCTTACATCTCAAATCTGTCCTGTGATTGATCCTCGCAGCCTTCCAATTTTGTATTTTGTAGATAGCATATCACAAGTAACAGGGATTGAGCTGTCTACAAATGGTACTTCTATGTAGAAGTGACTTGCTGAAAKGTACTTTACTTCTGTTTGTCTGTAGATGCTGCATTAAGCTTAGATTTTTTTTTTCCTGTAGCCCACCTGTGTATTGAACAAAGTGTACTGCTCTGGGTGCCTCTTCTTGCTTGAGTAGCATTGAGCAAGATTTATGTATTAATTGCTCTCAGTAAAAGTAAACTCTACATACTCTGTTTTGGATGTGTATTAGTACCTGTAGAACATCGGTTACATCTTTCTAGAAATAGCATGTTGCAGTCTTGGATCACATTTCAAATCTGAAGCCTTTCAGGGGTTACAGTTCACGTGGATTTTTCTTACATGATGCAAGAATGAGTATTGTTTTAGAGCCGGTATTGTCCTTCTGCATCATCAGTCCCTACTGTAGAAATAGATCAGCAAAGAGGAAGAAAACCCCTGAACTGGACATCCAAAAACACAGATCCAGTTGATCTTGGTTTTCTTTGTGTGTTTCTAAGATTGGTGGTTGAATCGGAGTTTTGAATGTGCCCAGTTGGCATTGGTGTGAAGGAGATGGTTTTTTACTGCTAAGAAACAGTTCTGCTGTATTTCATAAGCTGAAATCTTGATTTGTTTGTCATATTATAAATAAAGATGAGATGTTTCATTAAGCTCATTTGCTTTTCTCTTACACAAGTCTAATGTAAGCATTTGTTTTAATGTGTATTTTTGAGTCCCATTAAGCAGTAACATGTCTGACATGTGATACCTTTTTGAAACTCCCATAGTTTTGATTCTCAGCTGGAAGTATTTGAAGGGGACTCCTGGTCTTTCTGGCTATTCCAGGGAAAAGTAAGAATTGAATGTATTCATCTGTAAATAGAAAGTGTATACCCCAAGGTCCATTTAACTGGTTTAGTTGTTTTTCTGCACATAGACACTAAAACGGTGAAAGTGTGAAATACCAGTATATGTGAATGACTGTGCTTATGATTTCAGATGGCCAAAGGGAGGATGATGGAGGCTTCTRCTGGTAATTACAGCTCTTTAGAGGGGTAGGTGAAACCAAAGGGTTATTCCTGGTGTTAGCTAGAGAACAGTTGCTGGAAAAGTATTTTTATCAGCCATTTGTAGRTTTTCCAAGCTGTTGTTCACCTAATATTTTAAAAAAGGGGGATTGAAAAAAACTTGATTTGAATACATTGTCAACAGGAAGGGCTGCCCCTAATTGCAGGAAAGGATGGACAGTAAGAAGGAAACCTGAGTGAAATTTGGCTCTTTGTTGGAAAATAAGCAGGCCTAACCTGTAGCTCTTGAACCATGTATAGCTTTTAAGTAGCTCAAGGCTATGTATGTCTGTAGTCTACTGATCATAGAAATTAAGAAAATGGAGGCATTGTATGCAACTATGGAATTCTGAAAGACCAGTTTAGAGGGGATCTGCATGTGAGTAACATCCGGATTTCAAGCAGTTTTGCTACATCTTACATCCCATTATTCCTAGCTGTTTTGCAACAGCTTTTTTCCATTCATCCTCTAGAGCTCATGGAGGAAAACACAGATTGGACTTGTATTTAACTATAACTTCCTTCCCTTTGGGAACTCGTATCTGAACTACTGCRGATTTCTGGCCGTGTGGTATACTTTGGTTTCCTGCCCATATGTGAAATTTGAGTAAGCTTTGGAGTCTCAGGGTGGAGAGTGTGACTGGGAGACTTCTWTCTGTGGAACTAGAAATACATCCCATTATTATCTCCTTCCCCAGGTTTCTGCATGTGTACAACTAGGTATACTCTATATGTCATGATCAGCTGATAGTATGTATGAGCTAACAATATAACATGTAAGATTTATTTAAGCTTTCTTATTTTCAAACTTAAAAACTCTTTCAAAACTTAAAGGTAGTTTTATTGTATTTGAATGAAATAATTATTTCTAAACATCAAAAGAAAGTGCTGGATGTTAAGGGTAGCTCAAAGAATGGCAGCTTTATGCCTGAATTTTCACCTGCCAAACAGTCTTTTCCAAAATCAGCTCATAAGTTTTCTATGCAGTGAACAGATTGTGAGAAGTACATAAAGAATTCATGGAAACTGGCTGAAGAATGAGGGATTGCTCAAGAATGAGTAGTACAGAAAAGGAAGGTGCTTATCTTTAACTAGATATACATTTTACTTTGAATCTTGTTTTGGAATTAGGTGTTCGTGCCCAGTCTCTTTTTGTAACTTTTTGAAAGGGAAGAAGTTCTAACAACGAAATCCATTGTAACATTTTTAAATGCAGGAGAACTGGAGTAAGGAAACCTGTGAGCATGCATGCCTCCAAAGTCCTTCAAATTCTCTTTCACTTAGATTTGTCTGAATAGCTCAATCAGTCTTGTGTTTTACAATTATTAGGAATTACTAGGAATTTAATTTCCACATTTATAGATAATGTTCTCTAACCATTTTGCAATGTATGTAATTCTTTTTCCTAGCAGTTTTTTCATGCTGTTWAACTTGAGTATTTTTTCAGAACATGTTACCCAACTTTATTATTGAGGTGTTTGTTTCCTTTGTTTTTAATGTGAAAGAGAAACTCTGCTGAACCTGCAGATTTTTCAAGACAGAGCRAGAGGTGCTCAAAGCGGGGAAGCTAGTGCTCAAATTCACAAATCTGAATAGGCTTGTAGCTACAGCTTAACTGGCAGGAAAAGAGCTATAGTTTAAGAACACAACTGGCAACAGGCTCATGTCTGCCCTCAGAAAAGTAAACTTCTCTGCCACAATTTTCAGATCTGTTTGGATAATAAAAAAAAGATACTGGGCAAAATGCAAGAATTCTGTGACTGTTTGGCCAGAGTATAAATATTTCAGGCTTTATTGAGTGTTTGTGTGGCTTAAATGTTGCAGCAAGACTGTCTTAGTTATTTTTAGGCTGGGGGAGCAGGAAGAGTGCTTGTTTCCTGTCTTCCCCTCCCCCAGGAACCTTGGTACCTTAATGAGGAGAAGAAAAATAGCAACCCCTGAGTTGGTTTATCAGTCCAATTGAACAAGGTCAGTAGGTTTCCTGACCTGCTTTGTGGAGCGGGTAGTACAGCCACAGAGTTAGATTATAGCACTTTGACAGTATTCTCCCTTTTTAACCAACACTGAGGCATCGAGAGTTTGAACTGAAACAAGTCTGCAGTTGACTTGATACTTGCGTATGAATAGTCCTCCAGTTGCTATTCAGAGGCATGTCTTATGTGAGAAATCAGTGAAACTGAATGCTCCAGTTCCTCTTAGTTATTTTAACATTAATATATTTAGATAATAACCATTAATGTCTTCACATCAGTTGTTGCTTCTCTTGTACATAGCTACAAATTACTCCTACAAATTGTAGGTGTTGATACATATTGGTGCTGTAAAACAAATGAATGTGATATCTTGATACAGTACTTGCCCAGTTCGAGCTATACCAGACTGCTTCACTTGGCAGCTCAGGGGTTTTTTGTTACTTTGAGTCGAAGAGACATAAATAAAGCCGTAGCAGTGTCTTGGATTTTTTTCCTAAGGGCAAGAGACAAAAAATACATAAGGTCCTGGTTACTGTAAAAATTGTATAAGGCAATGCAATTGCTTCTTTTCCTGTTGCATGAGTATTGGCCAGCGGTAYGCAGGTGTTACCTTTAGGAGGAAAAGTGTCTGGGCCTCTTGTGTGAATCTCATTATGTTTGCCATCAACGTGCACATGCACTTCAYAAAAGTGATTGCTTCTCCTGACAGAAACCAGTCTGCAGCAATCCACCTAGAAGTAYAGAGCTTCTTGGCACTGTGAAATGTGTGCAGAGCAGGCTTAGAATCACTCAGGCAAGAAGCAATTAAATACTAGCTTTGGCATGCAGAAGTGTCCCCATGTGTGAAGCCAGGATAGAAACAGCAGGCTTGTCCTAGCGTGCTCCTTCAGCTACACAGAAATGTCACTACTGTGTAGAACTGTGCTTTTTCTTCAGTCTCCTGTGTATTTGCCGCTATGTTTTTCATTTAGTAATGGCGGTCATGCTCTCTTTGGGAATATCGGTTTGCAGTTAGGTCTAGGGTTTTGTTTCATTTRAAGTTCCGATGTTAGGAAACTGAACAGATCTTGCTGCTTACTTTGATTCTTCCCGCTGAAGCAAAAATTTTGTGCTGGTATTAGCTGCCTTGGGAAACAAACTGTGTAKGAGAGGATACTAACTGAGAATACAATTTTCAGTATCTTGAATTCTGGAGAAAATGGTGTCTGCTTACAGAGACTTGGAACCTCTTATATCACTAATTGGGCACAGGCAGTCAAGTCTTAATCCCCTAATGTCTGAATTGTGCTCATTCAGTTAAAAAGACAYAGCAGTATGGTCACTTGATGTAGTCTGTTCTCATATGTCCTTTGGAGGCTGAGATGTTATCTAGATAGAGAAGACTTGGGTAAGTTCTTCATACAATGGTCAGCCTGGGCTGCTCTAATCTGTGTATGAGCATGTGTTACTGGTACTTGTTTCTAACTACACCAACCTCTGAGCAGAAAAGAAAGAAGAAACCATGTAGTTACAGCTTTCTGGTGGTGGTGAAGTATTAATAATAGGATGCAAGTGGTAGAGTGGTACATAATATACACAGTAAGGTTAAATGGGATGCATTAAGATGAAATTAAGGCCTTCCAGGTAGAAAGACAGTACTGAAAGCTAGAGGAAAGAGGCTGGGGAAATTGGTGAGGTGAGATGATATCAAGGAGGAAAGTGTGGTGAGCTAATCCTAGAGTAAGAGAAGCGTCTATGCTGAAGGGAGCCATTTTTAGAAATAGTGAAAGAACAGGGAGCCTTACATGAGAACCTGCTGAAGGCTTAAGTCTGTTAGCTAATGACACTTGTCATCAAGGAGTCAGTGCAGAAGTCTGGAATCATGAGATGGCCAAAATCAGCACTGAGACAGGTGTTTGTCAGGGTTGTCAGCTTGGCCTTTGGGCTGGAGGAGGAGTCATGGAGGTGTTGTAGGTAGGTTTGAAAAAAGATTAGCTAATTGGGTAGTAACCCAGCTAAGTAAAAAGTGATTAGCAGTAGGGCCATGTTCATCACGGTGACTGGAGTTCTGAACTGGGGAGTATTATGTTGGAGCCAGTTGTAGATGCCAGAGGCAATCATGGTTTGAGATGTTTTCTTTTGTTGCTCTTCTCAGCAGCTCTTCYTGTGGGCTCTTCTGATACCACAGTGTAGTGCTCCTTCACTTCGTTTGATCATTTGTGGGACTATGCTGTGAACAAAGGACTGATGTACTTAATAAGGAGATCACTTCCTCCTACCCTTGTATTAAATTTTTGAGTTGGAGTTGACTGGGGATCTAAGATTAGTCAAAATAGAAGCTTAGTATTATGTGAAACACAATCCCTCCAGACCATACTGCTGCAGTAACACCTTTCACATTTTTTCCCTGTTTAAAGTACRTGAGTGGATTTCCAAAGCATGTCAGTGCCTCGTGCCAGGGACAGAGTTAACTAGAAACTATTGGCTTGAGGAATTCTGGTACACGGGAGGTCTAAAGCAGAGATGGGGCAAAGTCTTKTTAAAAGGCATATTGTTAAAYATTATCACGSGATGCTTGTAGCTGTAGTCTCATTATTTTGTCACAATTTAACGAAATTATTCCTGCAGAACTGAAGCAAGGATTTTTTACTGATAACAGAAGAAAGAAATGACAAGAAATARATTAGGCAGTGGTATGCAGCCTATAATTACAAGCCATATAGAACAAGGGTATCCAGTGGCCCTGGCAGTTCTGTTCTGACTTTTCTCAACTTTCCCCTGCTTGTTTTCACTATGTTGCAAAACAACATAGATGAGTAGAACTGGATTTTCTGCAAGTGTATGTCTTCTGAGCATCAAACACTTTTCATTTAATGGATTAAAATAATACAATAAAAAGAATGACCTTAATGACATGGCAAGTCCTGCTTTTTCATAGTCCTTTTTCTCCTACCCTCCCCTTGCCTTTCCATGGTAACTCCAGTACCTCATGAGTTACTAGTAATGCTGGCAGAGGCTTATGTTTACAACTCTGTCTGTTTTTTGAATACAGGCTTCGGTCTTCTCTAGCAAATTAAAACCAGATGGGAACAGCAGGGAGCAGAATGGAATTTAATTCTCTTACGTGGCTTGTGATGTTAACAAAACTCTTTGGGTATTTTTATTGTTATTTTGCCTAGAAAATGGCTTGTACCTTCCTTCCATCCAGTCTCTGTAATGTGGAAGCTTAGAGCAGTTACCGCAGCACACTGAAAGCCTTCACTGAGATTTTTTGCTTTACTTCAATGACAGTGACAGACTGTGGTATAATCATGCTACATTTTTTGTGGGGTGTTTTGGGGTTTTTTTCAAATGAAAGGATCAAAACTAGTTCATCCATCCAGAAATTTTTTATGCTCTTCTTGCACAACTGATGGACGTGAAATGAAATTGTTTTGCAACATTTAATAAGTCTTTTTCTCTAACTACCCCACGTAAAAGTGCACTGAAGGAAGACTTGGTGGAATCTGAAGAGGGAGACAGGTTCAGTCACTCAAAACTCCAGTGGTTCCAGGATCTGTAATGCAGACAGAATAAAGATTCTTTTTCTGTGCAAGTAATGCTGTGCTTTTTATGCTGGTTTCTCGGAGGAAAAGATTCAACATTTTGAATCACAGAGACRTTGCTTCCTGCTGGGGTTTAGGATTTCCTTGCAGCTCTCCTTTCCATGCCTGCAGGAGCTGTTTTTGCATAGTGCATGTTCTCAGGCAGGAACTTGCTGGAGATGAAGACAGAAGCCAACCAGTTCTATGCTGAATGTAATAGTTTCTGACTCAAATTGTGTGGTAATTGTCAAAATATCATGGGGTGTGGTAGGAACTGCTGTGTCTAACATGGCTGAGGATTTATTCTTTCATCATTTGCCCAAATGAGTATAATATGCTAATCTCAATTAACATAAAAAAGTGGGGTAAGATTTCTTGATGTTTTCTAGCCRCTTGAAACCTGATTGTGTGCAAAAATAAATTTCAGTATGCTGGAGTATTCATGGTTTTTTTCTGCCTTGGCTCAATCTTAACTCCCATTCTTTCTGATTTCCCACAGAAAGAAAAGCTACTTGCTGTAGCTTCAAAAATATTAACTCAAAAAACTCTGAGCCCTGGAAATATGACTGAACTTCAAATTACTATCTCATTTCTCTAGGAATTAAAAACATGTAATCCTGGAAGTTACAGTAGTAAATTGTTATCAAGTATTTTCACATACATCCCTACTTCATACAGCTGCCTTCCTCATRGAAGAGAAGTATTAGCAGTTTGTTACAGTACTGAGTTGCAGTGTCAAATGTAAAACTGGCACATTGTACTTTGAAGACAAACTTTGAGAATTCATATGAACTCTGCTTCTTCAGCATTTTTTCTTGATAAACCAGGTCTTGCAGCTCCCAAGAGGCAAACAGAAAAGGGATGGAGGGAGGGGTGGCAGTCAAATTTTCAGGCAGTTCAGCTCCAGTTAGGAGTTAAGCTTTCTGAATGTGGAATAGTGTCAAACTGTGAAATTCCTGAATGCTCTTTTTTCAAAAATAACTTCAGATCTGCTGTCTTTTTACCCTGTGGTGCTAGAGGAGAGCTCCGGATGAAACCATTTCTCTCCTGTTTTAACCTCTGCTATACTTCATCCAGCCCTTGTTCAGCAAACAGTTCCTTTATGGTGGACTGTCCTCTGGTGCTGTTTGGAGAAGAATTGATGTCTTGAAGAGTGTCTGAAATAAGGCACTTCAAAGGGCTGCCTGAAGTTGTTAAACATTAGTGTCTTAGAGTATCTAGAAAAGCCACTTCATAGGATAATCCTTCCCAGCACATTCCATGAAAATGTTTCCAATGCCTTTGAGTTTTTGTCTCTAAGCTCTAATGATTCTATGATTCTAGCACCTAAAGCACTATCAAAAATTTTAAATAAATGTGTCTTCCATCCCTAAATGTAGTTCTTGTTAGATTAAAAAAAGCTATATATTTTCATTAGGTGGGGTCTCTGTGCTTGACATTAAAAATGCTTGAAAAAAATCATATTAATGAAAATTTTCCTTAATGGTGAATGACAGATGTGTAAACTACTGTTAGATTCTGTGTATGTGTGAGTGACTGTTAAAGGAAAAGCATGTTTTCAGAGTGTGGTTTTTGGACTTCCAGACAGATTACACAAACTCAAGAAGGCCCAGCCCACATCCTGTGTAGGAAACCAGCTCACAGAAATACTCATTGTTCTTCAGGATTCTAAGTCACTGTAYTTTTTCCTCCTTTCAATTTCAAAGTACTGTATGGAAAATGCTAATGCAAAGGAACCATAGCAGCTTAGACAGTGCTTGGTCCTGCCAGGTACTGAGCCCTGCAATCATACCAAAAGGTTGGGGGACCGGGATTGAAACATTAGGCTCCCTGGCTAGAGAAAAAAGGGTTTACATTGGTAAAAATAGCTAAGAGTATTTATCAGGTGAGTAAATCAATTGATAAATGGCATACTTTCAACCTGGAAGTTGTTTGTGTGTGGCCATGCCAGTGTTTACTATCTTGCACTGGGAGTTACAGGSTATGAAGTTTGCTTCAAGCAGGGTGAATTCTCGACGCTGATTCACCCCTGCTCTGTCTTTATTGCAGARAGAGAGAATAGGGGCTATCCAGATCTGATACCCCACTGCAAAGATAGTGGTTAGTGTTTCTGAATCTCTACCCATGCTTATTTGCTGGGTTGTGTTATTTCATCTGCAAGCTAATGCACCTATCCATAAAGGGAGCTGTTAAGTCAAAAATGGTAAAACCTGTTCACTCTTTTTTTAACCTACATTATCATCTTGGAGATTATTTTTAGAAAAGCTCAGGTGCTATAGTTAATTTTTAATTTTCAAACAGGAAAAGTGTTCCAATGTGAATTTTAAATCCCTTGTATTATGATTTTCTTACTTCAGAAAAGCAACRTCTTACATTTTTTTGCTCGAGTTCAGTACCCATTTAAGACCAAAGTATTTGTTAYGGTAATACAGATGTAGCTAAACAGAAGGCTGCCATGAGAGTGTTTGAGATTGTGTCCTGCTTTTCTGCAGTTCTCTGAAAGGAATCACTTCCCTTTAGTCTCTGCCAGTCTCCTGACTGTGCAGCATTCCCAAAACATGTGGCCCATAAAATGGGATTATGGGGAAGGCATTCAAGTAAACAGAAGTTCCCTCGGGATGAGATTTGCTTTTTCATGCAGAGCTCCTGTGTGCTGTAGTCTGGCGCTGCAGCCTCGTTCCCTCGCCAGGGATGAATTCTCCTATTGGTGACCCCAAGGGTGGGAAAGGCACCCAGGTYACACTCATATTTTGGGGATAGTCTCTTCCTGGCTGGCACAAAGCAGTTCCCTGTTGCAGTGTTTTTGGAAGGACTCATCCAATTACAAGTAGAGGCAAATAATCTTTTCTGTGTCTCTTCAGTGTCTATATCAATAAATGACTGGTCTCATGATGTGGCTATAGCTGCCCAAAATCTGCAGTGAATGTACAGCTTTATCAGTCATTAATTGTACTGTATTGCTGAAGCAGCCCAGTGYTTTTGTGAATTTGTTCAAGGGTAAGTAGCTGCTTAAAGGTAAAAACCTTTGTGCTTCTATGAGCCCAGTTTTATATTGGTAGATAATAGTGTATTTCTGTGATTGCATGGAGCTGTTCAACCTGTTCTGTTAAAAGTATACAACCTGAGGCAGTCTCAGTCTGCAGTTTAAATACTTTTGAGTTCTTTGTTGAGACTAAACTGTATTGGTCTCAGTTGGGAACATTTCCARAGCTGCTGCCTGCATCTTTCCTGGCCTCAGTAACTCAGGCTGTCATTGCTGCTCCACAGGATGATGCTGTGTGGGATATCAGGGCACAAAGCCCTCAGACTCGCATTCATTTCACTGTAGCTGTTTCATATTTTGAAATAACTTGCTGCAAATGGATGCTGCCTACCTTTCTGGTGGCTGCTAGTCACCGGGGAATGATTCTATTGTTCCCRTATCATAGAATTATAGAATGGTCTGTGTTGAAAGGGACCTTAAAGATCATCAAATTTTACCCCCCTGCCATGAATCAGGGTGGGGCACTTTCCCCTAGACAACATTACTCAGGGCCCCATCCAACCTGGCCTTGCCTCCTTCCAGAGATGGGACATCTGCTGCTTCTCTGGACAACCTGTTCCAGTGTCTCACCACCCTCTGTAAAATATTTTTTCCTGATAGCTAATCTAAACCCACCCTCTTTCAGATTGAAGCCTTTCTCTCTTGTTCTATCAGTACGTGTCTTTGTAGAAAGTCCCTCTGTGCTTTTCCTGTAGGGTCCTTTTCTATACTGGAAGGCTCCTTATTGCCAGTAGCAAGGCTTCAGATGCTGCTGGCATTGTCTTGGCTTCCTGTAGGTACTACTCTTGGATGTTTTTGTGCAGAGGGAAAGCTGAAGTTGTAAATACTGTSCTTAAAACAGCAGAAATTCATCAATTCCCTTAGGTGACTGTATTTCAGACATAGCCTGTGTTTGTCATGTCATTGATGAGCTGTTGGGCATCAGTGAGGAATATGATGAGAGATCTCTACAGAATTGGAAACAGGCAAGGCAACCCAATTCCTGCCACTGTCAAATGCAACAAATTCATTTGTGCACCCCCTGTTGTAACCAAAGCAAAGAATTATTTGCTATGGGTTCTAAATCAGGAGTYACTATTTCTCTTGTTTTGTTTCTTTGGAAAGCCTTTACAATGGGGAGCACACTTAAAAGCATAAGGATGGTAAATTTGGAGCCTGTATTATACCACAGGTGATTGCACTCAGGAGTAATAATGTGATTGTCACAGCTGTGTATAGCTTTTGTTTCTAGAGGGTCAGATTCTCTGCCCTTAACTATGCAGGGGGGGTTGTAAATACAAGACAGCAGACTGACTCARTTTGATGGCAGACTGTTGATAAGAGTAGTGGTTATCTGAAGATTGCTTAATCCTATTAAAGGTTGGGATTTTTTTGGAAAGTCTCTGATGTATGGGTATATTTTGTACAGAAGCCCACTTAAGAGCTAGGGCTGAATTTGTCATTTGCTACATCTCCATTGGTATTTTCATCATATTTCAACTGTATGAGAGTTAGGCAGGATTATTAATAAAATTTTCTGAAGATCAAGGATTTTAATTAYGTTTTTAATACCTGCAGGTTTTAGGAAAATGGATGCTGAATTATGAGGGAAAATAACAGATTCARTAACTGTTAATTTTCAAATAAATACAGATAATATAGATATAAATRCAGGGAACTGAAAATGTCATGTGAATAACAGTAGCACCTGCTTGTATTTCATTCAATTTCTGTGTGGGATTGTTTATGTTGTAGAAAATGGCAGTTTATGAACAGRCTTTTGAGGGAAATGATACATTGCTAAGGCAGAAATATTTTCTGTTATACTCTACAGATTCTGCATCATAACTCAGGATTTGTGAGCTTCCCTCCCTTCCCAGTCCACCAGCACTGTCAGGTGAACATGCAGTGAGCTGGGTCAGCAAGAGAAACCTCACTTTTCTTGTAGTGATTGATTGATGCCAGTGTAGCTCTGCAAATGGCTTGTTACAAAGTCAAGTAAGTGCCAGTGCAAGGGAAGCAGGAGGGAGAGTCTCATGTTTTGGCMGCAGTCAGCAATCAGATTGACTTCATGGTTTCATGAAGTCCTGCTATCTGTAAGTTATGCCCACATCTGTAACTATGTGGAAAGCTGTGGTTGTTGAGTGCTTTGCTTCCCTGCTGCCAAGTGCCATCCCTCTCCTGAGCACTTCCACTGTTTGTCAGCTGCTTGACACAAAGGCAGGTAGGGGATGCAAACTTTGCTGTTGGTGAACTTCTAGTATATGGTTAGAAATTTCTAGAACTGAAGGAGAGAGAAGTCTTACACATCAAGTTCAAATGGCCCTGTATGTTTACATTACAAGATTAAACAGGTGACTCTTGGGTGCCTGTAAAGAGTCCTTGGTTCAGACTTGGGCAGCTGCAATTTTCTGGGAAATAAAGGAATCTACACAGTAGAAAGACATGCAAGAATGGCTTACCAAGACTATTGGTAATGAACTAGTATAACTCGGGAGAAAAAAAAATAAAAAGGAGAGGTTTAAAAATCCCAGCCAGTTTCTCTGGATAATTAGATTGGTGTCAAAGCACTGAAATTTGTGGATCGGGCTAAGACAGTAGAAGGTCCACCTTGGGGGAGAAAAGAAAAGGCCCCAAGAACTGTCTCTCCAAGGACCTGATTTTTAATACCTACTGTTACAAKTGACACTAGAGATTACTAAAACTGGAAGTAGTTAGATGAACCAAACCGTTTTCTTGTTTTCTGGTTAACGCCATTGCTAGCATTCTTGGCAAAACTTCATAGACACTTTCCGTGGTTTTTCTGCTTGGTTGCACTTCCTGTCTCATTTATTAGCAGAATGATGTCATTCTCCTGCACCACTGCAGGGGAGCACAGTGGTGTGGTCTGCCCCAGCCCCTGCAAAGAAAGGCTTTCTCGTGCCCCTAAAAGAAGACCTTGCTCCTGCTCTGGTGACTGAAATCCAAACAAAAGGTTCTTTTTTTGAACCTCCCCTGGACAGATAGTGGGAAGCAGAGCAGGAGGAAGASACAACAGGAGAAGTGCCTTCCTCATGCCGTCTTTAGTAGGAAGCTTACAGGACTGACGGTCTTCACCTGGGGTGGGTGAGCACTGGAGCCTGTGTAGCTCTGTGTGTGCATCCATAGCCTGTGTGGAGCYGTAGAAGAGAAGGCAAGGGTAGAGAATATGCGTATCCCTAAGCAAACAAAGCAATGAAAAGGAGGAATGGGAGCTTCAAACAMGTCCCTGCTCCTCTGGCCAGGCAGCCCTGCTCATGGGAGGAAAGCACTGGGAAAGTCCTATTTGCCCAGGGCTCCTTTCTTGGACCAGAAGAGCAGCAGCGTTTGTATCTGTGGTTTTCCTGCCTATCTCAAGAAGGCAGCATGGATGGAGCAGTTTGTTCTTGGGGGTATTGCTGCTGGAGATGGAGGAATGTGGCTTCCAGGAGGGAGCAGGTGCTCTGTACTTCTGGGGAGCAGCCTGGGCCTGCTGCTTGGTGAGGCCTGTATCTGTGCACCAGGCCAGGCTCTGCTGTGCAGGCTGCAGTTATGCAGGGAGCTTTATAGTCGTAGAAATCAGTGTGYTAAAATGAACTTGGAAAAACTTAAAACTGGCTCAAGGGGGCTCTTCCAGCATGAGTCATCTGCAGCTGTGGATGAGCCCTGGGCAGAGCCTTCCTCCCCTCTGCTGAATGGAGCTGTCAGAGTGCCTGGAGCCAGGGTAGGGAATAAAAATACCCCAGTTCATTTCCTAACRAGATGTGCATGGGAGAATTCCCCACGGGGGCACCGGTGGGGCTTTGTGGCTCTGTGTTTTTCAATCCCTTGGCTCCATGTAAGAACATTGGGCAACTTGGAGCTCCTACACAGAGCACTGAAACACCCTGAGCCCATCCCCAGGAAGCAGACAATAGTGCTGATATGCCTGTTGCTGCAGAGGAAGTGGCTTCTGTTATAACCAACAAGCAATCTGCCAAAGTCCATGGTTTGGGTGGTTGCCAGAACAAATTTKACATAAAATTATTTAGCCTCTTTGGCTTTTGTCTTGTTGTTTGGAGATGTTTCTCTTGCTTCCTAACATTTAAATCTCTCATATGACAGGATTTCCATCACATCCCACCTCACCCCCTCTCCCCAATTAATACAGTCTTTGAAATTGTTAAAAGAGAGTCCAGTCTTTATTWAATAGATGATGAAAATATTCTAAAATGTTTTCAGTAGGGTAGAAAAACTGAAGCTAAACTATATGCAGCTATGGTGTTGCTCAGGGCTTTGTCAGGCCATTGGAAATATGACATACTATTGCAGAAAAAACAGTCAGGAAGTCGGAGTTAGATGTTGGAGGCATCAGGCGCCCTCTTGTGCTGTTTCTCTGGGAGTAGCGTAAGGGTGAGCAACTTCCCGGGAGCAGAGGCGGAGCCAAGCTTCAGCCTTCGTGTTAGTTTAGTTTGGGGGTTTGGGGGCAACTGGTGTGTRTTTTGGCACCTAATTGTGGTCCAGGATGGTTCTGATGGGTAGGAGTTACTTGTTGGGTCCACAAACTTCACTCTGGCCATACGGTGCGGCCGTTCAAAAGGAAGCTTTGAACAAATAAAAGAGACTTATATCTTCCAAAAGGTAAAAATAAAATATTTGGATTCACATAACAATAGGAATGTTTGCTAAGTACTAAATTTCTCTGATGGGCCAGATTTTAAGTTGAATTTCAAACTTTACCGACTGTTAATAATATGATGCAAGTTTAGATTTTTTTTTTTTTTTTAATTTTGATTATGCTGTGTGTTTATAATCATTCACTTCCTTGGGCTGTAGTAGTATCAGGAAAATGTGCTGCATCTCCTTGAAAGTCAGTTGTGGGTCTAGTCAAATACATTTTCAGATTGCTCACTGCAGCTCTTTCTTTGCCTAGTGAAGTCTGTTCCCTTACATTGTCTCTCCATGAAGAGGATGGGGAAAGGCTTTGGACCAATCCAGAAAGAAACAGTTTTTCTGAGTTTAGTTTTTCTTGGTCTTTTGCAAAGTACTGGGCAAAGCTCTTCAGAAGGCACAGGACTTCACTTGTGTGGTTTGCACAGTTAAATAGCTAATGTAAATGAATTCAGAGACAAATCTCCCTGACAGAATCAGCCATTCCTGAGAGCAGAATGTTGTCATTAATAATTTGAGCAAAGTGTGTGGTCGTTGTTGTCTGTCATTAACCCTACCTACCTTAAAGTATCAACAAAAGACTCCTTGTGGCTGCACTGCTTAACATCACCTTTTAAAAATTTTATAGTGCCAGGTCTGCTGTAGCTCCTGGGGAAAGATCATTCATGGATTTACTCCTAAAATTACCCAATGAAGTCAGGCACAATAGGAGAAAGGGGGTAAAAATGCTCAAACAAATCCAGCAGCTTGGGAGTAGTCATCCTCTTAGTTTTACTAAACATCTGAATTACTGCTCAATGAATAATGGAGTAACAATTTCCAGAAGAATGCCAGCCATACTGTAATGTTTTGATAAAACAAAGAAATATACATGTTAGCATGGGCCTGATAAGTCTGTGGATTGAAATGTGTGCACTGAGCATGTACAAGAGCTAACACTGCTTAGGTATAAGAGCAGCACTTTGTAGAACACTGAATCCAAATTGCTGCTTCACATCCTGTTCTCCTGTTTAACATTAGGTGTGTGTTTGTGCTTTTCCCTGAAATATACAATGTATTTGTATATGTAGGAGACCAGATGGTCAGTGCTCACATGGACCAAGGATGCTGTGAATGCAGAAGTATAGAATTACACAATTTATGACATAAATAAAAGAAGCATCTTGCATTTACAGGAAGAAGGGAGGGGGCAGGTAAGAGTGTGTTTAGTAGAGCTGCTGGCTTGCAGCAATCCTTATTCAATATTGCAGCAGTTAATGCTTGCCTTTTAAAAATGAATTGTTTAATTCTGTATAAAATGCTTCCCTAGATGCATCCAGGAGCCAACTCTGAGCTCTGACTATTGCCACATTCTGTCTTTGTGTGCGAGATTTTATTTCCAGATAAGCATGAATAGAGTTCAAATGAATCTATCAATAATCAGTAGAAAGGATATCATAATGCAAAGTCTGATACTGTACAAAAATATACAAGACCTTGAAAACATGTTTGGAAAGGAACTGCTTTATTCTTAATGTGGCTGCAGGTCTGGCAGCAACAGCTCATGAAGAGGTGTGGGAATTAGCTGAACAGACTCCCTGCTGGCAAGGAGAGCTAGGAGGCTGTATGCTACCGATAGGAGACTGACTCCTCATTTTTAACTCCCTTTGGGTAAAGGAAGGTAAATTATTTTTCTTTGCTGATGAAACATTGTGAGGCAAAGCCACAATCGAGAAGGAAAAAATAAGCGTTGAATAGAAGTAAAATCTCTAAAATCAAGTGAAATAAGGTATGTAGGATTTTGATTTCTTCATGATCTCTTAGTTTCATCACAATGAATTCAGCTAAAAGACGAGGTATGAGGAAGGTGGGAAAAGGAAGAGATGGCTGAAGATGAAACACATTTTTAATTGCTCCATTGCTCATTCTCTGATTTGGATCTGCTTATAATTAAGCTAAACTATTTTCAATGGAATTTTCCTTTGAAGTATTTGCAGCAATGCAGGGTATGTGTGGTACTGTGCTGAGTCTTAAGGAAAGAGCAAACAGAAATACTCCTTTGTCCTGTGAATTGCCACATTTCTCTAAGGACTCCCCTGACTATTAGCAGGCAGTTTTCCCAAAATCTACTTTCTTGCAACATCAGTTATATGGAATTTATAAAGCACTCTATGATGATGCCCTCTGGTGACTCCGAGAATTTTTACACTAGAATGAAATAAAAAACAAGATGGAATTTGGCCTGCCAAGTACTCTGGCAAGTTGGGCTATTCATTAAAGATTAATGAGCAAATTAGAGCTCCTAGACCTCAATCAGGCAATATACACAAGCCATACACTTGCAGAAGTCCAGGACTACTTCCAAGTGTTGTAGGAGCAGAGCTGTAATGTGTAAGACAGTCTCTCACCCTAGCATGCAAGTAATCTCTTGTGTATTAATAATAGAAAGAAACCTGCCTTCTGGCACTGCAAACTTACAATTTATTTTCTGATGCTTAGAGAAAATTAAAATATGAAACAAATAGATCTCATGAGCTTTTCTTGTTGCAGAGAATGTGGAGGATATTGATTGTATGAAATCTTAGAAATTAACCAGCTGTGCAAAGGAATGCCTCTTGTATATTCTACACTTAGTGTGGCTGCCACGCAGTCTGTAGGAAGTTGATTACTTCCATGCACTGTTTCCTCTCCTGGATATTGCTTTTATATGCAATGTGTCTGCAGTATCTAATGTCTCTACATTTACTGCCATGCAGGCACACACGACTAATATTGGATTGAATTGTAATGAATAAGGGATAAACAAAACCAACCCCGCCCCCCAAACCTACCACAACAACACAACCCCCAAAAAACCCAAAATAAACAGAAAACAAAAAAAAAAACCAAATCAAAACCACCCCAAACTCCCCCACCCAAACCTGTGTTAATAACTATATGAGATATGAACTAGTAACAAATTACTTCATCTTTATTAACTGAATTGTCAAATTAGGCTTATACTCCTAACAGCTGTATCAGGCTCAGTAACTCCTCTGCTTTTAAGCACTATTCCCCCATGACATGCTTGGGAGAGGATGCATCTCTTCCCGTTCATGTCATTTGCAAAACATCCCCTTAGGCACAGTGAAGATCAACTGGTTTTTATGCATACTTTCTCTAAGAAAAACTAAAGGAGTAAACAAAATATTTGTTCTGACAAGATGCCTACTTTGATCATGAATGTTAAGATCAGGAGGTACATCAGGAGGTATTGGCCAAACAATATAATCTGTAGAATCTTCTTCACTTTTTCATTGTCAGTAATTTCCCTTTCAACTGCAGTTTGTATTTTAGGAAAATAGTTTGTCTTGATTCTACAGACCACTTAGTATCTGTAGAGGATTTTGAGATATCATTTTTAGGTCTCATAATACATCAGGGAAAGACTGTTTTTCTGTGCTAGCATTTGCAGAGTTTCAATGTACATGTCTTGCAGTCACATAGTGCTTTCTCCTGGCCTGAACAGTTGCCCAGGTTCTTCTAGGAGGAGAATAATCCCATTGATAAATTCATACATCTTTTGTGCAATATCTATGAATGTAGCACACCAAAATTTGTGTTTTCTTAGTGACCATGCCCAGCCTTTCTTTTCTAGCTAAGCTGTTGTTTCAAAGAGCCTCTGCTTCCTTCATGATAAAAACTGGAGTTGCTTACTCTGTCTGCTGGCTTGCTCATTCTTTCACAAAGGCTCATGTGGCTTGACCAGTTGTCCCCAAGCTCCTCTTTCTATTGCAAATTTATGTCCCACCTGGTGTGGTTGGGCAGTGATTTCTGCTATGTTCAACAATTTTCCTCCATAAAGGAACTTCTTCACTGATCTCTCATTTAGCCTTAGTGTCAGGGTCACTGTCCTGTCTTTATCAGTTGGGGACTGGTCAAAGATATGTGTGATGTCTTGTGCTCTCCACAGTCTGACAGCCTTTGTGATCATAGAAACAGCAGTGGAAGGAGACATGGTTTTTGGTATGGCTGTATATGGTACATGGTATATGACTGGTAGAATATTATCCATTAGTACACATCTTTTCAGCTGTGCAGGATGTCTGTTACACAGTCTGGTAACACAACATGAGGAAAGTGTAGAACAGAGCTGATTTGAGTACAATGCTCCTTAAGTGGTCTGCTTTTACTTTTCCAGTCTTTTTCATCCATGAGTTTTTCTGGTTTAGCAGCTGGTGTAAGACCTAGGAAACGAACATGTATTCTACAAGGATTTGGGGGACAGCTGTGAAGCTCATAAGCTTTTGGAAGTAAATATGCTTGTTTATTTCTTCATATCCTATGCAGAGAGAACTCTAAGGCAGCATTTTCAAGATTAGGTCTTTGGGTAAGCTAGTATAGGGATTGCTGGTATATAGATAGCTCCTTAGGGGAGGCTGCTGAAGGGAGATTTTTGCCTCAGTCATGATTCAGATAATTTGCCCTCTTACCAGTTAGTCTGTCAGTATCCCCTCTGTATTGTTACTTGCATGTTTTCCCTGTGGTTTGTATTTTTATACTTGCTCATAGTAGAGCTGGGGCAGTTTTCACACAGGCTTTCACTGCACTGGGATTGTTTCTTACACAGGTCAAAGAGCTGCTCCTACAGGTCATCATCCTGGGCAGGAGTGTCAGCAACTTACCCCAAGACAGGACATGAAACACTTCAGCTGAAGTTGCTGTGCAAATGAGGTCACCATATTCCACTTCTCTCTGTGCTTTGTTATGGTAGGTTTGGGAGTTTTGAACAGAGAGGTATTGGCTATGAGAGAGGGGTTGTAGAAATACAGAGAACTCTGCAGAGCTACAGAGAAGTTTCACACCCAAGGTACGTGGAGAATTAATCTTCGATCTCATCGATGAAAGGGAGTCTCCAGTCAGCTCCTCCACTGACATGCTCAGGCAAGTGACTCAGCTCTACAGTGGAGAAGAATGTCCTCAGTGCAGCTTCCCCAGAAGCACCTTCACCTGGAGGTTTCTTGCTCAGGAATTAATTTGCTTGTGAAAACGCATTGGTTCACAGAGCCTGGGGTGCCAGTGTTGTGGGCAGATTGCTCTCATGGGGATGAGGATGCACAGCTGTAAGCAAGCCTAATTAAGGCCTCTGACGAACTTTCCAGTGTCGCTGCACCAGTAACTGTCAGGATCTATGAAGTAAATAAAGGTTCATTTTCTCTTAGTCCTCAGAGTTGCTGAAGTTTATAATCATCCTGTCTTATCAGGAATGAAATACATTGAGGCCTATTAAAGGAGGCAGTGGTTGCTCTTCACAGATGATTTATTACAAATGAAATCTTTCAGAAATAGCACAAGATGAGTCTGGTAGCAGTCAACTGACCTGTAATTTTAAGATTGGGGGAAATGATTAGAATAAGGAAGCAGAACATAGCAGAACTCACAGCCTGCTAATTCCCATGAGTTTATTTGGACCTTGAGTTGCTATCACAAGTGAGACCCTGAGTATCTGAGTCTCCTGAACTGTACAGGTTTGTGCTGCAAATCACCCTTCTGGGGAAAAAAAAAACAAAAAAAAAAAAAACCCATGAATATTTCTGACAGAATAGTTTTGTGAGCGGCTTTTCCCCTTCCATAGCACTGATGCCATGGTTTACTTACTTTCTATAGACATTCTATTCTAGCCTTTCATTTTATTAAGAAGTAATTTTCTTGGAGAAGATAATCATTGCAGGGAGTGGCTCAGTTTTGAAGATACTGGGGCCAAATCTGTAACTCCTGTAGACAACTTTTGCTTGATTCTGGCAATACAAACCAGTTTTAAACCTGTTTTGAAATGGCCAGTGTTTGTAGAAGTCCACTGTATATGGCAATGGACACAAAAAACAAAAGGTGCCATCCCAACAGGTACCTGCTAGCAGAAGTCCAGTTGGCAAGCATTATTTAGGAGAAGCAGTCTGGAGTCAACACCTGAAAGCTGACTTTTCATGTGGAACAGGAAATTGTTGAGTGTCTGGAGTATCTGCTTAATTTGCTGTCAGCTTTTCAATCTCTTAAACAAGATAAATACAGTGACACATGGAGTTTGTGAATCTCTGTGCTGGCATTGTGAATGCTCTTCTGCATAGGAGAGAGTGGAGAAGCAGAATAGTTAAGGCATCCCACTGTGCAGCCAGATGTGCAAGTTTATGTCTTCATTTGCTAGTCTGTCACCAGCCAAGGTGAAAGAGGTCTTTCGGGATCAGTTAAGTCCAAGGAACCCAGGGGGTATATTAACCTCATTCCTCCAGGACAGGGTTAACAGCAGAATTGAAGTGCCCTGCCCTTATTCACCTGATAGATTAATGTGATCTAGCAAACCTTTGAACTCTTCAGCCTGCATTCATTCAAACTCTTAGCTTGGTATAAAAAAATGGGTCTATTGCCATGTACCCTTAGGATGCTGCTTTACTTCCCAGGTTTATCTGTCTTACAGTAATACTTTCAACATGTGCTTCAGAGTGAGGCACAAACCCAAAGTGATTCACTGGTTGTGTGACTGCAAAGGCACATTCCTGGCTCTGACATATACACCTTGGAGAATATCAGATTGATGCACATGGTAACATATCAGCATGCATTGATTAAGTATATTCAAAAAAGGTTGTTCAATTGCTACTGCATAAGGAAACAATTCAGCTTGCCCTTCTGAAACATCCTGGCACTGTTTGGATTCAAGAATTAATTATTAGGGAGACTTTAAAGTAAGATGAAAGTAAGAAATCTTATGAGAAAAATTTGTTTGTTTCTTACATTTTTTCCACCCCTCCCTCACCCTGAACTGTTCAGTATGGTTAGAACGAAAATCCTTTCCAAACTGTTTCAATCTAAAATATCATCAGATGGAGCAAAAGGAAAGCTGCACTTGCCCCAGAAGCATTCCTGCATTGAAATGTTAGATGCTTCAGTCCCAGAGCTTGGGATACAGGGAAAGTATGAGGAGCAAGATGTCCATGCTGTTTGTGGAGGAGTGGATCACAGATTGTCTCACACCTCGGATGCTTCAGGGAACTATGTGGCAGAACAGAAGTCATCCTTCAGTGTGACGATGTGGTGACTCTGGTGGCAATACTAGCCTACACTCATGTCTTGTTCTCTGTCCCTCCTTGCTGGTTTCCATGCCATGGGGCACAATGCTTGTGACTGGATTAAAGCAATTCCCTACAAACAGCACTGAAGACCAGAACACTTGTGGGGCAGGGTGGTGGTGCCCTTTGAAGCCCAACACCGATCGGATTTACAGCAGGACTCCACGAGGGGCTGTATGTGGGGTGATGGCCTCTCCCATCGCTGGGATGGTAAGTGGTGCACTTGTGCACTGTGCTGAATAAGGTCCTTTCTTTAAGTCTGTAGGTATGTTCTAGAAGGCTCTGCTCCAGCTTCAACTCCATCAAACCATGATCCTGGGAAATACAGCATCATAAAATACAGTGTCCCTGTGCTTCAGAGCAGCTGAGGAGGCATAGGGAAGGTTCAGATGTAATTCCTTTCTGAGCTCCACCAAAACTGCTCAGTACTGTCACTTCTTTTATTGGACAGCACTGTCACAACACTGCATTCAGTGACAGGACTTTGAGGAGCGTTTAAGTTCAATAAAGATGGAAATGCAGTCTACTAAATAGATATAACTTTTTCTTGTCATACTGGACAGGGGACAAGACAAACCGTTTCAGGTACTGCAAGATTAGGTGAGATAGAACTACCTCAAGTTTTGTAACACAAGTCCAGATTTCTAACAGCTTGCTAGAAAAAAGAAGAAAGTTAGGCTCTTTCTCTTATTCTAGTCAACTATGAGTACAAGCAATTACCTAAAAGCTTATTTTTCTATGACATTTATTGTCACAAGAAAATGAGAGAAACTGCATGCCAACATTTATTATAATTTCATTAGTATCCAAGTAGATCTCATTAATGCAGAGGTTCTGTTTCCAAGACGAAGATCAAATGAATCTCATCTGACAGACAATTGAGTTACAAAGGCTTCACATGAGAACTGTTCTCCAATAGAATGTAAACAAGACATATTGATTAATAAGGTCAGACATACAATATGGAACTAAATTATGGCAGGACTCGTCAACCAGCAACACATGCTTGACCTTCTCAAATGGTGCAAGTTAGCATGCAGTAAAGCAAAAGTTTTAAATTAATCCTTGTGTTTTACCCTCTGGGCAGTAGAACTAGAAGTTAGAGGAAATAAGTTTATAAACTGTAGAAGTAACATGACTGCAGCAAGTTGTAAAGACTTGAATTTCTCCTGAAGACTCATAGATTTTTACAGTGTTAAATATCACTGTAATTATTAAAACGTGCATGAAAACCCCAAGGAAACAAACTGTAGCATAAATGTAGCATCTGAGATTTAATATTTATGTTCTGGGAACTGACTGAAACTGCACAAGCAGAAGATTAATGTATCAAAATGTTGAAAGGGCAACCCTGCTAAATGCCTTGTGGAAAGTGCTAAGCAAACTGGAATAGTTCCAAAATATGTAGGTGGGATTGCTCTTCACAATGCTGGGATTTACTCCGTTATTGTCCAAGTGACTCAGCTGAAATTGCCCACAATCTACTAGACATATTTTACTGTCAATACATTTTGCCCTGGCCTTTTTTCTCCATGGCTACATGGCCTTAATTCTCCTAAATTTCTAAAACGACGGTTCCAAGTGGTCCTGATAACAGCACTGCACTTTCCATATCCAGATATTATGTAGACTCATCTGCCTGTTCAGGACGACAGTGTGTCATAGCCTTGTATCAACATTTTCTTTGTTAATCTACTGCTAAGAGAAAGATACTGCCTTCCCTGCTTTTGGACTGAGCTCCTTCTCTTCTTGACATTGCCAGTTGCTAAATGACCTTGAAACTGATTCCCAAACACAGAAAGGCACTTACTTGAAGCCATGATGCTTAATTAAATCAGTCAATCCATGAATCTTGTTTGCCCTTACTGTGGCAGAGCAAATAGGCCTTTTGTCATTCAAAGATGGATTGGGCTAGATCAGCTTTGGGCAGATAAGAACACAAGGTTTCTACTTCTGTATCTGACATCTGTATCTCGCAGGATGATATCCCCTGATGCTGTAGTCCACCAGTCTTTTTGACAGAAAACAGGCTGTTCTTCCTGCCTTTTTATCTCAAATATTGTTCAACTTAAATATTGGATCAGCATTTGGTCAGTCAATTTGCAGCACTTCATGTAATCTCAAATGGAGATGAAAATCCAACCCAATGCATGGATTGCAGTATTTTGTTTTTAGGGCAGCCAGTGCCAGCTGCTTCAGAAGGAGGTTTAAGAAGCTCCTTACAGGACAAATATCAAATATTCTTGAATTGTATACTGGAGCATTTGAGGGACTGGCTCTGAAGTACAGTGGTTTATATCCCCAGCAATTATTTGGTCCTGTCTAAAAAATGTCAAACATCCTCATTAACCTCTTAACCATCCAGTGATGTTTTGGAAGGTAACTCTAAACAATACCTATGGCAAAGGTATTTTGTAGTTTGGCTTACGGTGTCACCTTCCTCTGCTCTTCCAAATCTGCCATTTGTAATTGCCTTGCTTTCCATTTCACTGTTTCCCTTATTCACCTGTCGTACCAAGGTACCTACTCAAGCTCCTAAGCACTTTTCATCTTCTAGTTCTACTATTTCACTGAGTAAATGAAATGCTCATGCACTAGATGTTCCCCTCCATCTCTCCTGGCTCCCCAGGGAAAGAAGTCCAGGCATGTTGGCCACAAGGAGATGCTTTAGCCAGGTACCATGCAGGTCAGAGCATCCAGTTCCCTTAAGTCTAGGTGCAGCTCTGGTGCCCTTTCTTTATATTCTGTTTAGATAAAGTTCTCTGTATAATATTTTACTTTAACATAAAATTCCCTATATTTATCTCTGTTTTAATCAATGAATTAATTATCATGTAAATACCTTACTATGCTCTTTAAGATGAAGCAAAACATACAATTGCTCTTAACTCCTCCTAAGAACACTGGATATCCCATAATGCTGAAACAGCTGCTCTTTCATGTTGGATAAGGACCACAGATCCAAAAAACAAAGCACCTAATTCCTTAAAAAAATTTAGGCACAAAAATAGATACTAAAGTACTTGACCACTTCTATAAATCCAGGCCAAAACTCTTCTTTCTCAAGTGTGCTGAAACTTAGTTCTTCGGTTGTGAATTTGCAAGACAAAACAAGACAATCTTTATGTCTCACAAGGGTTCCTGTTCCCGGCCAGGATAAGGAAGGGGCCCTTCCTGGAGCAAGCAGCCAGGAAGAGATAGGACCTAACAGCTAACAGGGAAAGAAACCTGTAAATTGAACTTCATTAGTGCTGGTAGGGACTATGGAGATGATGCTGGCTGAATTTTGAGGTATGTGAAGAAATTTTAAAAAAGAAGATCTATATTTTATAGGATACTGATTGGCACAAACAAACTATTGGACCCCAGAATAACACTTTTCAAATCACTCTACTGACAACATGTCATAACCAGACCAGAACACAACTACAAATAACAGTAGGAAATCTATCTACATCATGCCAAGAGAGTGAGTCAGTGTTAAGTCATTTGGTGTTTTTTTGAATAATTGGGGGTTTTGCCCAAATACTACTGAAAATCATTCCTCTCCCTCTAGCACCAGAGGGTGTTTGGTATATATATATATGTGTATATTTTTTTTCTCAGATTTCATGCCATCACTTTGCCTACCCACAATATTTACCAAACTTCTTAACATCCTTATTAAAAATTAAACTTGTTTATTAAAATAAACTCCCTCAGAAGTTTTCCAGCAAAGTGTCTCAGCCCTATGCAAAGCACAATTAACACATGGGACAGTTCTCCTTTTCTGTGGAGAAAAGGGAGAATTTGTGCTGTTTAGGTGTCATTAATTCCTTTCATCTTTATACCTGTGTAATCACTAGGATGCAGAAAGGATGTTTAATACTGATCTGGAAGCATCTTTTTAGTATTGAAGTACACTGTACACAAAACAGTGAAGACAGCCTTTCTTCCATTCTTTGACTTTTTTTTTTTAATTTTCAGACTTTTAAAGGACTTCTGAGATTTATAATAACAGATTAAATAACTATCAACATGTTTAATAATGCAGCCCATTGTTACACTTAAGTGTTAGAGTTTCTCAGCATTCAGTGCTTTGAAAGTATGTGCTGCCATTTGAAACAAAATAGGAATAGCTTGTTTAGAGGATTTTGCTAGAAGGTCCACTGACCAACACTTGTAACTTATTGAAATTATTTCTCATGCCTCAATTAAAACCAGCCTTTCCTAATGGGTAACAGCTTTCTGTGGGGTTGATACTCCCTCTTCTGCAAGCAAAGTCACATGTGTTGGGGATGTCTGTGGGATGGGGCAGAGCCCAGGGGAACACAGGGCACCATGGCCCATTCTTGGATCTGTTGTGGCAGGTCTGAACTCCCAGGGAGTGGTTTCTGGAGAACCCAAACAAGGTGGTGTAAGTTAATAACATGCTTTATAGGTCAACTGCAACTTCTGTCCCAAATGTGGAGAGCACCAGGTGCATGTTTTACATTTTACATGTAAAGCAGTATCTTATGGGGAAGGCCAGTTTGGTCACACTGATGATTAAACTGGATGTTTTATGACCTGGGTTGTTCTGAGAAATCTACAAATAACATTCACCCACAGAAATGCTTTCTCTTTGTTAAGGACAGTGAACTAAGAGGGTCACTGAATTCAGGGTCAAATCCCATCTCTATAAGTGTCACAGTCCAGTAGGGAGGTAAATTTGTTTCAGAAAAATGTCCTGTTTCAAACGAAGTCCCATCATGGAGGTTTTTTTGTGGTAGGGAGCTGAACTATCTGTACCAGTACAGTGGTTCCTAGCTTGGTTTTGGCCTGAGGCAAAGATGGTCAGATGAGGCTGAGCTAAGATTTGGGAATTAGCTTGTGCCATGCTTCCTTTCCAGTGGGCAGCCATGCTGCTTTAGAGGCTGAAATTTCAATAGTAAGGGTGTGAGCCATTCTCTGCCAGAGAATGGTTTCAGACAAGTTTCATTTACTTTAATAAGCTAATTTTAATTTATATACATGGAACTGTGGAGTGTGGGTGAAACCTGGAGGGACAGGCATTGCAGCTGCCTTGGCTTTCCTCCCGCCCCAGGGGATTCAGATCTCCTTGGTATTCATGGATGCTCTGCTGCTGCACAGCACATGAGTATCTCCTGCTCCCACCTTTGAGTAGTTTGATAGCAGAGAGGTGTGGGGAAGCAGGGTGGCCATTGCAGGAGTGGTATTAACTCAAATGCATCAGCGTTACCCTGCACTGTTGGTTTCCTGCCAGAGGCATCAGCTTCTGGGTGGGAAGGGAAACCTGTCCAAAAGGAATAGGACCTCCTGTAGAAACTTGCTGTCCTGTGGATGTGCTGGTGGGGACCAGCTGTGGAGCACCTGTCAATGGCTGATGAAGGTCACTCATGAGGCATATTTTAGCTTTACTCCTTGAGATAATTTATCATTACTGACACACTCAGGCTGGCAGGATGGGAAAGACTGCAGTGCCTATGGCCGCATATGTGCATGTAAGCGCATGAAGTGTTTGCCAGCCACAAAACCCCATCTACCTCCCACCTTTGCAGTGGCTGTTTTGAGTCAGGACTAAGAAACATGCAGAGGATGGGTATCCCTTGTGTAAACAAACAAACAAACTCGCAAACAGGCACTGGGCCCTATCAGAAAACAAGATGATTGGAATGATAAAGTACCAGTATGATCTTGAAGGAGCTGGGTTTGCTAAGAATGCAGCTTCATTAAGGAGCTTTTGTGGGCTAAGGCATGTTTGAGCTGGTAAAAGTAAATGAGGGGTAGGCCCTGATGCCCAGGCAAACAACTGAAATGCACTCCCAAGGCAAAATCTAGGAGCTGACAGAGTTCCTACAGGGTGAAACTGCTGAGCAGAAATTGCTAAAATGCTTTAACTAAACCACAGAAGGGAGCAGAAGGCAGATACTTCTCAGGAAGGAGAGCATCTTGAGTTATTTCCTCATGGGACTCAACTGCAATGGATCAGAGAGAAGTCATTGTTTCAGACAGGAGCTCTGGCCCAAATGTCAGCCCTTGGCATCTTCCTGCAAAAAAGAATAAGGATGCAGAGGCACTACAAAAAAACCTACCCAGAGAAATGGGGTTGAGAGTCTGGGGGTCTGCTCTCTCGCCGTGGAAGCCCTCACTCCTGCAGTGGAAGGAGCCTTGTTGGAGGCGTGTCCTCAGTGTATCCTGACCCTGCTCTCTTGAATAATTTTAACATGCCTAATTTCTTTTGGAAGTGTTAAATTTATTTAAAGTACACATCAGGGTGGCACAAAGAGTAAACAGGTTTTCCACAGAAATCCTTTGAATTGTTGCTCCGCCATTCACTGTTGCAGGCAAAAGAGGCATCAGGAGATGCAAGAAGGAAACCTTCAAAGTTAATTATTTACTGTTTTATAGACTTTCAGCTACTTCACCCTGGCAGGTTTGATAAGGAGGCTTGGAGCTTCAACAGAAGCAATTAGCATATCTTCTATGAGGTATTAGTGAGTAATTGTGCCATTGTTTATTTCCTGTAAAGCGACAGACTACTAGAGAGCTTTCTTTGCTGTTTGTAGATTATTTGTGTCAGGGTGGATGCATTCATCACAAGAATGGCAAGTTGGAGTGAGAACACTACAAAGACTTTGCCTGTGACAGTACAAGGACATGCACTTCTCCCCATCTTGGTCACTGTCTAATACATGTTCTTTTGTCTTTATTCTGTGGTGTTGATAATGGTGATGATCCTCAGAGCCAGGTTTATATTGGTATTAGCCTTGAAAAGACCCCAGGAGGGGAACAAGAGTGCCCTGAGTTAATGGATGCTGGATAGGCAAAGGGACAAATCATGGGGCAGATTTGTGCATCAGTCCTAGAAGACCAGGGAGGAGATGGAGKTATCCTCGATAATCAGTACTGAAGAAAACACTGGAAGAAGTAGCAAAGGTTCTATTTCCCTCCATTTGCAGGTGCCCCTTTTCCAGTTTACAGCGCTTCCTGCCAGACATGCAATTGAACCCCTTTGTGTGCAAGAATAATCCAGTTCACCTCAAACCAATTCCTGTCAGCTCTGAAAATGAAACATGAGAACTACTAAAAATAGGCAGTAATGGGGCATGAAATAAATAATCCACTGCTTTGTCCAGGGAGAAATACTTTCTGACTTGGTCATCAGTAAGTAATTATCCTTGCTGGAACTGACTAAGAAATTTAACATAACTAGAGTGCATAGCTGACCTTGTATTGGGGAAGATGGTGGCCTGGGATACGTTTTGAGGCCCGTTTCAGGTGTGATTTTAAGAATAATGCTATAGAAATTACTTAGAAATCCTCTCTTTTCAGCAGGGAGTGAGTTATAATTTGTCTTTCTTTTTTTTCTGGAACTCCAATACTCAATTGTTTCAACTTTTGGAACCATTCTGAAAGATAAAGACCAATGAAATGAGGATGAATGGGAAATGTACTTTCTAAAATGCTTTAGTCCAAACAAATAATTAAAATCTGTGAGTACCAGTACAGCCAGAAAAAGAAGTAGAAATGAAAATTGTGCACACAAAATACTGTTCAGCTTGATGTTGGGAATCAGCAAAGCCACCTGAAACAAACAGGTTATCCCTCTGCAAGAATACCTAAAGTCCTTTGTAGTTAAAAAAAAAGACACAGTAACTCCTAGAAAATCATGTAAGTTAATATGAACCACCAAAGGCATCTTAAGGATGGGATGCAAGGCAAAAGAAAAAAAAATAGGCCCTGTCATGGTATTTCTGAAGTTATGCAAATCTGCATCAGTGAAACCAAGATTGCCACAGGCAGCACTGACCTTACAGTCAAATTTCAACACTTGTACTTAGGACTTTTAATTCCAAGGCTTTTTGAAGGTTGAGTGGACTGAATGGCAAAAAAGAAGTCTTGTCTGCACTCCCTCCCAGTGTGCTGAACCTTAGCTGGGCTAATTCTTTGCAGCTGCCCAGGCACAGAGCCAGACCCTTCAGGTAGTGGATTATGGACAAAACAAAAGAAAGCGTTCTGGCATCCTCACAAACAGTACACCCTTGGGCAGGGGAAAGCCCAGAAAATACCAAAGTGCTCAGTGCTGCTCTCCCACATGGGCTTTGTAAGAGCCAAGAGAAAGAGCATCCAGCGAAGCAGCATAATGTAGCAGTGGGACTACAAAAGCTAGACCACAGAGAAGGGGAGGGGATGTGGGTCAAATTGCCCTCTTCACTCAGGACTCATGGTTTTACATATCTTACATAGAGACCTTCGATACATGTGCACAATAAAATTAATGTGTATTAAAAAGCTCTTCTGCACTATAGTCCTGTCACTCTGTTAGCCCTCTATCTTCCCTCCCTCATGCTGACTAAACCTCTAATCCACTGCAGTTTGAATTCTCCTCTCAATAATTGTTTTTCTGTTTGAAAATAGTTTGTACCCTTCTGATTTAATTGGTTTACTATTATATTTCTCTTCAAATAAATGCTCTCTGTTGTAGTCAATCTGGCACAACACCTTCCCTTCCCCTAACAGAAGCTGTCTCATAGAATCAAAGAATGGTTTGGGTTGGAATAGGTCATCTATTTCCAATCCCCTTGCTGTGGGTTAGGAACACCTTCCACTAGACCAGGTTGCTTAGAGAACCATCCAACCTGGCCTTGAACACTTCCAGTGATGGGGCATCCACAACTTCTCTGGGCAACATGTGCCAGTGTTTCACCACCCTCATTGTAAAAAATTTATTCCTTATATCTAGTCTAAATCTACCCTCTTTTAGTTTAAAAGCATTACCCCATTGACCTATCAGTGCAGGTGACAGGAATGCATATATGAAATGTAGAGAATTTAGAAACGATTGAACAAAAAATCATTATCTAACACCTTTGCCACAGAGCTACTGCTCTGCTGCTGTTTACTGGGCTTCAGCTGGGATAGTTTCTCTCCCAGTCTTTTACTTTGCTTTAATGGCAACAGGGCAGTGACAGTAAGTTGGACTAGATGACCTTTAGCAGTCCCTTCCAACCCAGACTATTGTATGATTCTGATTCAGATGGGGATGCTGGTCAGTGCTGGCCGACACCCAAACCCAGCCCCAGGGCAGGCAAGCTCCCTGCGTGGATGGCTCTGGCTGTGTGGCAGGAAGGAGTTGTTGTTTCCTGCTTGCTTTGCTAGCTCTTAGCTAGCTGTTTTGCTTACAATGTGAGGCCAAAAAGAGAGAGTTTGGGAAAGCAAAGTCTGGTCGGAAAGTTTCAAGTGTTCTCCTAGCTTATGAAGGATTAGCCTTGCCCTTGTCAAGCAAGTGAGCTGGAGATTTGTGTAAGCACCATCAGGACTGCCTGTCACCAGCCAAGGTCTAAGTGTTATTTCTTAAATGAAATCAAAAGCCTGTCCTCCTGCAGGGAGGGCCGGCAGTCCTCGCTATCTCCCTCAGCAGGCCTGCATCTGCCGCATCTGCCCATCGGTTGGGCCGGCTGTGCTGATTTGGAGAAGTAGGTAAGGTATGCAGGCTCTGGCTGAGGGCTGCGGGGTGAAAAGGACCTCCCTGGAAACTAGTCTACCAAAATCTGGCCCTGATAAAACAGCCCAACCCATCCTGTAAAGCCTTTTACTGAAAAAATCTTGAAATAATCACAGAGGAAATGACAGGAACTCAGGCCTCCCTTCCCGCCCTGGCCAGACACTCCCTGGCTTTTCCCTCCCGGCCGCCTGACACGCCGCGTCCCTGGGGAAGCGCCAGGGCTGCAGCTGCGGCACGGCCAGACAGGCGGAGGCGGCGGGGAGGAGCGGCTGCTGCGACCTGCTTCGAGCTGCGCTCCACTCCTTGTACGAGCATGGAAATGTAGGGTCGAGTTCAGGGATTGCAGAGGCAGGAGAGGGAGGAACAGAGTGATTCCTCTGGCCTTAGTGACATTTCGCTTATTTATACCAGCTGCAGATCTTATCTGCAATCTTCAGAGACTTTAGTGTGGCTTTCCTCTTTTGCATTAAAGAGGGCATTCAATTAACGCAAGTGCTACATACTGAAATACCTGCTTTATAAGGGGGCAGGGCTGAACAGGTTAAAAAATAGAAGTTTGGATTATATAACTTCCTATGGAACAGTTTCCAGCTCTGCTGTCCCAGACCATGTATCTCTTCCCTTATCGGCAGATGAGATATAAAGAAACCACTCCTGTATTTTTATCAGGAAGGTGAGGCCGTTGTGTTTGATTTTTTTACCTTGTGGTTTGTAACGTGTCAGATCCTAGTGAGACAGTCTGAATCTGGCATTGGTTTGGTACCTTTGTAAATTGCTGAACATCACAAGAGGGTAATAAGGAACATGCTGTACATGCTCTACCTGCCCTCCATCCTGTCTGTCTTCCTTGGATTACCCCAGACATTATTTTGAGTGCAACATTCCCCTGTTGCACAGCTTTCCGCAAATGCTGGTTTTCTTTCTGGTGTGCACTAATGTATTCCTGTCCCAAAGCAGCTACAGATGAGCAATATGTCAGCAGGCTGCAATGTTCCTGTGTGTTCATGCACAGTGGTCATCAGTCCACAGGTACAGTTCTGAGCTGAGGAAATGATGCTCTTGGGTGCTACGTTCCTAACTCCCCAAGATTCACCTGAAAAAACTCCAACTTTTAATTTGTGGAATTGCCCAGACTGGTGGCAGCAGTACACACGCAGGAAACCTGAGAAAACAGAGAAAAATTACTGTAGAGATGCTGCAAGGTTCGGTGGCAAGCAGGTTCCCCCCTTCCCCAGGCTTCCCTCTGAAGCTTAGTTGGCATTACAGTCCCCCTCCATCCTGGGGGGTGGCAGCAGCAAGCAGGACATTKCCTGTACCTTTGCACAGCTCCGAGGTTCATAAAGCTGCTCCAGACTCCAGAGAAAATGTGTGAAGCCTGTTCAGCCTGTATGGAGAAGCTGATGTTGCCTCAAGGCAGGAAAGGGACACAGAAACCACCAAGTGATCCGGCCAGCCGTGGGAAGAGTCACAGAAAGAAAGAAGCGAGCAGGCTTCGCCCTGGTCTTCTGCAGTCCCTCTAGGCTGCAAACCACTGGTTGCAGCAACTATCATCTCCTGTAGGGCAGAGTGGGTTGTGTGGGCCACATAAAATGCCTGTGAGTCCCAGTCCAGCTCAGACTGTAAAACTGGTTTAAAGTGAAAACAGATTCGGGCATTTTTTTTGACTGCGGGTGGACATAATCTCTGGGATGTCGCAGCTCTCTCTGGGCCTCTGTCGGTGGGCTGTGCTTTTGCTGCCTCTATGGAGTGTTAGCCTTCCTGCCATGCCATCCCCGTTTTTGTTCATTCGGTGGGCGGCCGGAGAAGCGAGTGGCAGCAGGCTGGTGCCCTCAGGCAGGGCAGTGACAGCTGCGGTGGAGTGCACGGCTCCGGCTGCCGCGCTCCCCGCCCAGGGCCGTCCTGTCCGCCACGGCTTCGGCCGCCGCCTGACGGAGACTGAGCCCTGCTCAGCTGCTCGCTGCTGCTGCTGCGGTGCCAGCCATGCCCTCAGATCTGCGTTCAGGTCAGGACAGGCACTGCAGGCACTCACTAATCCCCTCCAGGAAAGTTCTTGCGGCTTATTCCAAATAGCCGGTTTGAGCTGGTTAATCCGAGCGGGTGGGCCGGTCTGGCGGGCGCTGACACGGGTGAAGGTCGGCTGCCGCCCCGGGGCCGTGACAAAGCCTGTGCTGCCGTCCCCAGCCGGGCCTCCGCTGCAGCCCTCAAAGCCTTTCGTCCAAATCCTCGGCACTTCTGGGCCATTTCCCATGCAGTTTGTAGTGCTTTTTGTCCTCCCTTAGTTTGAAACAAGGCTTCTGTTGCTTCTCTGGTGAGACTAGTAAAGGCTAGGATATTCATCTTACGTTTTGTCTTTACATCTTATACACCTGGGTTACGAAGTAAGTTATTGCAAAGAAGCAGATGGTGTGAAAATATGACTGTTCCCAAATTCCACAGCATACTAGCAGATGCCATTTTAACCTTGACCTGTGTTTTGCTGTAGCCCGGTTTATCTGGCTCAGGAGAAATTTCAGGAAGTTGTGCAGAGCAAAAGGGTGCAGCTTGGTTTTTCATTGTTTTCACTGCTCGGGCTTGTATACAGCACAGGAAAAGAAGGGGAAAATACCCTTTTGCTGGGACTCATTCCCATGTTTCTTGTGAACCTTGAGATCAATCAAACTTGGATAAAATGGAGACTGAGGGAATGCAGAAGACATTAGGGGAAGGATGGTGCTCAGTGCATGTGTGCTTCACATTCGGCCAAAGGTCGTTTGCTTCTCCTGGCTCCTTCAAGCATTTATACATAAATAACTTGCCATGGGAAACAGCAACTCTGATTCCACAGCTCTTTCTTTGCTCAGGACTATAAAATTGTTTTTTTTTTTTTTTTCTTATAAGCCTAATGAAACTTGGAAATACATCTGTTCCAGTCAAGTAATGCTGATTATATTCACATATTACATTCACATAACATGTATTATGTCAGCTGAAAGCCAGGCTGCTTTGTGAGCTGTTTAGAGGGCTCTGGTACATTAAATCAAGTAAGTCCCCTTCCTTCATTTTAAGTTGCTTTTCCAAAGTCATGACTCCTCTCCTCCCTCCTAACTCTTTCGTGTCTCTTCCCCACCTTCCCAGCTTCTCTGCTGATGTTAATGCTCTCAGAGGAGTCACTAGATGACTCTGTATACTCATCCTAATTGCCAGTTTCCAATAATCATGACTTTTTATATGTAAGTGGCAAACTCCCTCTGTGGGCCCCATGATAGGCTCAGCAAGCCCTGGCACGGAGGCGCAGGGAAGAGCTAGGGGCAAGTCCTCCTTGAACAACAGGAAGATTTGCTAAAGCCTGTCTGTCAGGGCTGTCTGGGTTTTACATGCAGTGATACACAGCCTCAGTGCACGTACCACTGCACTCAGAAATGCCAAGATCAAGGCCAAGTATTGCTTTGCTGAAAATCTTGATTCAAAACTTGAAATGGAGGCAGCTTGCTATGTACTAATAATGAATGACCCTCCTACTTACACATTTTTGTCATGTTTATCTGAGCAGCTTCAATTTTCAAATGTATGGAAGGCTTTGTTGTCCAATTAAAAACCTCTGTAGTCAAAGTCATCTCTCTTCCCTGTCTCAGGAATCATTTAAAGCTGACTCATCTATGTCTGACTCACCAAGCCACAGCAATTGCTTTCAGGACAGTCCTGAGAATGGACAGTCAACTACAGGTGGGAAATTTGGGAAGCTGCAGGGAGAATCATGGGTGGAGGTGGTGTTGTCTTAGGAGGAACTGCCTTTCCCATAGATAAATGAGAGATCCTGCAGTGTCTAGGGAGCAATGAGCACATCCAGCACAGGCTGCTGAGTGGTCAGACTTGTCTGGTACAGTCTGTGCATATTCAGTGGTCATAGTGGTTCCACAGAGATGGATTTCACAGCAAGTGTCCTTCATGTCTGACACATGTGAGGTGTTTTGGACCACTTGTGCAAGTGCTGAGTGGGTTGTCCAGACTGTGCCCCATGTCATCAATGGGATCAGGATGCACCAGACAAACTCTGCACACATAGTCATTGTGTAGGGTGCTTGAACAACATATGTCCATCCACTGCAGGCTTCCCTTTAGTCCCCAAGCTGGTGCTCCTCGATGCATTTTGATAATAATGTGGCCATAGAGTGGGTTGAACCAGCTCAATGGTGCAGCTGACTGTGCACATAGACAGGAACCAGTGCTGACACTGGAGAGGTGATGGGAGCAGGCAGGCGTGGCCAGGGCTGCTCCTCTTGGCAGCAACTCATGCTTAGATTGACATAAACCAGCCAGGACACCACATTCTCAGCGATTCATCTGGGATTTTAGCATGTTGGATAGCTCAGGTAAAAATATAGCTGAGGCTCATGCTTTGATGAAGCTAATGAAAACCTGAGACCAGCTGACAAATTTCTGCTTCTGTCTGGTAAAGATGGCATAACTGCGATACTGGGACAACTGGTAGTTCTGATGGAGCTGGCCTGAACACAGGGTGGAATAATCCCTGCCACAAGAAAGTACCAGGATCACCAAACCATGTGGCTGGAGATATGTGGAGATAGAAATTGCACCTAGTTTGAGCAATGCATCTGCTGATCTACAGTTAAACTTTCTGACCAATCCCAAGAAAAGGATCACACTGATCTCTCACAGCTGTGTCATACAAGTACGTAGTTTTTTTTTTCTAGTAATGTCTGCTCCTTAACTCAGGCGGTGAAGTCCTGGGTCATGGTAGTCAAACCCTGCTGATTCTCTGTCTCTTCCTTCTGTGATGACCCCAAAATCTTTACAAAACTGCAGTATATCAGTGTCTTTGACTGGGCCTTGGGGGGATTTGGGTGCTTGGAGGTAACACTGAGCCCATCTACCAACAGTGATGTGCACAATATTAATCTTGGTCTGGGCTGTACAGGGTCTCTGGAATTACTCTATCTTCATAAATATTTCTCCTCCCTTGACCTTTTGGGAAGTAATTTCCCTTTGCTTCCTGTTGTATTCAATAAATCCTTTTGCTTAAAAAGTCTGTTGTTGATACTAACCATCTGGCATCTGGAGAGAGAAGACAAAGTAAAGACAATTTGAATTCTGGACTGTGGGTCAAAAATGACCGACAGTCTGTAAAATCCTAACATAGAAACATACTGAAAAAAAGAGGGAACAGGAGTGAGAACTCGGAAAACTTTCTGCTTCAGGCTGTTGTTTTCTGGCACAATGCCCAGCAGGCACTGCATCAGACAGCTCAGTCCTGGAGCCTGTTTTCCCTGCTGTCTGCTGCTTCATTTTCTGGCCTGGGACGACATCTGGCTGGCATGTTCTTTTCCACATCCCTGGATGAGTGCTCTTTTTAGGTAGTTACTGCAGTACTTGGCATTAAAATACCGTGAATTAGACTACAAAGTAGCCTGAGATCGGCTTAAAAATAATGAGGTTTAAGTGCAGTTGAGCTTTGAGTACTTTTTATTTGCCTTCTGGATTAGAAAACTTTACAATACATGATGTCCGTATTTTTCTGCATCTCATCATGGCTGGGGATGCTCAGAAGTCACTTTAAAAATGGGAAAAAAACCCCAAATCAAAACCACAACAAACCCAGCAAAATACAACAAAACAAACACAATACAGCCTTTCCTCTTCATTGAGAAGTCCAGGATAAATTATTTGGGCTTTCAGAATGACACTAGTTATCATAAACTGTCAATTAAAAAATTGGATAATTAGCAATAGAAAATAGAAGGTAGAGGGTGGGAAGAGAAAGATCACAGAAATGGGAAAGAAGACTCATAACCTTCAAGAGATTGTTCAAGTCCAGTGAGAAACTGGACAATATAACACAACACAGTTGGGGCTGTGACAATATAACACAACACAGTTGTCTCCATATTTTGAGTATTTTCCAAGTGTCTGGAAAGACTTCTCCCACTAGCAGAGGAGGGTCCTAGATGAACAGAATTCATGGTCTGGAAACAGACACCACCGACTGTAATACTGCTCTTCTACACCGCCAAGCCAACGTGCCAAGCTCCTACATCCACCAGGCTGCACAAGCACAAAGAATTTGTGCTTGGCTTCTTTCACTTGGGTCTGGATTTCAGCAGCGCCTTTGCATAGCAACTGTTTGAGTTTTCACTGAAAACCTGTTGCAAATCTTCCAATTACCCCAGCAAAACAAAACAGTTTTCACAACATGAAGCACAGGTACTGTGTGCTGGCAGAGTTGTTTAATGTAGGCTGCAGGCATGGGTCTGGGAGCCAYGTTAGCTCAACCTGAGTTCTCTTGGCTGAGGAATTCTGGAGAAAACACAGCTACAAATGTGAGGGTTACACACCATGAATTTCTGTTGGTCTATATACCTTTATTACTTCTCAACACAGTAATAAAGCTTTCTGGCTTTTGCTCTTACAAGGGAGGATGGACAAGCTTAGGTGAAATACATCCCTTCCAACTACAGCAAGAATATAATTCAGTACCAATGACAAGTTAGCACTATTAATACATTAAAATCTGACCTCTGTGCCCATGCCTACAAGTTAAAAACATACTGTAAGAAGATTGGAATGGTTCCCCCTAAGAGTGTAGCCACAGCCATAGCAGCTGTTCTGATATCATGTATCAGCATCTCCTGCTTGATATCTACTTAATTATTGACTCATTTGTAGATTAATTAAGAACTGGAGCAGTCTGCTCAGAAACACCATGTGCTTTTCACCACTGATGTTTACAGGACCAGAATGGATAGTGTCCTGACCCCATGGAGCAGGAGGTTGCACTAGAGGCCTTCCAAAGCTTCTCAAACATGACTATTCCTGCAGTGCTGTGACTCCAGGCCTCTCAGGTTTGGAGATTCTTCCCTGCACTTTCCAATCTATAAAAGTTTAGCCCAGGCTCTTCATCCTCTGTAAGTCTTGTAAAAAGGAATAAATAAATATATACTACTGAAAAACAGTAAAATGTGATGTGTTTGTGAGTTTTTAATGGGTTCTGAATACAGATATGTTTATATATATAAAGTTTTAAGTGGTGACAGCTGGAGATGTGATCTCCCCATGAAAATAGAAGCACAGTCCAATAATGACTGGCAAATCTGAGTATCACCTGCTGTGGTAGTTCCTCAGAGCTCAACACCAAGCAGTGACTGCTGTCCTGCAAAAGCAGCAGGTTTTTTATTTGTCTCACATTCATGCAATGCCATGTTATAACAAAGTAATTTTGGAGGCCCCTTGTCTAAGGCCTTTGAGAAGCCTACCAGTATGAAATGCAGTTAATATATGTGTGTGGTGATACTTTCTTATTGCTTTGGGAGCTTCTTTGCCAGAAAACCCGTCCCAACTCCAGTGTTGGCTTTGGAGTTTTTCCAGTTTACTTCTCTGGGCTTTGCTATATCCTCAGCCATTTCCTTCCTCAGGCAGTGCCTGTGTAGGATGGCTCTGCCTCTGATTCCTGTTCTTCATGCTCCTTTGGGAGTGGTAGGGGCCTGGGGACACATAGGCAGAAAGAGTTCATTGTTCCTGGTATGCTTGCCACAGTCTGGGCCTCAGTGCACCCTCACAGCATGTGTTTTCTCATGGCCAGTGTATTAATGGCTTTTAGAGCCCCTGTATTCTTCCTCCGAGATTAGGGGTTTTAGCTGCTCCCAGCCCTCAGCCTGGTAATCCATAATCAGATTTCACCATTTTAGCATTTCTCAGAGAAAATGCTATCTAGGGTGGCCTAAATCTGATGTTCTGTTCCTTTAGGGACCATAAATTTTCTGTGTTCTGTCACCTTTGAGGATGCTCATAGTCTCCTACTGCATGACCTTAGCTCGTCAATGCCATATTTAGTATCATCTCAGAGTCATTATTTCAGTAGCCTCATTAACCTCTGCTTTTTCAACAAGAGCAATTTGGAGGAATGCTGACCAATTATGGTTGTCTCCCAGTAGAGGGGTCTGACTTAAGGTAACTAACTTTTCCATTTGTTCTGATGCCTCCTATTTCTGCTCTTCTATCCCTCCATGCCATGCTCCCAAGCACCACTCGGAGATTTGATAACTTGCAGCAGTTTATGCTGGCATTGAGGGTGGGTCTGCAGAGAGCTCCAAGCTGAGTGGTGACTTGGCACATCTGAGGGGTGGGATGTAATGGCAAGAGGAATGGACAAGTTCCAGAATTGGGTTCATGGCAACCTCATGAGTTTCAACAGGGCCAAGTGCAGGGTCCTGGTGACAGGACAAGGGGTAATGGTTTCAAACTGAAAGAAAACAGGTTAAATTAGATATTAGGAAGAAATTCTTTACTGTGAAGGTGGTGAGGCACTGGCACAGGTTGCCCAGAGAAGCCGTGGATGCCCCATCCCTGGGGATATTCAAGGCCAGGCTGGATGGTCTTTCAGCAGCCTGGTTTGGTCGAAGGTGTCTCTGCCCATGGCAGAGGGTTGGGACTGGGTGATCTTAAAGGTCCCTTTGAACCCATACCATTCTATGATTCTGTGGTTCTTTGAGGAGGTAAATAGAAATTAGTGTCTGTCCTAACTGGGAAGTGCAGAAGCCTGTCCTTAGGAGGTGTGGAAAATGCTTTTAAAATGTTAAGCAAAGTTTTCATCCACATTGACAGAGATAAAGCTTATTCTCTTCAGTCTTCAGAAATTCAAAGAAAAACTTAGAAGTTCTCAAACTTTGTCTCAAACTTTATGCAGTGTGAGTTAATATGGGGATGGTTTCACCTCTTGTATTTTGCCCAAATTTTCTGGGAGGCACAGGAGGTTGTGCGTGCTCTGGTTGTGTTACTTTGATCTCTATGAATGCTAAGGCAAACGTGCCTTTGAGTAATTCCGAGAACCGACGCCTGCAGAGGCTGGTGAGCCATTAGATGGCAGCACAGATAAGGACAACATCCATCGTGCCTGCTGCTGCTCCAGGAGAATCCCTCCACTGCTTTCAGCATCCACAGGGTCTCTTGTGGATGAAGAATTTTCACATTACGCACGGCAAAATAAATTAAAACCAGTAAATGAGGATTTTCATATTATATTAAAGCATATGCAGTAAAATTTGCCCCCTCCCCCAAACAGTGATGGCATGTATTAAGCTGGAAGATCTTTCAGAATTCCTGAATTATTTTATTCCTTATCCTTCTCAAGCATACATAAATTCAGCTATACTGACTAAACCAGCTCCTTTTCGATGACATGTATAACAGCTTATCTCCTAAAAGCTCTTCTGGAAAACTCCTTCACCAACCAGCTCAGCTCATGGCCTGAGGAACATAATATTTTACATTACTTTCAATGCCATTTGAGAAACTCAACAAATACAGCAGGCACTTAGTAGGCCCTCAGACTATTCCAGTGACACTTCAACTAATTTCGTTTTTTAATGGAAGAAAAATTGAAGCAAATAGAGAGGAGACATGATTTTCTTTTTCAGACTGAATATCTGCCACCTAGCTTATTACTAATTTTGCACTGTGTTGGCTTAAAGTTAGATAAAGGAGAATCAAGGTACTAATTGCTTATCTGTAAACCTGACATTTGTGCTGACATCCCAGAGTCTTGCCTGGTATCTTGTGAGCAAGCCGTGCTTGAGATTTGTCAAAGTGATGAAGTGCCTGGTTTTTGCTATGGCACAGCAAAACTGCTACCTTTCTGTGCTAGATCTGACAGGGAAATCCTGAGTCTGTGCAGCTGGTAATGCAGCTGATGTTCTGAGCATCTTCTGGTGTTAAACTGTGGAAATACTTCTTAAAATATGTGGTAATCATATGAAAGGGATTTCAGTCTAGCACATAGGATTTTGACAGTCTTTATTTCCATTTTTCCTAAGAAATTATTAACAATGATACATAATTTTGCTTATTAATAACCCTAACAGCTATATTAGGCTAATATAAAGCTAAGTTGCGCTTGACAAAATCAGGAATTATAATAATCCATATTGTTATACTATTTTAAAACTGGTTTGTGGAGGTGCATTCCACGCCAGCTCCTAGCTTTCCTCACTCCCAGGCGTTTTCCCAGGTGACTGAGCTGATCTTCCAACTTGGTGGCTGGTCACACACCAGTGATTTCAGGAAGGGCTTTGCAGCAACTTTTGGAGCTATTTCAAAAGGAGAAGAGCTTTGTAGTGTCTCATAGGCAATTAGGGGCCACAGCTCCTCTCAGGAGTTGATAAGCACAATGTATCTGCTTAATATTTTTTTCCCCAGAGATCTCTTGCAGAGGCAATACTTCTCTCTTCACATTGTGAAGTGGAAAAGCTGTGTAACTGCCCCCTGTGAGGTTATGAGAGTGTCTGGAAGAAAGGAAGGATGTATCATTTTACTTTTTAAAATGCAAAAGACATTTCAGAAGGCAGCATAAAGTAACACTAAGCAAAAATTTAAGAGAGACAGATGGGTAATAGAAAGCATCACGGCAGTATCTGATCACTGCAAGCCTTGGCTTTGTGTGTTCAGCACCACGGCACAAATGTAATTTGATCTAAAGGGAAGACAATGGATTTTTAAACTATTCTACCTTGTGCAGAATTCTGGGCCTTCTGTGAAAGTCTCTTCTCAAATTATTCATGTGAGCCAATGAAGATCACAGAGCAAGGTGGAATGGCTGCAAGCATGGCTAATGTGTGCAGGTACTGCCAGCTACTCCAACAGCAGCCAAAGACATTCCCTTCTGCACAGAGCTTCTTGGGAAACAGAAATGTGTAAACCTCTTGACTTTACACTTGGGGAAAAAAAGTGTTGCTTTCTGGCACTACCTCAGAACCTATTTAGCATATGGCTGTCTTTTCAAGGTGTAAACTAGTCAGGACAAACCTGGGGTGGGTTTTTTATTTGTTTTAAATTGTCTGGATCTTATTCCATTTCAAATCCTCAGAGAATTGGATGAAACTACTAAAACTTTTAAATGTTTGAAGGACGTCAGACTGCAGACTGAAAGCAGACAGAAAGCTGCTGGGCCCAGCATTACATTTTCCTCCTTAGAACAGGGAAAGATGGATGGTGTGAGGGAAGCTGATCTGTTACTCCGATCGAAATCTGTCAGAGTCTGGGAGTTTGGGCATAATTAGGCCCCAGTCAGAATCATTTCTAGATCATCTCCAAATGCAGGTACTGCTGCATCAGCAGCATGGAGGCAGATCCAGCATCTCTTTGATGAGAAAGTACTTACCTGGTTTTGGTGCAAACTCTGGAATGATGGGACAGCACCTGATGGCTCTAGTGTGCCTTCATGTAGTGAAATTAGGTGGTGATCAGCTTCTTAGCTTTACTTTGTCATTCAAATAACTTATTTGGGATTTCCAATCTATTTAGAAACAACCGAAATGCATTGCCTATAAAAAAGGATTTTGGCATCCTACAAACCTGGAAGGTCTCTATTTAACCGTAATCAAATATAAATACTTTACCCTCTTCTTCCTCTTACTATAAACCAAGTTTTATACCAAACAGAGTAATCAGGAACTTTATATTGCTGCCCATATACAGATATGTAGCCAGGTACCAGAGGGTGGAGACAATTTACCAGCAAGGTTCTTCTACTAGGAATTCGACCCATGCACACAAATCCCTGCACTCATTAAGGGATCCCATTTTGCTTGGACTTTACATACCTGAGGGATCTGTGTAGGCCCAGATGTGAGGGAGGTGTCCAGGCTTTTGTTTAGGAGGGCAGTAATCCCAACAACAGCAGCCATTGCCACAGATGAGCTGGAGAAAAGCACTATCACACTTTATTTTAGTATGCTACAAAATTCATTGTTGAACTTTATTAGGTAATTAATACCAAGCATACTTTGAAGTAACAAAAATTATTGTTGTTATTACTTTTTTACAGAAAATCAGGTATTTCAACAGTTTTCTTTACAGTTTGTTGACTTAAAAAAAATTACAATTGACAAGTTACAATGGAGTGGGATGAGAAAGTGGTAACATTTAAAAAGGTAAAACATACTATTCTTACTGAGTCAACATTTAATGATGTACATCCTGGTACGTCTCTCTTTCTGACTGTGTACAAATGGTACATATTCACTGAGCTGCCCTGACAGGGTTGTGATGTCTTGTGATGACAATTTTTGCAATGTTTGTGTATATTTAGAAAGGGCTTTTACATTACACCATCACCATGATGCAAAASAAAATGATACAATACAGAGAAACCCTGTTTTGGTGATTTTTGTCACAGCAAAAGTGCCATGACTGTAATAATGTGGGATAGAGGTAAACTCAAGGAGCAAACAAAGATGGTGATTTGAGAACACATCCAGATAAACCCTCTCCCAGGCTTTGAGGGGCAGGTGTGGTTGAGAGCCAACAAGAGCAGAGAATGAGGATGGGCTTCACTGAGACACCACTTAACAGGGACTCCTGAATGCATATGGCCCCAAGGATGTGCATTTTCCAGCTGACACTGGTTGGGCTGATTGCAGATTTAAAAACCTGTCTGAAGTGGGCCCTTAAATGAGTTTATGCTGCCTCATGTATGAACTACTTGATTTTTACCTTCCATCCCCTTTGGGTCAGTAGCAGGTACTGGGAAGATGTTTATGGTGGTTGACTGATTTGGGTGGGGTTTTTCACCAGCTAGTGCTGGTCCTTGAGAAGTCAGGATAATTTTCTACATACAGTTACAAGTGCAGTTTTGGATTTTAAGAAGTGTTGGTTTCATTTTTTTTTAAATGCTGCCAAGATTCACACATAAATTTACTTGGCCAACATCCACATCAGTATTCAGTCTGTAAGACAAGCAGCCCCACGTTGGTACCTTGGTAGTTAGAAAAGTTATCTAATTCCCTGTATTTGTTTACTGGCAGTTTGCTTAAAGATAATTTTTCATTCAAAAGTAAAATAAGTTTTTCAAGATTCATGCACTAAATTCTGGAATAATTTGTGTTGTACAGTCAGTAATTAAAAAGCAGTTGTAACTCATGGTTACCTCATCTCTTTCGCATTTTGTCTTATTTGGGACCAACACTAACAATTAATTATTATTTTAGCCATTTCCCTTGAAAGCCAAAGAATGAAGCAACAGGCTTTAAAAGCCCTGAAGGAATCAGCATTGCAATACTCATTTTGGGCTGGATTCATCTGTGATGCACAGGAGAACCTGGAGACACACAGGGAGCAAGCTGCTCACACACAGTCCTGAGCCAGGATAGACACAAGCCTTGGTGGGAGTGCTTGAGAGGAGCAGAGAGGGGGTCCCTGATTCCCTCTGTGCCTGTGCTTGACTTCCTGGCCTCTCACTAAGAGGTCTTTCTTCATGCTCTGTGCCTACTCCTGTTTTACTTCTCAGTGGCGTCTGGAACTGAGAGTGCCCTTTGGGACCTGAGGAGGGAATCACATCCTCACCAGCACCCCGGGGCTATTTGCATCCAGCCCTCACATGGCTGTCTGCAATATGTATTTGCTTACTAGTCTCTGAATTTTTGTGTTGAGTTTAAACTCAAGAGTTTATTGAGTTGTCTTGAGTTTAAACTTAAGGCCAGACAGTCCCATTAGATTACCTTGTCTGATTGGCATTAGCATGGGCCAGAGAGTGTCACTCGCCGTTGTATGGCAGAACAGGGAAAAGAAATGCCATTGAAGTGAGCAGTTGTGTGTTACCTTTAAGGGGTAAATTACTTTCTCTCATTTAAAAAAAAAAAAAAAATTAGGGGCTTTTATTTTGTCACTTCAAATACAAACAATTCTATGCATCTTGGGAAATTACAGCATTATGATATTCAGTCAGACATACCTTATAGTATATATGTTTCATAGAACTAGAATATAGGTCAGAAATAATTTTTCAGTCTTAAGTTTGTTACAGACATATTAATTGGAACACAGATGCAGTAAAAATTGAGAAGCTTTACAGTTTTAGTCAACTTATTATACAGTGAAGTAAATGAAGTGCAGCAATGTAGCAGTAAAAGTTATGCTTTTTCCACTAGGTGATGGAAACATTCAGAGTCTATAAATGCTAATTTAAGAGAGATGTCCTAACAGCTTCTTGGCTACTGGGATAGGAATAGTCTGAAGTTAACTGCCTCTCTACTGTGAAAGGTTTTAAAGCTTTTTGCTTTCTGTCCGAATAAAAAAAATGACATTTACAAACCTCTTCAATGCATATATATTACATATGTTTATCTAGCAACAACTACACCCCTTTTAATTTATTCCCCAAATGTGACTTTTCATGCATGTCTTCTGGATGCTGTATTCAGCAACAGTTTCTAATGAGCTGGTGTGTAATCCATGATTGCATTTCTCTTCTGAAATCACTTCCATGTCTGGCTGATCTATGTTTAGAAGGTGGTGCTTATCCATCAGGCATTTCTGCACTTGTCAGCATTCTTCTCTGCTGGAGGCCCTTTCCCAAGCTTCTTCCCATTTTAATGTTGATGTACAAAAGCTGTTATTCATTTGTTTTGTGCTCATTCTAGTGAGGATTGGCTTAGTAGGACTGTGCAAAACAGAGAAAAGAGAGAAGCTGGTTTACTGCCAGCAAACATAAAGATGTTCATGCTGTGCTTAGCTCAGAACAAGCCTCTGACCAATATTCTAATACACTTCATTATATGCATTTCCATTTATCAAGAAGAGTGAAAAATCTAATCTGCAGATAGGATTGATAATCTGAAGTTCTTGAAAATAATTTTTCATCAGCTAATTGACACAGGAAGTCAAAATAATGAGATTATCTAAAGTTTGAGCAGTATGAAAATAAAGATACAATGCATATGGGGCAAGAATGACATTTACTATACAAATATCATGCATTGAGTTAAAACCCTGACATTTCTGTTCTGTATCAGTAACTGCTTTCACTCCCCTGAGGACACAATCCACATTTGCAAACATGATAAAATAACACCTTGTGTTAAATTTCAAATGAGGACAGAGGTGTGGAGGTCTTTCTTAAACTCTCTCTTAYAAACTAATTCTCACTGCCCGGTTTCGAGGTACTCAAGCAGAGCTGTGTGTGGGGTGAGGGGACAGGGGTTGGCTCTGGGAGCAGGGTGACAAAGGCTCCCCCTCTTTGCTGGAGGGGACAGCCCCGAGCTGGTGCTGCAGGGACAGCCACTGCCACAGGGGCTCACTGGGGAAGTCAAGTACCCCCACACAGGCAAAGATAAAAACCTGGCTGCCCCAGCGCTTGGCAGTGAACAGAAGGTTCTTGCACTGAATGAACTCTGCCAATTCACCATCAGCTAAACTCCCCCAGACCCCTGAGACCAAACCATAGAGTCATTCGTTGGGCACTGCCTCCTGTGAAAGGGTCACTGCTCAGGGGGACAGGACGGCCACTGTCATCACAACCCCATTTCTTTTATTGTAATGTGGGGGCTTCTGCAGGAGACTGCTGGAATGAAGAACTAGGGCAAATAAATGGTTTGGTGACAACAAAAGAAAATTAATTAATTTCATTGTGAAATGAAAATTAAAAAAAAATTCAGAACTAGAAACACTTAAAAATGTTACTGTGAAGAGACTGAAATATTTCATTTCCTCCCCCCACATTACATGGAGCAGCTGCCCTCTCCCATTCCCTCAAGCTCCTTACAGCCCTTGACTCTTGTGGTCATCTTGGCCTGTAGCTAATTCACCCACAGATCCAGAGAGTGTGGTGCCTGCCCCAGGGCAGGATACTCAAACCCCAGAACCTGGGATAGTGGCACCACGAATCAGTGAGCGTGGGGGTGGCAAACCCTCCTGCCATGGACCTTGGATGTCTGCTTCCCCATCAACTTCCAACAAACTGACATTTGTCAAGCAAAGTTTGTTTTGGAGGAAAATTTCTGACTTGTTCAGTGTGTATCCATAATCCATATTTATTTTACAAGACACTTTTAATTGATGGTGCTGAGACTAGAAAGTAGCAAGTAAGTATGCAAGAAGCATAAGGTGAAACGGAAAAATAGATCAGTTTTGTTTGTGTGAAAAAGCTAATATGAAATATTATGTTCACTGTGGTAAAAACCTTTTTATGATGTGAGTATGTAACGGGATGGTAGTTTCCAATTGTAAAAGGAAATTGTCATTAATAGCGCCGTAAGATTCCTTTCATCCTTTTAAACAAAAATGAAGGATAAGGTGTGGATGAGAAATGGATATACTTGCGATGAATAAAATCTATTAAAAATGGTCTGAGTCTGGAATTTTGGTATATTTTATTAATGTGGTTACTAATGTTATTATTATGGTAACTAGCAATATATTTAAACAGCRCTACTAAATAAAGTGAATGAAAAAGTGCCTGAGCCTCCAATCTGTTTATTTGCTATGTGAGATAAGGGGGCCTGTGAGCCTCTTAATCCGTATTTGGTGAAACTGAAATCCAGAGTAAAAAAGCATTGCATGGTGAGGAGCATGTGCCCTGATAYTCCTAGGAACAATCAAAGCTAAATAGAACTGAATGAGCCATTTYTTTCAATTCTTTTTAACCATAATTTCATGTACCTGTGTTATTCAAACCCCCACCATTGCTTATTGGATTTCCAGCAGTACTCAGTGTTACAGCAGTAACATACTAAGACCTTTATTAATTCTTTGGACAAATTTTGCACACAGGTGTTACACACATGGAAATGACATTTAATAAGTGCCAGAGATGCCTTGTTGACAAGACATAAGTAAATAATTCACATCAACATCCCTCAGTCCATTTTGTATCACACCATAGGCTTTTGACTCCTTGACGTTTGTTTTCTTAGAGCTACTTACAGCCCGTTTCTAGTGCTRTTGCTTAGAAATCAGTAAATGAAAGCATTCTTCGTGGCAGTGCATTACCCAACCACCCAGGTGCTCTGCTTTTAAGTTCCCTATTTAAAGTCTTTGAAGGCTGCCTGTTAAGCTGACCTTGCCACAACAGGGTTACTATTCATAATTGACCCATTCAATTAGGGCAATCACTTCTGTTGACTGCAGAGCTGGGGTGTAGTCAGCCTGGAGGGATTGATAGCATTTTAGTGTTTATATACCATTCAGAAAGAGAACACTGAGGTTTGCTTGTTGTAAAGATGAGTCACAGGGAGATTTCCAGGTTTCTCCCTGACAAGGTATAAAAGACATACTGAATTTCAGATGGTCCCCTCCATGCTATTACCGTAAAGTCAGCAAAAAGAACAGTAAATATAGAGAGAAAGGCAGACCTGCTAGGTCTGGATGTTTATTATCTCAGATAACCTTAACATTTTACACCACAAGTTGTCATCAGCCRTATTTAAATGATCTTCTTTGCCGTGTATCTGACTGGCATCGAGAAAATAACACCTTTCCAAGTGCTAATCCTGTATTTCTGACTCCAAACACACACAACTGCTGTGCTAAAGAGCAACTGACATTCATGGTCACACCAAGATTGGGACCATTACAAAACCACATCACCTGGCAGAAGGCCATGGGTTAATGAAGCACCAGAGATTTCTTCCCAGSACCTCCACAGGATTCCTCCAGCCTAAACCACAACATCATCTCTGCTGAATGCTGGCACTGCTTTTAGTGTATGGGAGGAGAAGAGGGATGAGAGAAACATTGATACGGAAGCTCTGCAATTGAAAACAGACATGCTGAGGCACCTTGGATAACACTGCTCACTGGGCTGTAGGCCAAAAGTGTGGACAACTTCAGTTTTAATGAGGTGCTTSGAGTTCTCACCTTTCTTTTTGTAGAACCACAGAATYGCTAAGGTTGGAAAAGACCCTTAGGATCATCAATTCTAACCATTAACATAGCACTACCATTTTAACTGCCAAACCATAACCCAAGTGCCACATCCACACACCTTTTGAACACTTTGGGGATAGTAAATCCAAGACTTCCCTGGACAGCATGTTCCAGTGCCTGACAACTCCTYTGGTGAAGAATTTTTTCCTAATATCCAATCTAAACCTCCCCTGGTGCAGCTCAAGGCCATTTCCTCTCATCCTGTCACTTTTTACCAGGGAGAAGAGACCAAAACCTACCTGGCCATACCCTCCTTTCTGGGAATTCATCAGCATGATAAGGCCTCCCCTGAGCCCCCTTTTCACCAGGCTAAACACCCCCAATTTCCTCAGCTGCTCCTGATGGGACTTGTGCTCTGGGCCCTTCACCAGCTTTGTTGCCCTTTGGGACACACTGATCTGGGCCAGCTCCTCATAACCACAGGCAGATGAGTTTAGCACTTATGTCAGGGTTGGTGCAATTCTAAGTGTGTTGAAACTCCACTGGTAGCCACTGCAGCCCAAAATTCAAACAGCAACATGTATTCATGGCCTGAAAAATATCCAGATGTGTATAATTAAAAGGTAGGAAAGGCAGATGTCCAGCTGCACAGAGCAGCCAATGACCCATCATCTCTTACCTCCTTGAAGACAGTTTCTTTAAAACACATAACAAATCCTATCTGAGTGGCCTGGGAGAATTATTTTGGTTTTTGTGTGATGAGGGAGAGGATTTGTGTATATTCCCATCTGCCTACCTGCTGTGAATGTTTTCCCTCTTGATGCACTGATCATCCTTTGCCCTGGCCTCATGAGGAGGTGCTTATCCATCACCTGGAGAGTGACCCTGGGGCAAACTGTGCTCTCAATAAACAGCCAGGCACCAGCTCAGGTCCTCTCCAAGAGTCCTGGTGATCCAAGCTGAAACTTTTGCATGTGTTTTGGAGAAGCTGTCCACAGATCACCCTGAAAACAGCTCTATGGCCATGAGGAGAATAGGTTGTGCTCTGCTGCCTACTGCACTGCAGCTGAGACACAGCAAGGAGGGGACAAAGCTGCCCTCCTTGTGGAGATGAAAAGAATGGACAAAAATTCCCCAACTGTTTTGCTAGCAGCTCTCTTTCAGTGTTTCACTGTTCAGCATCTTCTCAACAAAATTTGATAAATGATCTGTCCACACCAGAGCTGCCATGGCATTTCCTCCTCCTCCTGGCAAAGCAGCAGGCAGGATCTGGCAACTGCCTTCCCTGTCATCACTCACAGCTACCAAAGACTACCTGAGAAGGCAGGGGTTAAAGAGAACACACAGTAAACCTTGAGGAGTTACTAAAACTTTTACAAAAATTTGGGATTTAAATTGTGTGATAGTTTTGTCCATATGGCATTAGAGGAGAAGCTCATCTGAGCAGAAGGTGTGTGAGCTTGCTCTTCAGCTGCAGCACTTCCTTGCAATAAAATAGAATTAAATCTCATGAAAAATGACAAGGTTTTTACCAATTCAGTATGCAAGCCCTGTGAAACCAGAGCTGAGTGGAACAGTGGGATTTATTCAATCTGCTGGGTGGTATCTTGCTCACCCTGTTAGTGGCAGCAGCTGAACTCCTGGGCTTGGCTTGTGGGAAGTGTTTCTAGGACAGTAGGAAATGGTTTCAGGAGCACTCAGGAATTTTCTAAATGTGTGGCTCAGAGGGTTTTGCTGTCTGTTCATGGCTGCACAAGCACATTTCTAGCATGTGAGAGGATGCTGTGGTGATGATCTCCCTCTGCCACTTCAGCCCTAGCTACCGATGGGGCTCTGCTGGCTGCACCCAGCTTTCTCTGGACTTTTGGGGTGGGCGGGCAGCATGGTAGCCAAGGGCTGTCTGGAATGGTGGGCTGCATGCCAGGATGTGTCCTTGAGGACAGTCACCTCTCAAGGTTACCCCTGGATGTTGAGAGACTCCTCGCTGCAACAGAACCTTGGTAAGTGACTAATAACATGCTAAACTTTGAAATCTTAGCTAAGTGGTATAATCTTTCAGACATAAACCACTGAACAAGTCTGGGACTAGGACTGGATCCAGCCACACCTACACTTCTCTTTGAGAAGGGCTTTAGAATGCAAAGGGATTATTTCTGAACCTCATGGCTCAACTACAGCGTCTCTCTGGCAGATTGGTCTGACCTTGTCCTCTCTGCAGTAAATAAACAAGTGTCTCTTGCCATTGGATATTGTTAAACCTCTGTTGCATTTACCATTGAACTTGGTTAAATCACTGTTTTATAGTGATAAACAAAAGATATTGTTGCTTCTCTCTTGTGTACTGTTGTTTCTCTCACAAGTGCAGTTTCCTCCACCCATGACAGATGGTTTCAGTGCCACAGGGGCAATGAGGGTCTGAACAGACAGAATGCTGTTTTATTAGAAATTGTTTTCCGAGAAGGAACAGAAAAATGCTGAAGAATCCAATCAAATCAATTTTGCCAGGTTTCCAGCATCTGTGTACAACACACAGCTGGACAGAACTTTGCCGTCAGCTCACATGCTGTCATTCCCAAGAAAAAACCCAGCACACAATCAGACCTAAAGCTACACTCCTTGAACACTTAATGCGCTCAGTGACTGTCCTGCCCTCCCCGAAAGACTCTGGCCAATTCCTGTAGTTTTAAAATCCAATTCAATCCTACATTGCTTTTTCCCCCTTTTTTTTGTCTGTTGTGTGCGACGACTGAAACATGGCAGGAGGAAATGGCTGTCAGTTCAGAGGCTGTCTGGCTGCACGCAGCGTGCTGTGGGTGGAGAATCATGGAATCAYTSAATGGTTTGGGTGGGGAGAGACCTGAAAGATCWTCTTGTTCCAACCCCCCACACCTTCCACTTGGCCAGGCTGCTCAAAGCCCATCCAGCCTGGGCTTGAACACATTCAGGGACAAGGAACTTCGGGGCAACTTGTTCCAGTGCTTTACCACCCTCACAGTAAAGAGGAAGAGTCACACAGCAGGGGCATGTTATTTTCTGTGTTGTAGATTTCTCCAGACAGAATGTTTTTTTAAGCTGTTCTGACAATAAGAAAAGTCTCCAGAACTAAATGTGTTGGTCAAGAAAAATTGATAAAAAAAAAAGATCCTAATCAATGAAGTCTGACCACCTTGTGCCAGGGCATGAAAGGAGACGTGTTTGGAAATTAAGTCTGGAGCCCAGAGTGGGCCAGGGCAACCTGCCCATTTGTGGTCTTGACATCTTCAAGTTCCTGTTTTCTTCCAGATGGAAATTTTGAGAAAGGTAGGAAGATATTTTGGGAGGAGAGAGAAGATGTAGGTTAGGCCTGGAGATGCCTCTCACATAACATCAGCTCTGTCCCAGTCAGATATTGGATGTGAAGCTCTAGGAAGTCCTTGGAGAGGGACAGGGCCCTCCTGGGGTGACTCAGTTAATCTTAGGAGGGTTCCCAGGGTGGATGAGTGCTGTTGGCTCCTGTGGGATTGTAGACCTGGATGGGATGGAATGCCTAAGTCTTAGATGGACCAAGTGAGGTGTGTGATCTGGAGTTATAATTACCCCACACAGTGATTAACTGCATGCACGGACACATGAAGAGAGAAGCTGCTGCCCACACATGGAAGATCTTCAGCCTGAAATMCTCAGTTATTAGGCAGTTTTGGATTAGTTGTTTGTAACAAGCTATCAGAGATCTTGTCTGAGCACAGTTTGGGTATTCTTGGTCCTTTTGGGATGTGCTTGTGCACCAGGACTGCCTTCCTGTGGGAGCAAACTGCTTTGCAGAAGCTGGGTCTAAGATTCCAACCCCAGCTCAGGAAGGCTCAGTCAGATCAGCTGAACAGCTTAAGGACTGACTGGGCAGGRATGCAAGGATCAAGCCAGCCTGACAGAAGGCATGGGCCAAGCTACACCCAGCAGTCAGCTTAGCTCTCCTGTCAGTGACACCGTGCCTGGAGGAGCAGGTGAATTTYGACTGCAAATCTTGCTAAAGGAGGTTAGAGCAGCTTAAAGAAGGCACCTCTTTAGAGCCTGTCAGTTTTCTTATCTCTGAAAGACCTTCCTTCAACTACTCCTAAATTCAGCCAGGTGGCAGTGAYAGGCTCTAAAACTCTGGATATGGGCAGGCTTCAAGCTTCCCTGCCACCCTCCCTAATCCATGGCTCGGGTAGCTTTCCTGGTTTGGATGCAGCTCCAGGAATACAACATATGGGTATTTATTGGTGAGAAAGACATGAGGAGAGTGGCAGGCAGAGGRAAGAGAGCCCTATCCAAGGATGGATCGAGTTGTAGCTGTCATCCCTGTCATCTGCTGGCACCAGTCTGGGCTGCTGGAAACAGAGCTCCCTTGGGTGACGGCTCTGCTAGCTGTGCCTTGCTACCAACAGCTTTTGGGTTCCTCATCTGGGCAGCTTGGTGCTCATGGCTGTACTGCTGGGCAGGCATCAGCATTCCTCTGCTACTGTCACACACAGTGAGTGTGCCCTGGGCACAGGAGGAGGTTGTGTGACCACCCAAAGAGGAAACAACTCACTGAGATGTCGTGATCAGATCCTGCTGAACAGTGGGCTGCCTTTTCCTGCATTCCAATATTTGCTTCTGTCAAGAAAAGGAAGATTTTTATCATAATGAACAAACACAGCAAAAAGCCTTCTGTTCTTTCTCCWAAAGAGTTTTCTTTTACTGTGGAGCATCACAGAGACGCTCCTTCCTCTGGTGGTCCCTTTCCAGATGGCTCATCAATTTGTCTTTTGTGCTTGGTGGTGTTTCTGTCAAGTTTGAGATGGGAGTCACGTCTCAAGACAGGTTTGCTGGCACAGGAGATCTAGTATGTTGTTGGAAGGACTGGCTAGAGGCTGAAATGCCTTCATCAATAATGTCTTTCACATGAAGTAGCTTCCTGCTCTGCAGAGTTGCAGGCTCGAGTCAAGCAAAATCAGTCACTTGTTGTTCATCTATTTTTATTTCCTCCATGTGGTTTGCTGCAGTCTTTCTTTGCCCAGATGGTCAAATAAATTGCTGTCACTAAACAGGAGTCTCTGAACGGTGATTCCTAAACTCTTCCTGTTCTTTAACTGTTAAATGAGAAAATGTTTCACTTTCTTTGTATTCTGCCCACTTGCTGTGGCTGTTTTTCCGTTTCTCCTCTGGAACCCAGAGGATCTGTAGGTATTTCTGTTTGTTACTCCAACCTTCAAGCTGCGTGATCTGACTGCTCAGAAGGCTGTGTGCCATCTGTATGTAAAAACTGTTACCAGCTTTGATGTACTTGTTTACTGGGAGCTCCTCTGAGGATCCAGCCATGTCAGTGAGGTCCCTGCACAAGATTCTGGGCATATCAGCCAGAAAATGTTTGGATTGGCATTGTACAATCTTAGGGTTTTTTATTTTGTTAATAACAATTTCTATCTCGCTTCAGCAGCATTATCTCTTCCAAGAGTTTTCCTGTGGTAGGCGATGTTGGATGTTGATGTTGGCACGTTTTTGGTTTGTGAAAACAAACCTTGCTGTGATTGATACAAAGCTCTCCTTGTCTGGGCTGGGCTGTCAGGGCAGGCAGGAGGCAGAGCCCAGGGCCAGTGAGGGTTGGGGCTGTGRTGAGCCCAGCCTGGGACAGTCACTYACATTTCYGTGTGTGCTCAGGCTCCAGGCAACTCTGTCTTCTGTGACAGAGAGAGAGTGGGAGTTGGGTGCTGGGGGAGAGCCAAGATACTGAAGCAGATTCTTGAAGGTGCCAGCCAGGATCTCTGTGTAAGGAAGCTGCTACGATGGGGTTTATTTTAGTGGTGTGACAGAAACGGAGCTCTGCTCTTTTCTCAACAGACTGCATTTCTGCAGATGATTTCCCAATTCATATAGTGAGTGTTTCCTCCTAGCAGAAAGGAAGAGGGCTTGTGACAGTTCTCTGGCCATTCCAACATGATAGTATGACATTTCTGTGAATGAAATTTCCTGAAAAATGCTGATTTTATAAATTATAGAATAATACTAGAACATGGCAAGAAATTTAAATAACAAAGAAAACAKAATAGAAATATCAGTGCTGATGAACCTTAAATGCTGCACAATAAAAAACTTTTGAGCTCTCTTTTCTTTGTGTGAAATGAATTTCCCTGTTCTTTGGCCACTGCCAAAGCTGTGTGACCTGGGAGCATGGCACAAGTCCATKCTGTGCAAAGGAACATCCAAGGATTTCCAGAAGTTTTCCAAACCTTCTCTTTGTATCTRCTTGTGCTGGTGGGAAGAGAAAATTTGATGAATGAGTTGGGCCGGGATGGGGAGTGGGGCTGTGGCTGCTGGGGCTCACCATGGAGTGAAGGGTCCTTCAGCTGCAGGACTTGAGCCCCACAGGGGCTCACCRAGGCAAGGCTGTGTGTCCTTCATCCTGACACACTCCCCACTGACTGCTTGGCTGCTGTAATGTTGGTTCTCAACCAAAACCTGCTAATGAGCTGCAAATATTGATCCCATTTCTGCCTTTGAGAAAGATACAGGTGCCAAGTTACATGTTTATGGGCAACAGATAACGATCTGGAGCAGCTTTGGTCTGAGATTTCAGAACTGCAGCTTAATGATTAGCTTACCGWGCACAGGAATGTTAATTACCTTGCTATAAACTCTCTAGGCAAATGGGAAGTATTTGGAGCTGCACATAAGGCTCACAGTTGTTTCCAAAGGTATGAAATTCYGTGTTAAACTACTGAAAAAATCTCTACGGGGTTAGATGATACTCAGCTAGAAGAGAGGCTGGATTTGGGAGYTGGCAAAGCCAGGGTCTAGGGAGAGGGTGGGCTTTTTGGTGAACACCATCTGTCATGAAAACCTGTCTGATGTGCAGCAAGGACAGTGTTGAGTGCTCACGATCCTGAAGACATTTTTTTCCTGTTGTCTTCCCTTTCTTGTTCCAATCCCAATTTCTGCAGGCTTTGTACAATGTGTAAGGATTTATTATTTCTCTTAATTGACATTATTATCTTAAGCATTTTCTTGAGTTGCTCTAGAGGTGTGAAGCTCACTCTTGTAAAAGAAAAAGAGGAGATTCCTTTGCTGAGGACCTTTCAGCACAGAAGGCAAACTGCAATTAGCAGTGCAGAGGAAAAAAAAAGCATTGTCAGAGAAGGAAGGGCAGGGCTGTGTCAGGAAACTGCCAGCTGAAAAGTGTGGAGAAAGGCAAGCTGGTTTGCAGGAGCCCTGAATGGCAGGTRTGGTACAGTGCCCTCAGGGTCAGAATAGGAAGGTGACATCCCAGAGTATCCAGCAATCCCTGCTGTAGGCAACATCCATGTGGGGCTGTAAACAGTCCACCTTATTTCCTCCTCTGGGAGGATCCACCCCACACAATATAAGATCGACTCCAGGGCTGAGAATCCTTGGTGCTTCTTTCCCCCTTCTACCCTGCCCCTGATTCACACACACACATGGACAATTTTCCCATTGTTTGGCTGTTCCCATTAATGACCATAAGACAACTTTTGCGTAAAATGCACCTTTCAATGTAAGGATACTTTTGGAACAGCAAGAGACAGCAGGACGGTCTTGAGCAGCAACCAATCCAGTAGGAAACACTAACAAGAAGGGAGGAAAACTCCAGCCACCACATCAAACCAAACTCTAGTTTCAGGATTCCTCAAGGATTCCTCAAAGCTCAGTCACCAATTTCTCAGATACAGCAATAATTCAGAGCAACCTATGAAACGAGGAAGACACTGATATGGATTTGCTCAGTAATGAAGCTCAACTGTAAAAAGGGGAGCAGCTTAGACAAAGGGGAAACAASTCGGCATCTGCACAGCTACATTTGCAGCAGTGCTCCCTAAGGAGCCTTTCACTCCACCTGCAGCCTTTAGTAGGGGGGGTGGTTAATGCACCATCCTGCTGTGCAGCTCTAGAAAAGCTCCACTAAAGGCTTTCACCCTCCCACACCCATAACAAATAATATTTGTCCATCCTTCCCTCTCATTTTGGTCCATCAGGGTATGGCCAGGTCAGCAGTGGGGGCACAGGTGACCCGGTGTGTACCCTTGGTGCCAGGCTGCTCAGGGACCGGTGCCAGGGCTGCCAGGTCTTGCCAAGGCCCCTTCCCCTGCAAGAGACCCTGGCTCTGTCGACTTCCCAGTGCAGGTGCTGCCTGTGTTTGGAATCTGGCACCGAGACACCTCCTCGGTGCTAAAATAATAATGATGGATCTCTGCTGTGGAGTGATAGCTGGCGCTGCGCAGCTGGGTTAATGTGTGTCAGCTGTCATTGTCCCTGTCAGCCACTGCTGTCAGTGAGCAGCAGATAAGTAAATCTGTGATGATGCATATCCCAGAGAGAGCAGGGATTAAATATTTCATCGCCTCAGACACTGAAACATCTCCTAATTTGGTGTCCTTTCCTAGCAGTCACATCCTGTCGGATCGCCCGGCCCTGGGGGAGAGCGGAGGCTGCCGGGGTTGCAGAGGCCGCGGGGCCGGGCAYTGCCAGCGGCAAAAATCCCTGCAGCCGGGGCGAGCCGAGCTGCTGGGCTGGTCTCGGCAAATTTAAAAATAACCAGAAACTCAAGGAAAAAGAAAARCCTCCTTTTTGTCCCCAAATGGCCCTGAAAAGGCAGTTGAASCCCGATGGACAGAGCAGGGCCAAGTGGCGCAGTGCTCACCTTGGGCTGTCTSTGGACGCTGCTGAGCACCCTGGATTGAGAATCTGCGCTGTGGGGTGGCTCAGCTGTGCCTGCAGTCAGGTAAATGTGCTTGTTTCGTGGTGTTCCCAGAGTGATGGGTCACTGAACCCTGGAGATGAGCCTGGTGATGGGTCACTGAACCCTGGAGATGAGCCTGGTGATGGGTCACTGAACCCTGGAGATGAGCTTGGTGGTGGTTCCCACAGCCCTTACACCACTGTGTGTCCATCCTCTTTCTGCACTGAGCCAATATTCAAACCCCATTGCTAGCAAAGTCTCATATTATTGATTTCTTGGAGACAGGAAATAAGCTATAATTCAGATTTCTTCACTCTCCTGACTTTCCTGGTGTTGCCCATAGGAACTTTCTACTGAAGGAATTTTCAGTGCAAAATACCAGTTTGTTGAGACTGCTCTTTTTATTTTTTTTTTTTGACACATGAAAGGAACTATTCTAGGGGGATGTGGAAAATGAAAGAAAACGCTCTGATAAACAAGATCTTAGCTACTTTTAGGCTAACTACCTACAGAAACAAATAAAAATTAAATTGTCTCCTTTTTTTGTTCMACATTGGAAGAGAGAGAAAACCCATCCTGTTAGTGCTGCTCAGGAAATAAAGTTCTTGTTTTCCAGAAAGACTTAATGAATCACAAACCTTCAAAAACCAGGAAGACATAGAAACATGAGCTTCTGAAAAGTCTGATTTCTCTCTTATTTCCTGAGAACTAGTGCTTTTCTTTGCAATTATGAAGAACAGAAGGGTGATTTTTGTTTKTGGRGTTTTTTTTTTGTTTGTTTGATTTTTTTTTTTTTATTCAAACAGATTCAAACACAACACATGATTCAGAACTGGAGCTTGGAAAACAGAAAGCATGAGCAGCTGTGACTTTTCTAAACCTGTAGGTAATTCCACAGGYATTTCATCTTCATCCCTTCCTCCTCTGCATATGAACTAATCTCCTTCCTTTGCTGCACTTTTTATTTGGACAACAGATCGCCTGTATCCCCCACATGGGTGTGCTCCCCTATGGGTCTGGGGTTGCACTGACTCTGGGATCAGTGGCTGGACCTCAGCAGGAAACAAATTGAGGTTTTGCAGGTGGATCTTTCTGCTTCCCTGTTATGTAAGATTCCCAGATCAGTATTCATCTGCGCACTGCRAAATAGTATTTCTGCTTCTTTTTGATTTCTTTTTCATGTGGGGAAAGTATAATTTGTGCTGTCTTCTTACATAAAAATAGCAAATTTTATGAGATGCATTTCCCTCAGGCCCCACAGAGTAGAATTTGTTCTGTAATAAGAGACCAATGTGTTTTAATTGCTTGCTGTAGACTATTACCTGTTAAATTTGTCTGACAGTGTGACACCAGCAAAAAACTTCCTTTCTGTTTTGCTTCCTTCTACTTTAGAGCTGTCAAACAACTTCAACATCTAAGGATAAAACATGACAGATGACTCAAAGATATGACAGGTCATAAAGTATTGATTCTTCATGTTACCTGTTAATGAAACATGTGCCACCATGGGTAAATCTTCTTTGCTTTGGGTTCCTGACTGTTAATTGTTGTAATTCCAGTCTAGGTTGTAGTCTAGAATTAGGAAGTAATGGGTTTGGTCCCAGGAAATGCTAAAGCCTACAAATTAAGAATCAGTTCTACTTTTTTTTTAACTAATGTTTTTTTCTTTTTTTAATCTAGATTCCCAGCCATATTTTCTGTTAAAATCTACATCTGATGGAAACCCTTTTGGACCTTTCTGGGTTTTTTTTTTTGACTCAATAGAATCAAACCAACTCCTAAGATCATATTATAATGAGAAGCACCAAGAATCAATCAAGGACTTCCCATTGGGTTTTTTTTTTTGCCCCAAGAAAAGAACCTTTTCTTGATTATGTATGAAATAAATAATATTTGCTAGATTTTAAAAATTATTTTGGCATTTTTTCCAGTTAAGCTTATAACTTTTAATATTTTTAGGTAATTTTCAACTAGYAACAACTCAGTCTGGGTTTTCTTGTCTAGTCCTCCATGAAAACTATGGCTTCTCTGCCAAATGAAGGCAGCATTTTTTTTTTGGCTAGAGATCTCTATGCAAGATCTTTTGGCAGGAAGAAGGGGATGATGCCCTACTTGAATCTACCTTTCAAGCAAAATTTAGAAAACAATGTTCAAAATTAGATTTGCAATCTCTTGAGCAGAGGTTGTGTCTCGTATAAATTTTGTGCTGCAGCAGTGAAGGGGTGGGAGCTGCCACCCTCCTGACTCGAACCTGTGTGAGCAGAATTGTGTCTTCACTTCTAAAACACTCCCCTGTCTGTGACTGAAAAACTAACATCATCCCTCCTAAAAGGAGCCCTTTTTAATGTGGTGAGACCCCTTTCTAACAGTGGGCTTTCAGTGCAAAATTATCTGGGGGCAGAGGAGCGCCAGCACAAGGACGTGTTGGAGGCTGGCAGGCGAATGCTGCTGCTGGCAGGCGCTGAGAGCAGGAGCTGCTGCAGTCTGACATGGGCTCTGCTGCTGTTCAGGGGCAGACACCTGCTCTCCAAAAACTCAGTAACCCACAGGTGGAAAGAAGTAGTCCACCAGTGACAATCATCCCTGCTCCAGATGGAGTGAACGGTGCAGAGGAGCAGAGATGCTTTAGTCTTTTTTTTTTTGGAAGCAGARGGACATAGCCTCTGTGCAGCTTTGGAGGGATGGGCAGGCTCTTCCATGATGACCATGCAGCAATTGCCAGGGCAGATCCAACCTTAGGAATGCTGAGAACCACAGGACAACACCTGTAAGCAAAAGTACTGCCCCTTTCCAAGGGAGGGGAGTGCTGGCATGGCCAGGGCTGGCAGCAGGAGCAGCTGGGTCGCTCCCAGGCACCGTTTGCCACACTTTGAAGATTTGGATGGTGCAGACAGACCTTGTGAGTAAMCTTATGTGTCTCTCTGGTAACCAAATTATCAGAACTGGCACTTTATCACTTCACTCAGGAATTAAAGTGAGGTGAGAAGACCAGCCCTTGTATCACAGCAGCCCCACTGCGGTTGGATGATTAAAAGTCTGTTCAACATACAGAACGAGYGTTTGATGAACACTAGTTGATGTTGCACTTGTGTGCTTGGATGGTTTTCTGTTTTCCACTTCTGTAAGCCAAGACTACTGTAAGAGTTGAACCATGAATCTGAAAAATCTGAAAACCATTCTCATAGCATTTAAGAAACATTATTTATATTAGCTGCTATGAAAATAAATGCAAAACTTGGAAAAGCATGCTGTTAGAGTGGTGATTAGTGGCTCACTGTCCAGCTGAAGGACTCAATTTACCAGAGTTTCATGGGGATTTTAGATCTGTTGTAGATAAAATACTTTCATTAACTGCTTAGATAGTGGAATAAAGGATTTCCAGTGGAACAGAGGATGTCCTCCATTTGTAGGTCACAGTAATTCAGGKGGGGCTCCAAGTGTAGTGTGGGACAGCAATAGTGTTCAACATTTATAATGAATTAGAGAAATGGTCTGAAAAGCAGGACATAATTCAATAGCAACACATGCATGGGCAGGAGAGGGAGTTGTACAAGGTGAAAGCTKGGGACCAAACAACCCCATGAGCCCACAAAGCTCTTCTGTTGTGAAAAACAGACAAATGCCCTACCATTTGGAAGGAGCAGAAAAAATTATCTGCAAGATGCATGAAGTGAGTCTACCAGTCTGCTCAGCAGGGCCTCAGCTGCATGGTTGGCTTTTTGGCACTAGACTATGAGGGAGGAGTGGACCAACCTGGTAAATACAAGAGTCTAACAACAAGAGTGTCAGAAGCCTTGGAATTCTCAATGTAAGAAAAAACAGGGGCAATTGATCTGTGTAATCTAGAGGAAAGGAGACTTGCTGGACATAACACCCGTAACTATGAAAAAAAGCTGCTGTGAAAATGAAGGGAATAAATCATGGGGATGTGACAAGTAATGGACTCAGAGTGCAGCCAGGGAAATTTCACAGACATTAGGAAAACCCTGTTCAAGATAAAGTCCCTTGGCCAGGAGAGCAGCTGCTGAGAGAAGAGCAGGACCTGGTAATGCTGGGGATCCTGCAGTGTTCCCCCCACCAAAATGCCCCCACTCCCTGGGGCCTGGCAGAGCTACAGGCACATAAAAAACCCACATTGCACCCACTGACATCCAACAGCAGGAGAGGAAAAGAAAAATGCACTGTCTCCATCCTACACCCTCTGCCCCCACAGGAGGGATGACAACCCCATGAGGATGCTGGGCTATAGGGACAATTTATAAGGCAGGGTTCAGGTGACAGCAGTGTCTTGCTGTTCACTTCTCTTCAGYTGGAGGGACTGAATTACTTAGGAACATCATGTTTTCTCCCCAGGTGACTTACACAGAGGGCATTTCCACTGATCAGGGAAGAACAATTCCCCAGCCCATATTTCTGTGCCAACTGTACTGTCTATTTTTAACAGCAAGCTGCCATTAGCATTTGTTTGCTAAAAATAAACAYATTTCAAATGCAATTCATTACCTAGCGCATTAGGGTAAAGGCAATTTATTCTTCAGTCAAGACGAAATATTTTTAAGAGATAAATTGGTTCATGCAAATATCTGTGACTTGCACTCAGTGCACGTGGTACCAGCAGAGACAGCGCTCTGATTTCAGTCGATTGATGGGAGAGATCACAAAATTCAGGAAGCTGCTGAGGAGCTCAGTGCAACATCCTATTTAACTTAATTAAAAACATGATGACAATTATGTAAGAGAAAAACAAAAAAGAGGGGTGGTAGACACAGCTCTCCCTTAGAGCTGCAGCGCAGCAGAAGTGTAACAAATGGGCAAACATGGTTCTTGAGGAGGGGGTATTTTTTATTATATTGATGGTAATGCTTCCTTAAAACCAAAACATCACTGCTTCTTGCTCACACAACAGGAGAATACTACAAGGGCACAATTCTGAATCAGAAAATGCCAATATAAAAAGATTTAAAATCACTTTAGATGAGCTGCTGAGCCAGGAACAGGAYGGTGGTCTCTGGTGAATCTGTCCTTCATGAATCACTTAGTTTCTTTTTGATTAAAAAAAATTATCTTCCAAAATGTTTTGTGGAAATAAGGTAYTTTAAGCAAAACTTGCTGGGTTTTGGCAGCAGGATTTGTAGGGCTTATAGGGAATGCCTGCTCTGAGGGTTATCAAGTAGGAACTGAACCTGAAATTCACGTCTCTCTCTCCTTCAGAACAAAAAGAATGTAACATAAATAAATACCAAACCATAAAAAGAAAAAAATCGACTCGGGGTCCTCAGGATATCTGAGGGAAAAGCAAAGCTTTTACATCCAGTCACTGCTAATGCAGCAGGTCCTGCAAAATCGGCACCGTCTGATTTTCCCCACTAGAGGGGACTGCGGTATCTAGAGTTAAGTTACTCACTCACACATAGCAGCTCTGGTAACTTCAAAATATGTAGTATTACCAAGAAAATTAATTACTGCTACTCGTAGTACAATTCAAAACAGTGTAAAATTGGAATATGKCATAAACCCTTATTAAATGTACAAAATGTAAAAAAAAATAACTTATTTGATTTAGGTTCCTTCATTAAACAGTATTTTTAGGATTAAAAAAAAAATTAAAGTCTCCTAGTTTATCTAAAAAATGTGGGCTTTTTTCTATGTTGTTTTTCAATGTACATATGAAATACTTTAAATTAAAACACAGTCTGTTTAACATCAGAAACCTAATCTATAATGATCCTGATCATTTACGGTGRCTTGTGTTAAATCTGCAAAAACCAACTCCTTGCTGTCCCAAAGCAGTTTGGTGGCAGGATCCTTAGCTAATTGCAAACACTTGAAACAAAATGCAGAGAGGGAGATAAGAGCCCAGGTGTGCTTCCCACCTTGGACGTGCTGCTGGGGGATGCCTCAGCAGGGGCACAAAGAAGGCTCTGAACATGGGAGAAAAGAAGTTTTGACTTCTCATGGTCTCTTGTCCCTACAGTTTTGGCACTGAAGCATTTCCAGGTGCCTGTTTCACCAGAAACATTCATCAAAGTAGCACAAGTTAAAGCACATCTGCAATTGCTGAGGTTTTGAATTCCAGGGATAGGTAATCACAGAATCATAGAAATGTTGAGGYTGGAAACGATCCAAGATCATMAATTCCAACCTTTAACCCATCATCACCACATTCACCACTAAACCATGTCCCTAAGTGCCACATCCACACACCTTTCAGAGATGGTGTTTCTACCACTTCCTTGGGCAGCCTGCTCCAATTCCTGACCATTCATTCAGGGAAAAAKATTTCCTAGTACCTAATCYWMACCTCCTCTGGTRCAACCTYARGACATTCCCTCTTGTCCTGTCACTTGTTACCTCCTCTTAGGCAGTTGTGGAGAGTGATAAAGCCACCCCTGAGCCTCCTCCAGGCTAAAYAACSCCAGCTCCTTCAGCTGCTCTTTGTAAGAATTGTGTCGAATGTGCAAGCACTGGTGCCCACTGCCAAGGACCAAGACTTGGGTTTGGAGCTGTTTTTTCCTGCCAATATGTTTTGTTTTACACGGTTTTATTTGCATCAGTTCTTACTGAGAAAGCACTAATGGGAGATAGCTCCCTCATTCTGCAATTTCGCCATATGTGGTTGTGCTGCAACATCTCCCCTGCCACAGTGGTGATCCTGTGGAAGGGCCTATTTCACCTCTGCTCACCACTGCAGCTCTGGTGAGATCAACCCCTTGTTTATTACTGGTTTTTACTGAAAATCATTAAACYAAAAAGAATCGTTTCTATCTGCCAGTTGCCAGCAGTTTTCTTGTCTCAGTGTCAGAGACTCAGAAAACTGCAGAGGTCAGCAGTGGCTGAGGGTCAGCTGCAGCAGCTCACTCAGGTCCTGTCCAGTCAGGGTTTCGGTATCTCCAAACATTGAGACTCCAGCCCCTCTCTGGCAGCCTGCTCCACTGTGTGACCACGCTCGCTGTAAAAAAGCTTTTTCTTAAATTTGAATGCAATTTCCTGCCTTCAATTTGTGTTTGCTGAGTGTTACACAGTGCCCAGGCACTATCAAGTGAGTCTGGTTCTGTGTTCTCTGCTGGGCCCCCATCAGGTGTTTGTACACACTCACAAGGTCCCTACTGAGCCTTCTCTGTTMCAGGCTGAGCAACATCAGCTCTTTAATCCTTTTCTCACAGGAGAGTTGCTCCAGTCCCTTCAYCACTCTGTTGGCTCTTCACTRGACTCTYTCCAGCMTGTCCAMMCCTCTCTTGCACCGAGGGGCCCAACACAGGGCACAGCACTGCAGGGTCCCCAGTGCTGAGTGGAGGATCCTGTGAACATCATTAGCTCACGGTCAGTGTGGTGTCCTCTAGGAWCCCAGGTCCTTTCCTATSAAGCTGCTTTCCAGCTGGGTGGTCCCCAGCACATTCTGGTGTCCGGGCTTGTTCCTCTCCRTGTGCAGGACTTGGGGTTTCTCAGCKTCAYGAGGTTTCTGTCCACYCATTTCTCCAACTGTTGAGGTCTCTCTGGACAGCAGCGTAACTCTGCTGCTTCAACACTTCTCCCAGTTCTTTATCTGCCCTATTATCCAGCTGTGCCACTGATCACAGCCCTTTRACCTGGAYRTTCAGCCAGTTTTCAGTGCTCACTGTTGAGTTATTTAGCCCACACTTCATCACCGTGTCTGTCAAGTTATGGCAAGCATTCAAAATCCCCGCTAAAGCCAACATGAACAACGCTGCTCATTGCTTTCCCCTTGACCACCGAGGCAGTCACACCGCYGTACAAGGTTTTCAGGTTTTCTCAGTGTGAGTTCCCCTTTATAAATCCATGCTGACTGCTTCCAAACAGCTTCTCGTCCTTTGTGTTTGGAAATGATTTCCAGGACTATGTACTCCATGACCTCCCCAAGGATTGAGTGACACTGCCATGTACATTGCTTCCCACATRGTCCCTCTTGGAGATAGGAGTGAGGCTCAATGTCCTGTCTATGGTATGCCCAAACTTATTGAAATGATTTAACTACTTTAGTTATTCAGTTGGTGAGTGGAAAAATAATTTCCATGGTCATCTTCTTACTATGGGAATGGATATCTTTTCCAGTGCCTTCCCAAGGTCTTCCTTGATCGCTCCCTCCATTCCAAACTCTTCATTTCCCGCTGTCCTTTTTTCAGGGAGTGTGACCGGGACACCAGCCCAGTGCAGGTGAATCTCTGGGAGGTTTCCTCACTTGCTGGGCTGTCTCCAGAGGACTGAAACTCTGCCACAAGCATGATCAGCTACTATGAGGAGGAAGTGCAGTGGGAACTGAGAGYGGCTCAGAGGGCAGAGTGGGAAGTATGAGGGTCTTTTAAAGCTACCTTTTCTTCTCTCTCTCCCCTTCTTATTGATTCTTGGTCCTGRAGAGACTCCTGTGGGATGCTGCTGTCAGAAACTTGTCTCCCTTCCCGCTTTATTTTCATTGCTCCCTTTGCAGGTGACAGGCAATTTTCTCCCATTTATTAAGGTTATCTCTTCCTATACCCATCATGAGTTTCAATCTCYTCTGTCCTTTTCTGCTTTCCATTCCCTTCTTTTTTATTCTAAGAGGAGGGAGCACTGGCATGCCAATTATTTATATGCAAATATTTCCTCTACTTTRGTCCTGATTTAGCAAAATTTAGAGTCCTAAAGGAGCAGGCAAGAGTCCCTTTTATTCCCATCAGGCATCCCTGCAGCTTCATTCCTGGCTAGCAAAGCAGTTTACAAGACCAACAGAAAACTCACATTCTTTTCTCCCTGCTGCAGAATTTGTTTCATAATTATGTACCCTATTCTAAAATGTATATGTGGCCTTAATCCTCCTAATATGTAGGGCTTAATATGTATAAAAAGCCTGCTGTGTACATCATCTCAGCACAGAATTTCAATTTCTAGAAAGGCTGAGACTGAATTAAAAAGGAAACACTGTGCATGGCAATGAGCTCATTTTGACAGGCTGAATTAATTTTAAATAATAAGGAAGTAATTTCCATCTCACTAAATGCCTGCATTTTTCTGTAAAAATAAAACACTATAGTCAGAAAGATACTCTTGAGAAATATCTCTCATAGAGATAAGTAAACCAGATAGCAAATTAAAAAAAGTAAATAAATCATAATTACAATAGWAAAAGGTAATATTAAGTATTAATGCACTTTAAGCCCGGCTCCTTTGATTGATTTCTGCTTTATCTCATTAGCTTTATAATCAGAAAAATATAATCAYATGAAGATACATAGATTTGAGCACAGACAAATACCTCCAGCAGTTAGATGTGGCTGTTTTAAGGATGCAGTCACAAGTGCCTGATGCAGAAGAAAAGACCATGAGAAGAAAAGGCATGGGAAGATGCAGAGAAAGCGATCTTTACACCACCACCACTTGTACCCACTGTCCAAAACTGTAACAGGCTTGCAAATTCAATGTTCTCTGGATGGGGGTGACATGGCTTTCTTTGTGGAAGCATGACCAAAAGTGATGATGCTCACAGTGAAAATCAAGACATGAAAATACTCAGCTGGGATTGAAAAGGGATGTTCAACTCTCAGCTGGGAYTGAAAAGGGATGTTCAGCTCTCTCCTCTGGAAGGGAAGATCCACTTCCGTACTCCAGACTAGTGAGGAGCTGTTTGCTAGCACCGGGCTGGGAACACAGCAGGGCATGTGGCACTGAGGTGTTGAAGGTTTGCACCAGAGTCTCAGGCTCGGTACCAGACCATGCTTTGTTTAATGAACTGTGCTCAGGTGCACCCTGGCAGATCCATGACTGCTGCTCCCCTGCCCAGCAGAGGACTTAACCACCAGACACTGTCCACATCTCTCCTTGAACAATGAATTTTTTTTTTGCACAGCCTCAGGAGGAGCATCTAGGTCATAGGTGTCTGTGTTTGTGTGCACTGTCCCCTCCTCTAGCACAGCCTCCGAGCTGGGGTGAACCCTTTCCCAGATTCTGGGAAAAAAACCCCACCCCCTTTTTTCTCCAACAGCRTGGTGGTTTGCACATCYACCTAGGAAACTGTAGATCCTGGTRCAGCTCTAATCCTTGCAATAGCTGCTTGACTGCAAAGTGTTCTTTAAAATGTATCTATCTTTGTCCTGTAAATGAAACTGGGAGAAAGGGAATAAAGAAAGCAAGATCAAGGATGACATTGTAGCCTGGTGACAGGGGCGCTAAGCTGYTGAAAAGGTGATCTGACTTCCGTTCTCTGCTCCCATTAATATTTAATAGTCATTAAATTAACAGTCAGGGATGTGTAGGATTAACTACAGGTCAGCATCCTCACACTTATATCTGAATGAACGAGATAGTGTTAGCATGGATGGAAATGAGCTATTAGCAATRAGCACGGCCAGTATGTCAGTAACAGGCACGAATTTAAGTGATTTAACACTGCCCCTGAAAAACAAAACAATGAAATTGCTGCCCCAATACAGAGACCCACACAAACCCTGCACCAGTACTGAAACCTCCAGCACAAACGCTCACAGAGATGTGAAACTGTTTGGCAAAAATCAGCCCTTTCTCTCTGTGGATTTGCTCAAGGGACTTGCAAGAGAYTGACACTGCTGATCACAGGGAAAACAGCCATAAACAGCTTTTCATGCATTCAATAGAGTGTTCTCTAAACAATCTGTGAAGGGTGCTGTAACAGAGCCACCTGCGCTGCCAGGAGAGGAGGTGAGGACACTGGGCACCCCCTGCTCCAAAGTCAGGCTCAGTTTCAGTTTGCAGAGCTGGAGTGGCCGATGGCTGCAGCCACAGCAGGGTCCTCCTGCTCCCCTCCAGCCTGGCCCTGACACTGAGGCACAGAATAGTCTGACTTCTCTCCTGCAGCTCCTGTTTTGGGTGCGACTTGGGGATGTCACTGACTGCAGCTGTTAGTACAAGATTCCCTCATCTTTTCCATGCTCTTTAAAATGAAAAGCAGTCTCATCTCAAACAACCTTTCCAATTCTAGAGGAACCACACATGAGGAAGGACTCTGATAGCCAGCTTGTCCCTCAGTGGAGAGAAGGACAAGGGGACAAGCTTGTTCATCTGTTTTGCTGGGCTTGTTTGCTTTCCCCGTTTAGGGAGGGCTTTCCTGTGCAGATGAGCAGAGAGGAGGAGGCCTTTCCTGCACGGAGGGATGCGTGCTGGATTTGACCAGACAGCTCAGATCTCAGGCAGCTTCTTTTCCCACAGTTGCTAAGAAACCAAAAACAATCAGCTGCTGAAACAACTGTTTAGTACATTTTCCCCTCCATTTGTCTTGTTCTGGATTTCAGCAGCTTTAAGAATTGCTGGGCTCTCCCTGTGCTCCTTGTGGTGAGGGGCTGGCTGAGGACCGTGCTGGGGAGGAGAGTTTGGCCTCAGTCYCTTTTGCAGTGGGGCTCCAAGCACACAGGTTGTTTCCTCAGTGGCCATCAGGGATTTCCCAACCTTGAACTGTCTGCAGGGGCCTCAGAACACCTTTCACAGGGCTCATTCGAGAGCTCTTTCAGCTCCCTTCACAGCCACTGTCAGCACACCCACCKGAGCCACCAGGAGCTCCAGCCATGACTTTAATGAAACCTGTTGTCCTGTTCCTGCCTCAGTATTTCCAATGTCTCCACCCATCCCCTTGCAGATCTGGCTCTGGCCATCATCTTGCCCACAGCCAGGCTGCCTGGTGATGGGTGCTCTGCAGGACTTTGCAGCGCCATCAGGAAAGGGTCCATACAGGCATCCCTGAGAGCCAGAGGGCCACTGAAGAAAAAACCCCACAGGAGGTTGATATCTGTTGGAACATCACCCAGGAGAAAACTCTTGCCCACATTTAGCTGCAAYAACAGAAACAAATGAGGAAATAGACTTGGACACAAGCATCCTTAGTCGAGGCAGAGGTAGGTTTCCAGATCTGGTTTGTGTAGTGGTAACACAAGGTGTTTTTCTCTGGTTGAAGGGGACTGGAAGGCTGATAAAAAACTTTGGGAAATAACCTTCCCTGCATAAATGACTRTGTGAACTTCACTTCTTTATTTCTCTGTCATGTCAGTTCAGCTGCATGTTCACTATTAATAGTAGGTCCAACTCTGCAGAGACTCATAGTGTCTTTGAAATGTCACCTGTCAAGGTACACAAATACAGCTAAAGCAACCTCAAAATATTAACTGCTCTGTGTGTTTGCTAATAGTTCTGTGCTGACCGTGAGGGCTGGATTTCTGTTCCCAGCACAATGCCTGTAAATTCTGCCGGTTCCCCGGCGGGTTCGGGTTGTTTTTATTAAGTGGTTACGTGTCGTGCTTCCCTTATGTGGAACCTTCTGTTTTCTGATGGCACTTGTGGCTCTTACAGCAAGTTACAGCTTTTTTCCTGCAGCCTGGGTCGAAACTGGTTGTTGTATCAGCTCATATATTTTGTAACTCTGGCAAATAAATCTGTGTGTGCAGGTCAGTAAAACAGAGATCTCTACTGCACAAGAAAGGGGTGACACAGTGCTGGGAGCGAGAGGGACCTGGGCCTGGCTAAGGATGAGCTGAGGATGTTGTGCTGAGCCAACACTCCTGGAGTTCCTGCTCTGTGGAGGAGTGCATGATGAGGTGTTACTGTGATGGTACAAATACTGCAATAGGTACAGGGCTGAGGGACAAGGACATGGGAAGGGACAGCTCCATTGCGCCCAGAGGAGCCCAGGGACAGGCATCCCCCAAGGACAGGCAGGTATGAAAACAATGTTCTCACCTTTCATGTGTGAGGTCAGAGCAGAAATCTGCTCAGACCATCCCKTTTTTTCTGGCAATGGCCAGCAGTGGCTATGTAGGGCAGGACACGGCAGGGAAAGCCGTAGTGATGTCTCCTCGAAATTGTGCACCATCCCCCAGCAATCTGGAGGGGGGAATTTAGGAACCCAACAGACATCATTGCACATAAAGATCCTGAGAGTTTTTCTGCCATGAATATATCCATTTGCTTTGTGACCCTTTTTAGCACATGAAATCCCAGAAAAGGAACTACAGGCGAGTGAAGTTCAGGTCAAACAGGACGTGGCTGCCTGGCTGTCCTGAACCTGTAGCCCAAGGCACTGTGTCATCCATTAAACCATCTTCCTCTCCTGAGGGTAAATAAGCACTGACCTCACTTCAAGCTCCTCAGGAGACACCAATCACACAGTCAGTCATTAATTTTTCAAGTTGTGTGTGARGCTTTGGGGTTAGAAGGGAAAATAGGCTGTTTCTTCAATCTCAAAATCTTTGTTTGCTGTGCCCTTCTGTGTCCCCATTCTACAGCAGAGAGAGAGACTTTTTGGGAATTGTGGGAACAGTTTGCTGCACCTTCTGGTAGTATCATGGATGATGTGGAAAAACAGGAATGAGGATCACTGACTAGCTGAGTAAATGGCCAAGTTACCTAACTGGGTTCCTCCAGACAGCTGCTCTGCTTAGCAAGAAACACAGCTATATTATTATGTAATGGCACAGAATTTATCAAATCCTGCCAAAGAAATACATGTTCCCTGGTTTTTTAGTCTTCAGAGCAAAAGACTTTTTTTTCAGCATGTTTCTATCAGACAATGGTTAGAAACGTATTTGGCTGAGCACACTGTTCCCAAAAGGACTAGATTAAATCTTCAGGATGTTCTAATTAGAAAAACAGCTCCTTAACTACCAGGTAGGAAGATGACACTGTAGGATCCAGCACCACAACACTAGGATGAAGTATATTCAGCGAATTTGGATGATTTTTTGTGTTAAATTTTCTACCTGAGAAGCGGCTAAGAACTAAGGTGAATCCCAGGCCAGTGGTGGTGAGTTGCTACCTGGTTCRTAGGTTTTACAAAGCATTACCTGTGCTTTCCCTCACATGAGCCCCCTATAAATACTGCCTGTTGCCTTCTGGACAACATGCTCATCAAAAGTTATGTGAAGCAGACAGTTTTTGTAGGACTCAGTAAACTTTACCACTGTCAGTGACACAGTTACCTTTAAATGAAAAAGATGAAAAGCTGTGCGTTGCTATAAGGCTCTGGACCAAGTTCATGAAGAAACATTTATTATTAGGGGCATGTAACCTGCAAATTAATTAAATTCTAAGCATGTGAATGAAGCATCACAACATTTTATATAAGTTATAATTAATTTGTCATAGATTTTACAAGGAATTTGGTGAAGTTATGACTTGCACATATTTTGCAACATTATTAAAAACCTATTGTAACTGACTTGACAATCTTAGCTGCAGGATGCAATGTCCACCATGGGTGACTTTGGYAAAACAAATTTGAACTTTCAAGTCTTCTAATTGTGGATGCAACTTTTGCAGCATCTTCATCTTAAAAAAAYCCCCAAAAACTAAAACCAACAAAAAYCCCCTGTGACTATCCAGGCTCTAAAAACTTTTAAGTCTAATGCAGAGCACCCAAMAATTGCCAGCTACCTATAATTACTCTGGTTTACAGACTTTAATGAATTATTCTTGTATATGCTTTCTTAAGTAATCAGTACTCTTTTTTTTTGTTTATTAACTTTGATATRTAATTGATAAGTCTATTTGTCACTCTACAGTGATATACTTAATCACAACWAATTCTTGTTATTTAGAAATCTTTGTGGCATCTCTAATCTTTCTAATCTGTTATGAATGTTGTCTTTAAGGAATATGAAAATGGATGTATTAATTACAAACTGCTTCAGAGGCGGCTGTTGTCAGGCAAATAATTTTTTTGCAAATCAGAGAGCCGAAATGGCTACTTGGATATGGTAAATATTTTAAAGTCTCATATCCAGCCTGGGCACCATACTACCTAAGGATAGTGGGTAGTGTGCCCTCTGCTYAAGAGATTCTATTCAGACAGTATCTTGTGATCATAGTGTCACATACCTTATTTTTCCACTGGAGAAAAAAATCTGGATATAGACACTTTCCCTATCCAAATCTCAGTTAGAGATTCCTTTTCACTTTCCAAAGAAAACTTTTCCTCAATGTAACTTTAATGTAATGCCAGGCCTTTCCAGGCATTTAAAATACTCTCCATTTGTAATAACAGCACAGAGGCAGGAAACATGCAGCAGCTGTATCTCCCTCCCAGAAAGGATTTTTTTGGCTCACGATGGGCTGTAGATCCTATGCTACAAAAATGAGTGGCAGACGAAGGCTGACTGGTTTATTTGAGGTAAATTTAAGCAAGGCTAACTTAGGCAGGAGCATGGCATTGATTCCTCCTCCAGCTGCCCACCTTTTGCTTGTGCAGAGCAAGAGAGTTACTGCCTGTGTGTCACTGGAGGCAATACCTCAGCTCCAGAGGCAGGAGTTGTAGGTGGGAGATCAAAGGATGACCTGGAAATAGCACAGACAAGACTGATTTCCTGAGAATGTCTCAAACCTATGGAAAACTTGGAAACTGGTATGATTTGAAGYTTGCTGTGGTGGCACTCAGGGAGGAGGTTTTGTGTTGCATGAGGCCTGAGATGGGAGGAAGGAGGCACCACGAAGAGGAAAGGGAAATGAGTCCTCTTGGAAGAAGGGAGGAGATAAGTAGGAAAAGCCACAGAAGTAGTTTCATGGAAACTTTTGAGAGGTTGGACCACAAACGAGGGTGAAGGTGAAGCAGGGAAAGGATTTAGTGTAGTTTGCTAAGGAAGTGAAGCTAGGAATCTATTTTAGTTGTGACATTTTGAGGGAAGACAAGGTGAGCACCGAGAGGGCCAGAACAGAGAAGGTTGTGAAAACTGAGGATGAAGCTATCATTGMTATAACTGTAGGAACAAATAATAATAGATAAATTTGTAGGATGCTCTTGAGGGAATGTCAGCAGGATTAAATGACAGCATCAGTCTGGAGAGAAGAGAGAAGATGGTGATAATGTTGGAAATAGCATGAGGGTGTGTGCTGCCTGGATACAGAAGCTAATAGGTTTACCAATGACAGTCAAACAGGGCAGGCAGGTGAAATAAGATAAGGGGCTCAGCTGCATCTACAGCTTGGGCAGGGAGGTTGGACCAGATGACCAACTGTGGGCCCTCCCAACCTGACCCATCCTGTGATTCTGTGATTCTGCTATTTAACCCAGTGCAGCCCCCCATACTCTTAGAATCATTAASTTTGGAAAACACCTCTAAGATAATTGAGTCCAAGCATTAACCCATTAATCCTGCTCTGTTCAGAGGAGCTGCGAGGGCAGCATTTGAGGATTTTAGATATTTGCTCTGAGAGCTTAGCTGGATTGGGGTGTAGGTGTCCAGAATCACTTGCTGACTTGGTCCAGCCTGTATGACATTGATCCCATGGGTGCGTGTCACACTCAGAGGTGTCAGTGTCTGTCACACTCAGAGGTCTCAGTGTCTGTCACACTCACAGGTGTCTGAGGTGTCAGTGTCTGTGTCACACTCAGAGGTGTCAGTGTCTGGGTCACACTCAGAGGTGTCAGTGTCTGTGTCACATTCAGGTCTCTGTGTCTGTGTCACACTCAGAGGTCACAGTCGCTGTGCCACACTCAGGTCTCTGTGTCTGTGTCACACTCAGAGGTCACAGTCGCTGTGTCACACTCAGAGGTCTCAGTGTCACACTCAGAGGTCTCAGTGTCTGTGCTCATGCCTGATTCCAGGATAATCACCCCCTTTCTCTGCTGTCCTAACAAGTGGCCCTTTCCCACACATCTGGGCAGAAGCAAGTTTTACAAACTGAAGGGGTTATGTGCTGGACATGGAACATAYCACAAAATGTAGATACCCATGCAGGTCTGATCTCAGCAAGGGACCATCTGCTGTCTGGTTTTTGGATGGTTTGGTGTGTCATATCCTTGAGTCAGGCACCTGAAGTCTGTCCTACAGGGATTATATGATATTCAGCTGGAGGTGAGCATGTCCCCCACAGAGATAAATCTATTGATAGGAAGATGTCATAGATGAAATCATTACTCATCCTTCCAGTAAGTTGTGTCTTGATTTAGTAACATATTCCATTTGTAGATCATATTGTCTCTGGTGAGTCTGCTTTAGAGCAACAGTGCAAACAAATTAAACAAAATTTTATATGCTTTTATCAAAGATTTGTCCCTGGTGTCCTTTGATTTACTTCTTGAGATCTCCTCTSCCATGAACTGGATGGAGGCAATATTTTCTCCCCCTCAAAGTTGATTTGAGCTCAACACCTCCAAGAATATATGAGTTCTGTCTTCAGAGCTGGCTTTAGGCATTCTAGAGAACAACTGCCCTCCCCTTAATATATAATAGACTGAAGACAGCTCTATGTCTTCATTTCAGTGAAATTGCTTTTTTTCTTCATTTCCTCGGCATCCTGATAGTGGTGCTCTGGGTGTCCCAAGCCAAYACCAAAATGAAAAAAACCAACCTACTTCCTTTTTTTTTTGCTGGCTGACAAAGGCAGTTGCAAATGTATATGCTCTCCTGTCCTTTAACCACACTTGCCTCTCGAGCGAGGACCAAAATTAATGACAGATCAGATTTGTTGGCAGGGGAATATTCTTGCATTTTGCAATGTTTGTAATTGTGTTACAGAGGTTAGAGATGGGACTAACCTATTAATTACCCTTTGTACCACTCCAAGTCTGTTGAAGTTCAGYTTTTACAGCAAGAGGTGTATTTTTCAGTGATATGAAACAGAAATCTGTAATGAGAAAAAAAAAACCTGGTTCCATGAACACCAGTATAGAGTCTTTTTTGACTCTAGTCTGAATTTCAGAGGATCATTTTCTGCTGAAAATGCTGTGATTGAGAAGATGAGTGCTTGAGGCCTCATGGTGCTAGCATGATTATCWATAGGACTAAAAAAGGGGAATGTATCTTAAGAAATAAGAAAATGTCCTTACAGATGAGTATGTCAAATGACTGGAAAATACAAAATAGTGTTTTGTGAAGAATACAGGTAAGGCAGYGTGTGCAAGAGCATCAGCCTGCTCTAGCTCAATTCCTGTACAATAACTTGCCAGTTTAATGTATTGCCAGGTTGTGAGAGGCTACTGGTCTGTCTGGGTTTGTGCTGAATTCTTTGTGTGGATGCAGAGAAGGGACATCCCATGCTGCCACTATAAAAGAAGCCTACAATATGCAGCAAATCCAGCCCTTGACACTGGATCATTTCTGATCCTTTGGCTGTGTTTGATGAGTAGTTCAGCTCTGGTTTCCAAGCACTGTGGTTCCCATGGCACTGACTCTGGARTCCCTGTGGCAGGGCAGCCTGTGGTGTTGCAGACACCAGCACAAGCCCAGCCAAGCTGTGTTCCATAGCAGGGAGAGGGATGCTGCTCTTGACTATGAGCATCTCCAAGATCTTTGTCCTGCTTCACATCTTCATGGYCTATCTGGTGGCTGTTGATCATGGGAAAGTGTTGGTTGGCATTTTGGGGACACATGGTGCAGAAAGGCTGGCCAGTCCTAATGAAGCATTAAAACTGTGCTCTGTTGAAGGAAGGAAGGAAGCTTGTGGTCTCCTGAGCTTTTCAATGTCTTTGATAAAGGCCCTACTGTTTTCACACATCAGGAAGCTGGATAGCCTTTGGGCAAGAGAGGCATTGGTATTCCACTGGGCAGGTTAGGATTACCCAGCTGTCCCAGGTTTGGATTTCCCAGCTGTCCCAGGTTAGGATTTCCCAGCTGTCCCAGGTTAGGATTACCCAGCTGTCCCAGGTTTGGATTTCCCAGCTTTCCCAGGTTAGGATTTCCCAGCTGTCTCAGGAGCAAGTTGGTCTGTGGCCCTCAGCCAGAAAAGCACTTAGATGAGAGCACACCTCTCAGTCCATGGATCATCCTGCTCAATTTGTTAGGCCTCCTCATGCACTTCCAGGAAACAATGTGCATTGCTGGGCTTAGCCTCAAGTCCCCATTTCTGTAAAGCTCCTCCACATCCCTTGAAGCCATATTAATGTGCTGGATGGGGTAGGGATGCTGCCTGAGAGTGCATTCCTTGCCTGGGTTATAACCACATTTCCAACAAGGAATGAGTGTGCTTTGGCCTGAAGTTAAAAAAGTTAAAAAGCACCATTCTTTTGGGTTGTGAGCAAYATCAGCCTTGGGGAAGGGAGAGCTGTGCCCACACAGGATTCCAGTGACAAACACAGAGACTCTTGTTTACTCCCTGAATAACATGTCTTTGGGTTCAAAGTTGGCAGTGCTGGAGAGGATCAGTGGCTGAAAACAGCAGGTGGGGGCAGAGGAAGAAATGGTGTGTTACCCTTTTTGTTATGGATGGCTCCCAGAGCCCCAGAGGTGGCCCTGAAACAGCAGCTTGAGCGAGGGATGGGTCAAATGGAAATGTCAGGACAGAAGATCCTGCAGAGATGACAGAGACTAACATAAGAATCCAGCAGCAAAGGACAGCMAGGGATTAGGACACGAGACAAGAAATACCCTGCTGAGGGCATGCCTAGCTCTGTGGTGTAGGGAATATCCGAACACAGGGAACAGAGGTAACTCAACAGCAGGCAAGTTAGCTAGTGACCATTTCAGAGAGCCTTTTGCTTAATGCTCTTGTGGGGCAGAGGAAGCAGCAGGCAGTAGAAGTGTGGACATTCAAGGCCACCCAGTGTCAGTGTGAGGAGCTCTGTTCCTTCCTGGGAAGTGCAGAATGCATTGCAGTAACTGAGACTTCAGAGAAACCACCAGGGCAAGAAACCTGTGACATGGTCCAAAATGTATGTGGCTGAACATTGAATGACATTGTAAGAGACCATTTAGATCAGTGATGGCATTCTGTGAAGTTTTCTTTCTGAGGATTTAACTTTCACGTGGGGAATAAAACTGCACTGTAGGTCTTTGGAAAAAAMCTATTCCTGTCATTTGGTCAGAATGATGTAACTGGAGAAGGTAAATGCGTTGCAGGATTTGGTGAAGGATGGACACTCTGAGGGTCAAGGGAGAAGGCTCCAACACTGGAAAGCCACAGCACCCTAAGGGAATTTTTTCCCTCTGTTTGCTCTCCCCACTACTGAAAAGGCGGTGGGAATTTCATTGATCATATATGATTGGATTATTTCTTTTTGGAATTTAAATCATGGTTGCAGGTGCTATTACCCACTTTGGGGCACTGAAAAACAAAACSACTCTCATTTATGGATTACTCCCTCACAAAATGAGAGAACTGAGTTGGAGACATCCTTGGCATAGAAGGAAATCAGTGGGGAAACCAAGCTCCTTCCAGCAGCGCTGGGCTTCCCCAGATACCGGAGATGGCTGAGTAAGGACATCAGCTTGAAAAACCCGGATTATAAAAATGAATAGGCTGAAATGTTGCAGGATTTAGCAGCTAATACAGTGTCTGAGAGACAGCTGGTTCCATCAAGTCTGTAATGGGRGTCAGGGAATCGAGAGGAGGGAGGTGGCAATCAAGGGGATTAGCCCAATTCAGGGAATCTGAATTTTGAACTAAGACTACTTTAGGGGAAGAAAATGTGAGCAAAAATGCTTAATAGGGTACTTTGGGAAGATGGGCTTTTTTACAAGGCTCAAAGACAAATTCAGGATCCTTAAGCGGTGCTAGAGGCAGATCTGTGAGCTGTCTCCTGTAAAAAATGCTCTGTGGGACATCCATTTACCCAACAACTGTGGGTAGATGTTGGCCATGGGTTTTTTTGCTGTGCAGGAYGAGGGAAGATGGGTCTTCTGGCAGCAAGGGAAGGAGGTGGGAGGTTGTGGGGTGGCCCAGTTGTGTGTATGTCATGTTTCCAGCATCCCTAAGGAGACACATTCCTCAGGGARCCAAGCTGAAGGAGCACGGTGACTTTTTGGCAGGTGGGAACAGAGGTGTACAGCACTCCTGCCTCGAGGCCCCAGCTGAGACTCAGAGGCTCTGACTGCTGGCAGGAACTCACTGAGGAGAAGGAGGCAGGGAAATCACAAACCCCTTATTGATTCCCTTTCTTTTCTGCAACCCATCCCCAGCACTAACCATATTTGAAAACACAGCTTCCAGGCTTCTTTTACAATGSTTAAAAAAAGAAATCTTCACTCTAGAGAGAATTATTTTGCCAGCCCTGTTTTCCCCTGGCTTTGAGTTTGCCATTGACGTTAATTAGGACTTCCTGAGTCTCGTTAGCCTGGCGTTTTYTCTTGTTACTGAGAACAGCGAAGGTGACCTTGCTCGCTAGGTGGATTTTCTCAGCTCTGACAGTCTAATCATTAATGTCTTAGGAACAGAGGTAGGGATCTTACATAGGAAACTTGAGAAGAGCTATAAAAACATCATGTAGACAGCTGGCAGTGTCAGCTGGCATAGCTCCAGTAATTCAAAAGTAGAGGTGTTTCTGATAAGTCATCTTGATCTCACACAACACATGCTATTCAACATGTATTTTTGTTGCTTAATAAGAAAACAACAAATACCTATTTGTGTAAGCTCAGTTGCCAGTGCTTGAGGTGGGTACACTGAGAATAATAACCAGCATGCTATAAGATCCATTTTATTATCCAGGAAAGTGGAACAGTCACCAGAACAYTGATCTCTGGTGATCTAGTGTTGAATGATGGCTTACAGCATAACGAAAGTTATTTTGCTGCCTTCACTCTACTCCCCACCTGCACAATGATGAAACTGTAGAGTCATTGACAACTTTAAGTAGGAAGGGACTTCTGGAGGTCACATATTCCAGTTCCCTTCTCAAAGAAGGCTGATCAGGGTCACGTCCAGTCAAGTCCTGAGGATCTCCAAGGACGGAGATGACACTACCTTACTGGGCAACCTGGTCAATATTTTRCCAGCCTCATGATGAAAAACACTAAAAGCACACTAAAAATGTGAGTGAAACATGAGAAAAGAAACAGAGGAARGGAATAACTGAGTTCTGCCTCTCAGTGCCAGGCAGCACCAGAGGACCCATGTGGGTAAGTACGCTTCGAGCTGCTCTGMTTGGTCTCCCCTTCATAAACTTTACATACAATAAGATTAAAAGAACTACACAAAYACAGAAAAGCATCATATTTGCCCATAGCAGCCTTTTTTTTAACAGAGACGGTGAAAACAACATTTGTAATTCCGATGTGTCATCTGCCACATGAAGCAAGAGTCTGACAACAAAAGAGTCACAAAGCATTGGCGGTAGCAGAGCTGTCCCCATCAGCTGCACCGCAAGCAGGCTCAGCTTCCAGAGAAGGCAAACAGGGAGCGGCTGCTTTAACCAGCAGGCACAGAAGGGTCCATCCTGCTCCTGACCCTTCTGAATTGCACACTTCAACATTCCTGCCGCGGGTTTCTAAACAGCCATACCCAGAGGGGTCCTGATCCTAGCAGGTACTTGTGAAGGTCACTYGGCTATGACATACACAGCTCGCGGATTTGCCACTAGCAGCTGCCACAAGCTACTGAAAAAGGCGGAATATTGAGACTACACAAAACCAAAGCTGAGCTGGAATATAAATATCAAATGAAATGCTTACATGTTGCTGAACATGCTGCCTAACATCAGAGACACGAGACAACAGCAGAAAGCCATGCAACGCATTTGGGCAGAAGCACGCAAACATTTCACAGCTTGTCCCCTGGATGCCATGCTCACACTTACGTTAGTCTGTGTCACACTACCTTAACTTGTTTTAAGCATTTCCATCATCTGTGAGGTAGGGAGGGAAAAACAGAATAGTTAAGGTATAATCAAGTGAGATCTTGCACATCATAGTATGATTTGTAAACATCTTATTACTGGCTGTGGTGTGGAGAGTGTGAATGGTTCAGGCTTCTGTCTCAACTTATCCAGACAGGGAACTCTCTGAAAACCAGGAAAGTGATTCAATGGATTACCAAGGAGGTAGGTGAAAAAAAACCTGGGATTAACAGAGAAGGAAATAGTGACAGAACAAAAATTAACACATAAACAAGTGAAGAATTTTTGTGTCAGTAAGATGCATTTTTTTGCTGWCATGTCAGAACCAAAACACCCAGAAACACCATTTGATCAGTGAACAATTTTAAACACTATGTTAATCTGGCCACTTTAAAAAAAATTGAATAAAGATGCAAAATTAAAAAGCAAACATCTACAMATCAAACAATGAATTAGACCCAAGATAAAACTATGTTAGTTATYATCTCAGTATGTACAGATCTGCAGAGATCTTTCTTCTAGGTGAGATATTGCAGTAATATAATAAAATGATGCCATTGAGATCTTGTTGATACATTGCTCATAATTTTTGATTATACTTCCAAAATCATAGGTACCATTTGAAAAACCCAGCCTACCAAATCTTTTTATGGACAAACTTTCTTATTGGCTTAGATTTTAAGGTTAGCTGTGCACTGTGCTTTTAATTCTGAACCCACAGAAGCCTCCTCTGGTGTGTTCTTGTGCCCATRCTGCCCTGAGAAAGCCCAGAGGAACCCAGTGATACTTTCGATCTTGAAGTATCTTCAGTCATCTACTCCTGTAATTTATTGTGAATTTCCAGTGCTTTGCACAGTGCATAAACCTTTCATGTCTGATGAGCACAGATACTAAGTCACCTGAAAGCTGAAGGATTTGTGTCAAAGAAAAAACTACTTGCACATCTACACATTGCACTACTGTCCAGCTAAAAATCTGTTACAAGATGGAGGAAATTATTATCTCCTGAGAGAGTGGCAGAGTAATCAATTGGTCTAAACTTCTGCTATTCAAGAGGAGTCTAAAAGGAGATACTAAAATAGAAAGAATTTGAGATGCTATCTCAAAGCAGTAATTTCTTAACTGAGAACACAGAGCAATGGTTCCACTATCACTTGAAAACTGTTTTGAAAAGAATTTAAGGACTTTAATGTGGATTTAACATATAAATCACAAATAGCCAAGCCACCACCAGGGTTGTACTTTCTAGCTGGGTTTAATGTAGAAGAACTGCAAAATACAGCAGAGAAATTAGATACAGTAGCTGGAAATATCTAAATGCACTGATTATGTGATTGGCATGCCCCTGYTGAAAACAATCAATATGTTGACTTTTCTGAAGATTCACATTAGGCAGTAAGAAAAAAAAAAATCTATGTATGTGTATATATAGGTTTTTTTTGGGGACAAAGATTTTATTTCTGTCATTTTTGGAAGCTGTGACTGTGTGTATACTGGTACTGGAGTGCCTCCACTGGCCTATCTCTACCATTGTTTCAGCAATGAGAAATGGAACAAACAGAGGTGCTACCCTGGATGAGTACTGAGACACAAAACAAGGCAGCTGTATCATTTATAATGCTGGGGGAAAATGAGATAAAATAGCTTATTAAGCAAGTAATTGGGATATCATTTTCCCATCCCCCTATTTTATTTTAACCCTTCTTTACTGTTTGAGCAAATGATCAGGAATYTGTAGCGATGTAATCATGCCTGGCTCCTGCCCCCTCTGGCACATGGTAGTTAAGTGGAACTGATGCTGTTTCGTGCAGATTAAGTGGCAGTGGTTACAATCCAGAAACGTTACACCAATTGGATACACTTGGGAAATATCCTAGGAAAACCAATCCTTTATTCAAGCATTGAAGGGTTCCCACACATCYCATGCTCTCCCTTTCCCCAGACACTTGAGCCTTTCCTGAGATCACCCAAGGATGTCCCTGCTTGTCCAGCCCCGCAGGACACACAGTCTGCACCGCCACCTCAGGACATGGGATGTGCAGTCCCTTCCCTCAGATGCCAAAGAGAAAACTCAGAGGAACTTGGGCACTTATTCCTGTCCCATGGGCCTTGGTTAAGGTTTTCCATCCCCATGGAGATGAAGGCTCAGYTATCACCCAGCTGACAGAAACCACAGGTAAGTGGAGTCCATCTTATTGCTCGAGTGTCCTGGGGAATCTGCACAGGTTTGCTGTCCTGGGCAACGTCTCCTCTCCTCAGGAGCCCTTTCTGCTGCTGTCTCAGTTAAGTCAAGGTCTGTTTCCCCTCCATACAAACAGAATGTCTGTGTAGCCAGGAAGSAGTAGGAATTATTTCATCTCATGTAGCCAGGAAGGAGTAGGAAYTATTTCTGGCACTTAACTGGTTAATAAATGTTTTCCTTTGGTTGGAGATAAAACTCTTGTCCATCTTTTGAGTTCTTCCTTGGCATCTTTCATTGAGGGATGCCCCTTTCACTGAGCCCTTCTTTCTGCATCAGTCTGTGCCTCAAAATGCACACACAATAGAGGTTTAGAGGCAGCTCAAGGATATAGGGCACATGCCTGTCCTGAGCAAGTCCAGCCATGGGAACGACCCAGCACTTGGTGGGGAACTGCAGAGACTGATCCCCTCTCTTCTCTGCTGAACTGTGATAATGCATCCCATCTGGGGATGTGCCCATATCCTTCTCTTGGGATCAGGAGAATGTTTCTGAAGTGAATTTCCCAGTAACTGTGCTTGTTCCAGCTGCTAATGGGCAACTGTGGGGCCAAGCAGGATCTTGGCTGGAATAACTTCGTGTCTCCACCACGCTGCTGGCACAGACTTCAGGCCCCCAGCACAAGCTGTTTCCTCCTGCAGTGCTGCTCCTATTGCTAATGTAGATGTTGCCTGACTGAATCCTGCTGACTTGATTGATTCTATTTAAATCAATGCTTTGTTTGTACGAACAAAGCTGATAGAACTGGTCCTAAGTGGCATTTACTCCACCATGCTATTTGGCTTATAAATCAACTGTTTGGGGCAGTGGTAACTGTTTTGTTAGCACCATGAATTTAGGAAAATCTGTTAAAGACAATAAAGAAAGTACATAACTGAAATTAGCACTTGACTGGTCTTATTTAGATGTATAGACCAGCCTTGCTCTGGAGGTAGTTTAAAGAGATTTTTCTGTCTTTTGGGATCCTTGAAATAATCAAGTTCATTATAATGCCTTTCTTCCAAAATATCACATACATTGATGAATTATGCATTTGGTTACATAGTTTWAAATCTACATATGGCTGTTTGCACCCAGTGATAAAGTATTCTTTAAGCCTATTTTTAATGGTTACAGTAAAATTCTGCATATTGTATACCTCAAGTAGTAATTTTCAGCTGGAAATATTGATGACATCTTGCCTATGGCAATGAACAGGTTTTAATACTACAGTAAAGCATGCCCTTTCTTCTTAATTAGTCTCCATTGATTAAACATGCAGATTATTTACAAAAAGCTTTACACAATGGAAAGGAAGAATAACTAATGCAATGGCTGTTTCCCCAGGATCACACGCATTTCATCTTTATTAAGCTAGTTGAGCCTCTATAATCTCAAGATGTTTATGAAATAATAGAAAGAAAGCTTCAGGTTAAGCATATTTAGTATAAAGGGTGTTTGTTTAATTTGTTTTTTAAGATGAAATTCTCCTGTTCTTCAGGGAAAATTAAAGTGCATGATGAGTTAAAGCAACAGACATCCCGCAGTGAGATATAAGAAGCCTTGTCAGATCACTAACAGAAACAATCTTTATGATGCTGAGATTTTGTAGCTTATAATTGAACATCACTGTCCAGCCTCTGTAACCTGTGTCATCCTCACATGCCATATTTTATACAGCAGAGCAATTAGTGAAGCATACAGGGCATATTTAGGTGAAGTCTTTCTGTCAGGGAGCTGTAGTGACTCAGTGAGGCATCAGAAGGCTTTGCTGGTTCTAAGGCTTTGAGCACCTCYGGGGGCTGGACCTGTCAGATTAATACAAGGGGCTATTTTTGTAACATCCAAAAAGTTCTGCGGTACATCAAAGTGCACTAGCTGCTTATTTTAGATGACAGCCACTCTTGCATTTGTCTTGAACAATACAGTCTTTAGCACTTTTTTGGTATGTACTACTCCAAAAAGAAAATTTCCYGTGAAGCATTTTGTAGAAGAAGGATTTCCAATTTGAGATCATCAGAGACATTTTCATCCTGTGCTTCAAATGTTCCAGTAAGTTAAGAGCTCACGTACCAAAGGGAAGAGGTGGTCATGGTATATTGGGGAATACTCTGACCATGTAATTTGGGACAAGGATATCTGGATTTGTGCCCTGCTCTTCAGCTGAGCTGGGGTTCAGTCCCAGACAGTGCCGAGAGCCTCCTGAAAGAGGCTTCTCAGTTGGTCTGGTCTTTTATTTACTGTATTAATTTTTTTCTCCCACCAACCAAAATCTCACCCTCCTTYCCAGACACTCAGTTGTTTCCATTCTTGAAACTAATTCACCTGAAAGCTGCTCTYTTCCCTGTGAGCATTGAATCTGGATCACAGTACTGTGGGATGCATAGCCTTCCTCAAGCAGAGTTGCTGTGGGTTAGTTTCCCTTGACTGCTCTTAAATCTGCCCATAGTGTTTGGAGAATTAGTCTGAGCATTTTGCCCTGACTMGTGTCTCTTTCCTTGTGCCTGAGCTAATGGGATCCTCACTACAAAAGTGTGAAGCAGTGGAAGACATGAGGTCCCAGATGTATCCCCAAGGCCATAATCAAGAACTTCAAGGAAGCTCTACAAAGACAAGGGAAATTACCTCCAAAACCAGGTAATTTCACTGAAGATGTCATCATTAACACTTGGCTTTCACAATGAGCCCTTTGTTTGTGTAAATGTCAGAAGGATATTGGCAAAGAGGTCGCTGTTACAATCTCTAATGGCACACCGAAGGGACTTGGAAAAGATGACACCAGAGTCAACAAAGGGAGTGAAATTGGAGTGAGCTTTTCTGAGTCATGGCCTGACTCAGCCCTCCTTGCTCCTGCTGCTCCAACACCACTGAGGCTGCCCCCCTGCTCCTTTTTGCTGTTGCCTTTTTGTGGGCCCCTCTCAGCTGCCCATCCCTGCTCACCAAAGCACTTACCAAAGTCCCTGAGCTGGCGTGTGCTCCTGGGTCTCGCTTGGCAAAATGTAGCTACATCTGCACTTTTCTAAATGGGCATGGATTAATTGCATGCTTAAAAGCTTTGCTGGATGGAGACCTGGATTCTAGAGCCAACCCACCTTCATTGCTGGAGCCTGAGAGGAGAAGACATTTTTCATATTCTCACATGCTGACTGGGAAAGCGGTGAGCAAGAGAAGTAGAGACAGGCCTGACTTGATTTCTGCAGTGCACTGCTGTCAGCAATGAGTCTCTGAGCACCTGCCCAGATCCCAGAGCATCCTGGGGAGAGCTAATAGCAAGGCTGAGCTGAGAAGTGTACCACATCTTAGTAGTTCTGTCGTATTTTTTAATAAAAAACATTTGGAGAAAAGTTTACCCTATTGACTTTTGAAAAAAGAAACAGCTAAAAACCCAACAACAGTTTTTATGCCGGCAGCTATTAGCAGTGGGGTAAATATTAGTTTTATACTAGAAAAAAATAGTAGTTGTATTAACACTTGCCCATATAAAAGGCATTTGGAGATTTTTAGTAGGATTGGGTATTAGTAATAATAGTTCTTTCATTTGAGTAGCTTTTTGTGTGCAAAACACGTCAATGATTGTATCTCAGTTGCAGAACGCAGGGGTGCTGGAACCTCCTTTATGTAAGCTATTTAAAAGCATCATGWCGTGCCTGTTACTACAAGAAGGCAGCATTTAACACCCTAGTGAAAATAAAATCTATTCTTCTTATGTGTTTTCCCAACTGAAGCTTATTTATACTGTTTTCTCAGAGAAGCAACAAAGTTTGGACTTTTAATCTGTTCAATCACACCTTCAATTTTCATCCCTTTATGTTACTAGCATCAATGCATGATTTTTAAAAGTCTGCTCCTGAAGTTATTTCACCCATCAAAAGGTTGGTTTTGCTTCTGAGGTGTATGATGTCTTATATAGTAAACCTCCCTGTAGAATCAAGKACAAAGATTTCTTTGCTGAATCACTACAGTCAACAGGAATTTCAATACTTCTCTTGACTGCAGTTGGTGAGGTCTCTTTTAGTTTTCTTCCCTTTTAGATTGCTGCTTTTGTTTTGGGTCTCCCTAGACTCTCAGCACAGCAATGTGAGCTGAGGGTTCTCACCATGGCAGTTGTAAGAATAATTGATTTTTTTTTGTTCAGTAGCAGAAATAGGAAAAATATTTCTGTCAACCTTTTGAAATGCTATTCCAAAAAAAAAAATTAATTTCAGATCAGCAAAATACACAATTTGAGGGACATGACATAAAAGCAGAGGGAAAAAAAGCTGGCACCACAAAATGGAAGAATAAGGTATGGCAGCTATTCTTCCCTGACCTGGTGTTCAAAGGAAAATACATTCACCGAGGTCAAACCCACATTCTGCTACACGCAGAGATTTGAGCCAAAGCCCTTCTTTTACTAGAAATGTTCTCAAGCTCCAGCCAGAGGTCACCTGAAATAAGATGTTCTCCAGCCCTCCTGCTGTGACTATTTCACTTTTCATTACAACTGTACAAATGCTCAGCAGTTGAGCAGAGCAGAGCACGTATTTGAGTGAGTTTTCTGCTTGGTACAACCTTTGGTTGAGACACAGCAGCATCAGGTTTGAGCCTGGTGGCAAAGGCCTGTGAAGCCATTTACATTGAATTCGATCACACTAAAAGAACAGGTTTCAGACACATTCCCCAGAACTTCCTGTCAATGTGATGGATGAGCTGCCCTKGAGCAGGGGAGTGGGGGCTCCTCTCTCCCAGTCAAGGCAGGGCTGCAGCCACTATTGCTGAATTTGACATAAGTTCATAAAAGATCGTTATGACAGAAAATTGTATTTTTTAATTAATAAAATAATGAAAAATGCTGTTTCTAAATGCTGCTCACCCCTTCTAAACATCAATCCTACACATTGAAAATCCCATTTTGTGACAGCCCATGCCTTGTTATCTCTACCTGTGCACATAGGAGGGCTGCKGGTGAATCCTTGTGAATCCTTCAAGATTCAAGGAATGTGGTGGTCAAGACAATAACAAGATCTCTACTCACTTCCTTCAGTTTCCTGGTCTCTGTCAGACAGCCCTAACCTGAAGGATCTGCACATTGATGGTTCCTTAYGTATCTTACTGGGTTAGATTCCAAAGTCCCAAAGCAGTATGTCAGCTCTTTTGTACACATTATTATTTTTGTATCTAAATACTCTTTAAATATTGGGCAGACTTTTCATAGCTGAGTAGTCATTTCAGTGAGTGTGGCACTTGATTTACAGTTTGTACTGTGTGCACTTTCTGTAGTGAAGCATAAAATTGAAAGGTTTATGTCAAATTCATTCATACATGGACACGCTCAAGAACAAATTAATTTTAAAGCACTCACAGGGTATATAATGTTTCTATGTCATGCTTTACAAATCTATAAAGTAATTTATAGCATAAAGCCTACTTTAGAAGAGAGCTGTAGCAGAACAGATAGCAGAGTGATTTCAATCTAAAATATCCCAGTGCTACACTCCCCCAGATATCTGCAATTCAGATCTGATAGGAACCATGAGTAATCAGTTTCTAAAGCAAAATTATTACRCAAGAAAAGTCTCTCAGTGCAATGTCCTCTTGCAAAACCAGGCTATTCTAGGACAAATTAGGTTTTCTAAGCATCAGTATGCAGCACACTAGATAAGGTGTCAGATTCGGATCTCAAACCAGTATAAATTGGAAATCACAGCCATGAAGGATCAAGATAAACTTGTAAAGATGCATATTGGATAAATGTCATGTGTAACTGTAGTACCAGGGCCCTAGTAATTAACACCAAGGGAGTTTTCACCCCATGAGAGCAGACACCTTCAAGCTGACTACAACTACTTGTTGTCCTCTTGTGGATGGCACAACCCATGGAGGGTCGCTGCACAGGGTGAGTGCCTTCCCTGTGCCATTCAAGCACAGGTTCTTTGAGCATCCTTCCARTATTTTGCATTTTGGACCACCATCAGATTCTTTCTGCTTTCTTTGGCAGAAGCTGGAACTGCCAGCACTGTTTGGCACCAACATCTTGCTGCATGGGACCAAAAGAGCACTTCTCTCTAAACACAGCCAAGYTCCTTCTCTGCTTGCAGCCATGTCATGCCTGTAAATTCCCCCACACTGAGCACTTATTAGCAAATGTGCTAGGCAATCATCAGAAACGTTCAGAGACAAGCAGYCACACAAATTCAGCCTGGGGGTGAGCAGCTACAGCTGCCCCCAAATTTTCAGGCTGGCAMGGACTGGAATGAGTGCTGAGTCTAAGCAGCTGGCACAAGCCAGCTGGAGTGTCACAGCGACTCTTGCTCCCTCCCTGCATTTTTTTCCAGGGGCATTCCTGCTCTCTGCAAGCAACGACTTAATATACTGACATTAAGAGGAGTAAAATATACAGCAATGGCTGTGAACTGCTGCCGTGCTCCTCTTCCCACTATTCATCCTGCTTGGCATGTGTGTTGCACCYGGGTAGCTAACTCGGTAATTTGGACACAAGTAGTGCGTTCCCTCATCTCCTCAGGAGAAACAGAGATATAATCAGAATTTAGAGTGGCTCCTAAAAGGTGCGTATTTCAAAGGTAAAATTGCAACATAAAGCATTCAGAGAAACTATAACCCAAGTACCACCTGTGTGCAGAAGGGGGAAGGAAAATATCATTCTTTGTAAGAGCCAGTGGAGGCAGACAAAAGGGTCTAACTCAAAGCAGCTGCTCCTACTCTCTGCATCAGAGAAAACCCTAGCTGCAGCCCCCCCATGCAGTGAACTTTGAGATATTTATAAAAAGTGGAACAGCTTCCACAGTGCAGGGGGATAAAGGCCACCCCAGCACAGCTGGGCTAGTAACCAGACAGTACAGCACAGCCACAGTGATGAGGGAAAAAACCCTGGCTGTGGGGCCATGGGAGCATCCTTCAGCACASACATGTGGGGGAATGGTCACACAGRATGGGAGAGCWGGGCCTTGTCCTTGTCTTCTGCTAAACGCTGGGACCAGGTTTCTCAAAAACACCAACTGACATTGGGTGCATTAAACTTCTCAGCACAGGAATTTGTTTTGTTGGACATTCTCTTTCTGGARATCAGTTCAAACTGGGCTCCCCAAAAATCCTTTTGAAAAGATCAACCACTGCCAGTCTCCTGTACTCCTCCTCACAGCCTTACAGCCACCACATTGCTGACACATGTGGAGGAAGAAAAGCCCTTATTCCAGCAGGAAAGGCTGGGAAAAAAAAGTATTATTAGCCTGTAATTCTACTATGAAAGAGGAAGATTTCAAAGGAAGCTGAAGAAAACTTGCATCCAGCTCAGTGGGAACGCCTTAGGTATAGACTTCACCCATTTCTTTGCAGCAAGCCAGTTAGTTCTGCAACCTTAACAACTGATTTAAACAAAGRGGCTCCTAAAATTTGCTTTATCATCAGAAGGCGATGGCTGAAAGCCAGGAAGGACAAGGARCAGTGGGGGCCTGGAGGAGCCCTCCCCCAGCCCCATGGCAGTCACTGCCCCAGTGCCGTGGGGACACAGGCTGGGAGCTTTGCAGAGMGCTTTGCACACCCCTGTTTGCCATCACTAATAAATACCCACAATGTTCATAATTTGCACTGGAATCTTCTGTGACTTCTTTCTGCCTCGGGTTGCACTTTTCTCTCWAAAGTTTCAGCACAGCAGTTCAGCAGTTTCTGAGAACCTGTATCATTGCCTAAGGAGTTCCTGACTCTGAGAGGAGACAAAATTCATCAGCTTTCCTGTGGCTATCAAAGTAGTACTGAAATATTAAATAAACAGTATTGGGATTGAGTTTTTTTAATTTTGGTTGTGAAATGTGACAATTAGATGTCAGTGTAGACCTATCCTAGCACTGCTGTGCAGATGCAGAGTGCTCTGGAATGTCAGATTCACAAAGTGGTGGAAGTGTGAAGCCATGATGCTGTAGCACCCACCTTTCAGGGATCCAACTCTSCTAAAGCATTCACAAAGCAGGATGTGTGTAGGGTGCTTGCAGCTTGAAGAGAGAGATGAGCTCCTAAGCTTGGGATCCAGGAAAGCCAATACAATGCAGAAAGACTGTTTGGGATAGAAAATGTAAAGGCCAGATGCATTTGAAATGAAAGCCTGCTGAGCTCTGCATAGAACACAGAGGAAATGCTCAGCTTTCCCTGTTTGGTGGAGAGCTTCTTCTGCCCAATAGCAKTTTTATGGACCCCTGCTGTTTCCTGCTCTTGTACTCCAGGAAGACAGATCTTGTTTGTCCTCCCTTGTACTGTATCAAATCTTTCCAGGTGGCTATCACAATGAAAAGTCTGCTGGGACTGCCCTGGACACCTCTGCAGAGYCAGGAGGGGAAGAAGTCCTGATCTCTGTCTGTGGTGGGCACTCATTCCCAGCCAAAACAGCCTCCTTTGATGATGTGCTSTCTAAGATTTTGGGTAGGAGGGAACACTCCCTGGAGATCACCAAGGCTCCTGTCCAGGCCTAAATATAAATCTCCTACAGATAGGTCCTTCCTCAGTGTGGGTAAGGGAATTATTGAGTAAATGCCTGTATAAATGCCAGAAAAATGCTGATTAACAAATTACATTTGTTTCTCTCAAGCACTGCCATGACTTTCTCAAAGAATTGATGTGAAAGGCTTTCTCTCTGGAACTGGCTTTTTAATTGCGCTGCTAAAAAGGCAGGTAGGGTGCCAGGGTAAATAAGCACTTGCAGGGCTCTCTGAGATTATGGCTGGAGATTGCCTCCAGCTGCCAAACTAACACAAGTGAAGCCTGCAGTGTAGACAAACATTCTGCTACTGCCCCAGATTTCAAGTCAGCTTATGTAAAATGCGGGCTTATGCAATATATATGCAATATAAAAGACTTTCTAAGGTRTTTGACTTCATATTCCGAGGCATAACATTAGCACTGTGTAGGTTTAATAAAGCACACAGGAAACAAAATGAAGAACTGCCTTCCCTGAGCACCATTTGGCAATAAGCCATCATCATTAAACAGGGGGGTTCCTAGTAGGGGTGTACAGAGATTGTTCCYAGACCTAAAACTGCTCATCAGCAGTGCAGATACTACATTGGATCATGGCTGGTAAGATCTGCAGCCTGCACAAGGATCAATGCTATGTTTAAAAGATGAAGAGAAGGCAGCGATACGAGACCTGCTGCTTGGTCAGACAAATCCACTGCTTTTAAGCACAGCCAAATAGAGAGTTAAACTCCACAGAAAAAGAAATAGTAGCTGCTCCAGTTAAGTGCTGCTTTTTCTCTAAAGGATTTAGAGGCCAAACAAGAAGACAAAAACTCAAGTGCTCTAATAACTCAGACRGCTAATGAGACCTTGACTGGCTAAACAGGGGATGCTGAGACCGAGGCAGGAGCCAAGGCTAATAGTGCTATCTGCAGTCAGTAYCCAATGAGGATGATGAAAAACTGGGAAAGAAGCAGAGAAGAACTGSAAAAGTGGGCCAAGGACTGCAGAAAGCACCTAATGGGGAGAGAGGGGTTTAGAAAGCACTCTCTGYCTAGCTTATCAAAAGATTGAAAAGTCTTGATTATAGAGAATAACTCTTCACAGAGACAAATAAGCTCTTTATTTTGGTGGTGAATGGTTATAAGCTGAAGCCAAATATATCTGGAGTGGAAATTAGGCAAAACATGTTAATAGTGAGGGYTGGAAACAAGCTGCTGAGGGAAGACAAGAGGTCTGCAGTGCCTGATGATGATGTCTTAATGCTTTTCTGAGAAACAATTTTCTTGCATACATGCAACATTTCAGTCCATCCCAGTATGGGCAAAACTGGGTGATATTTTCAGAGTGCTGATATAATCTAGTTGTCCTTTCCAGCTTCAAGCTCTGGGACCCTGTGTGAGCCATCTGGAGGTGCACAGGGGTGTACAACAGCTGGGGGTCTGGCAGGGAGACCCCTCTCACTTCTTTCTCCCCTTCCATCAGGATGGTCATGTCAGGAACCAGTGCCAGCATTCAGTCCTAAAAGCCTGGCTGGCTGTGCTTCCAAAATGCCTTGAAGCACAATGAATCCCTTGCTTGTCTGTCCTCATGGAAACTGTTCCCAGAGCAGAGGGACAGCAAGGCACTGCAGGGGTGGCCACATCAGCTCCCACCTGTCCCGGGCAGGGCGGGCAGCTTGGGACACTTCACAAGTGGGTGAAACCATTGCCTTCCTCAGGAGGATCAGTCAAGGGAACAACCTGTGTTCACATCCTGAGACAGTTTACTACCTGAAACTCAATACTTTTTCTTCATTAAAATACRTATCTGTAACCTGTTTTCTCTCTCTCCATCTTCCAGAGATAAACAAAAATTTTTTCCTCAGTGGAGCACCAACATCCTTCAAATGCTTATTTGAGAGCTTCATCTTCACTAAGTTGGTGAGCTCAGCTGTGCAGGTTGTGTGTCAGTTCTGCAGCCCAGACTGGAAACGCTGTGCTCTGGTTCTGCCTTTGCATCCAGCAAAGGGTTCCCAGTATATCTAGAATATTCAGTTTACGGTGGGATTCAACTCAAYAGTGCTAAAAGGCTCAAAATAAGGTGGGTATGATGTCACCTGTAGCAAAACAGTAATCCCCACCTTCTTTGAAGCTGGTTGTAGCTACTTTTTATTCCTTTAAGTTGTCAGTCTCATGGCAAGAAGCTCGCAAAAATTAACTCCCACGCTTGGCTTTGCAACAGGAAGGTGAGTGCGTCATGCACTGATGTTTCAGGCTTTCATGAGTTTATCTCTGACAAAATGCATCTCTTTAGAGAGAGCAGATCCAGGCTAAGAAAAAAAAAAAGAGAATGTTGACATTCCATCCTGGTACTTCTTGACTTCTTTCAGCATGGAAAGTCCTTTACTMAGCATTTAAAGAAATTGTCAAACCTTCACATACTTACTATAGAAGAGCAAAAGTCTRAACAGTGGTAGCAGTGGTGGAGCAGCCCTGGGAGACAAAAGATTTATGGACTGAGGCTGAACTTGCCTTGTGTTAACCTAGATCCCATGTTTGAGACCCTTCTGTGTTCAGGGAGTAACTTTCCTCCAGCTCCTGAATGGTCCCCAAACAGCAATCTGTGCTGACAAGGGGCAGATCATGGATGCTYAGCAGGCCATTGCCTGCTCTCAGGATGATACAGTCAGAAATTTAAGATCCTGCTCTATTCCCAGCCCAAGCTCATTCCTTCAGGACCCCACATATRTTTTCTTCCCATGACTTTCCAGGGAAAGCAGCTGCTGTTTCTTGAGAAATATAACTCCTTAATGTGTGTTTTAAGCCCAGAAAGATTTCTTATTTATTTCTTAATTTATTTATTTATAAGGATGTAGAGAGAGTTAATAAATGGTAATACTAATGTGTCAGTGATGTGTTTTCAAAAGGATGAAGAATTAATTATTTGATGGCAAACTGAATGATTTGATTGCAYTCTGTCATGAGCATCTACAAGTTTGGCCATGGTATAATCCACTGACTTTTATAATTGTCCTAATTAAATAGCTAGAAGTGAGGTGAAAATTGGACACAAAGCCCACATTCACAGGCAATTAAAAGCATTGAATCCTGGCCTGTAGAGATAAACGTTTAAGTCAGCTGATTCAACAACTATTAAAAATCCCCTCACTAACTTGAAAAATGAAGAAATCAATAAAAATATCAGGATAACATATTTGGAATTACCAAGCATAAACGGAGAGGTGGAAATTAATGATAATTACAAAAAAAATCCAAACCCAGATTCCAAAGRTTTTCTCAGAAAAGCCCCTTCTAGAGCAACTACTCCACAGTAGAGGAAWGCAGAACTTATGAAGACATTAATCAAGGCGTGAGCAAAAAGAAAATGAGATGCTTCAGGGCACAGAGATGACAGGAAGCATATMTGTGGCAATAAGGGATGATGGAAATCATACAGAGGGAAATATAACAAAGGATACACGAGAAAAGGATGCAAGCACTGCAGAACACCTACTCTGACAATACAGTCTTTTGCTCTCACTAAAAGMAAAAATCAATAAACTCTGTGTAGAAAGAAAAGCTTATTAAATCATTGACTGTCCAAGCAGATATTCCTGTTGGCAAACACATTGCTCTGTGTGATGGATGGACACMAGGGTCAAGAGGTCATTCACTGAAGTGATCAGGCTTCACAAAACTCAGATTTGCAAACAGTCGGGGCAGCAGAGGCTCAGTGCAGTTACTGCTGTCAGGTGATTTCCGTGCATTGCAGCGTTGCAAGTTCATTTTTGGATCAGTGAGAGGGTTTCAATCAAGGGAGAAGTGGGAGGCACTCCYTTTGCAGCTCTGGCCCTGGACATGCTCCACTTGTGTACACTCATGGCCACCACACCACAGTGCCTGGCCCTGGAGCAGCCACGGGCTCTGCTCTGGGTCACTGAGGGTCCCTCCCTGACCCTGCTCCCCCTGCATGGAGCACGCTGGTACAAGTGGGGTGAAACCACACCTTTGTAATTCCTTGTGTGGAGAGATGTCCTAYCCCATCATCAGCAAAGGGCTCCTGACCCCTGCATTGTAAGGGATTGGCTCGGAAGGGACCTTCAGRGATCACCTGGTTCAAGCCCAGTGCCACGGGCAGGGATGTCAGGTTGCTGAAAGTCACCCTACATTTGGCACATATCAAAGCAACACTAAAATGCCTCCTTTGAGGTTACCCTGTGTTCCTACCACTGTCTGGTAGCAGGCTGTAGCTTGATCCTGTTTCTGCTCTCCACGCTGGCTGTTTATATTAATGGTGGGTCCCTCACCCCATTAGCATCAGCACATTTCTCCCTTATGCCCCTTTCCCCAATCCTACACACTCTCACCCTCAGCATTACTGACCCCTTTGTGCAAGGTGAAACACACAGAGCTCCCTCAGACACCTGCCAGGAGAGGGGGATAAAGGAAAGGAGCTTCCAARGGAGGGCAGTGGCCTGGAAACTTCAGGAATGCCCATTTCATCCGTACCTGTGCAGCTGAGGAGACAAACCTGGGCACAAAGAAACCACGRTCCTACAGGACCAGGTCACAAACCCAGTGCCCAATCTCCTTTCCTCTGTGGCACCTTCTTCTGAGCTGAGGTGACAGGGCTGTGCTCTGAGGGAGCTCCAGCATGTTTCCACCTCCACTGCAGGGCCCCACGCACAGTGGGCTGGATTTAGGTGAGGATGTGAGATCTGGAGATGGCAGCCATGGAAATGTCACAGGCCCTTCCACAGCTCCCCTACTCCTCTGAGTTCTCTCTTCCTCCAATAAGATTTCTGTTCCAACCAATGCAAAGCATTTGCATTTCATGAAGTACTCCTTCCCTTAAATGATGCCTCATTACGAGTTCCTTTTTGGGTTAGATATTTCTTCAATTTTTAAGCATGCTAATTACATTTTTCTTTTGGAGGGAAGATGGGCTCGCTCTGGAGCTCCTGGATGCTCATTTTAGACCAGCATGGAAGCAGCCTTTGAGGAGAGGCTGCAAGTGTCTGTAAATCCCCACAACCACAGTGCTGTGTGTTTACTGCTGTGGATTGGGATCTACCCAATTTGACCTTGATGAGCCAACTGTTTCTCTGGATTTTTTTTAGAGTTTCAGGCTGGAAAATAGTACAAAGTGTTTTCTTTCCTTTTCCTGGAATACGAAGTGCTGTATCAGGCTGGTGAACACTTGGGGCTACTTCTTCTTCAATTCAGTCTGAGGAATGACAGGGGATCGAAACAACCATTGGCTCTTCGGTTATTAAAAATTTATTTTGAGATGTTTTCTCCATCCCAAATTCACGACAAGAAAATCTTGTTGTTTGCTACTTGCAAATTGTGGAGAATTTTTACGTTCCAGTGCATTTCCTCCTGAATGTTAATATATCAGAATAAAATCAAAATGATTATGTACATTAATAATAGAATAAACCCATAAAGATAACCTTGAGGTGTCTAAACTTTCTGCATATTCTTCTAGATTGCTGATGGCTTTTGTATGGGAATATGTTAAAAACAAGAAAAAAATTGAACTGTTAATTTGAACTAAATGTAGATATTTTTGTCTGGAAAAGAAAAATAATTTGTATCAGTAAATCAATAATGATTATTGTTGATAACCACCAACAGTAATCTTTCTGTCTGTAAGGAATTAATTTCGAACCTTAAGTAGCTAACTTACTGTCTAACTTTACTGTAGTTGGGACTATTCAAATTCACTAGAGCTTAGAAAAACTCWCTTTCTCAAGTTATAATCTTTACCTCCAATAGAAAGTAAGCTTGATTTTATTTTACTGTGCTCTCACAGCATCATCCCCTTGGTATTATGTTTATTGAGCAAGAGAAATGAATGTTTTAATTTTGTTTCTTCTGGAAAAACGTATTCGCAGAGAAGAGAAAATAAAAAATGCTTGTAACATGCTTGGCAGGAACCAACCATGTGGAAAAAATGTTTCTGCTTACTATTTTTTAATTTCTTCTGCATTTTTGGCCCTGTTTAGAAGCAATGCTTTCTCTGATCCTTGTGTGTGACACACTTATGGAACCCTGAAGAGCAGTGAAAAGCAGAAGGTCAGAGGTGGGTCTCTCATGTGCTGGGGAACCTCGACAGTGTGTGCTGTTTGATGCACGATCCCTTGCTCAAGCAACAAATTTCTGCAGGAGCTTTCAACCATTTGGGGCTTTTGACAAGAGTWGCATACTGAGAATACACATCACGTGCAGTGGAGTGGCTGGGAGCCTTGTCTGAGGTAACCTGCAGAAACCAAACCAAGTGCCAGACATGCAGCTTGAGGACCTTGTTTTCCAAATTTAGTTACGTAACCAAGATGTACRAAATGTATCTACAAATTACTCAGATGCCACAACTTTTCAAATTATTTGCCTACTGACACAGGTTAAATCAATTATAGCTGTATTGAACTGCCTTTGTTAGTAGGTCAAATATATAATGGGGGAATTTTCCAGGGAATTTGATTGATGCGATGGCAAGGAGGAAGTTTGCCTTGTAAAATTACAGGAGGCTTAACCATTCAGCCTTCTATATTGTTTGGTCATAGATATGGAATATTTAGTAAGGGGTATGACCTAACCCTTGAAGAAATTTTACTGGGTTTCTCTGGAGCTAAAAAGGGCAATAATCTGGTTTTGATGCAACCAGCGCAATCCCACAGATGGAACTGGTCTGGTTGCAGCCTGGTTGCCACCTCTGAGAGCAAAGGGCTACAGCAAGCCAGCAGAGAAAGAAGTTCTTCAGACATTTTCTCTGCAGCCATACTGTATGRAAATAGTTTGAACTATCAATTCCAGAATGACAGATTAATCTAATTTTGGGGGAAAAGCAGAACTGACACTGATGGATGAACAGGAGGCGGGAGGGGCTGAGAGCAGCCATGGAGCAGATGTTAATYGTATTGCTGCATCCAAACTGAGAGAGGACCTCATCCTCCAGCTCTGATGACTCAGCAGAGGGCAGATATTTAAGGAAAGGTCCGACTCTGTTTACTTGAAAAACTGGYTGTGGGAATTTAGTTTGCTAGAGGGATGTGGACGGAGCCTTTGGTCATGGCTGCAGGGTGTTACAGCTCCCCGCTCCCTTTCCTACCCCTGGAAAACCCCACAGCAAACAARAATCCCCAAACAAAGTGCTGCATTTCTCATTTGAACACCTGCCAGTTGAAACTTTTCATTTTTCAATTTTCTTTGGAACAATATATTATCAAATGTATTTGATGCCTAATGTAAATTGGTTTCCACAYGTCATTATGTTTATGAAATGTTTTTGTGTTTCAGTGAGGCAGATGCAACCACAAGATCTCGCTCTTTGGCTTAATTTCCAACTACTTGYCACATTTGTTTTTCCAAATCCAGGCCAGCCTGCTAAACATACTTAATAATTTACAGTTTTCAATGCCTATTGCCCTTGCCCGAAAGGCTAACTGTTTTCTTTCAGCTCATTGGAAGCCTTGCAGGGGAAAAGACTGAAAACTGCAAAGGTCAAGAGGAGTTTCAGATTAAGGTTTATGTTGTGCTGTTATTTAAGAAAACAAARGTAAATTGCAGCAGGAGGGATGAATTTACATCACATGCAGTGTGTATTGACTGTGGTGAGAATGGAAATCKTTTTCCATTGTGAAGTGGACTGAGCAGGAATGATGTGAGAGAATGTAGAAGYGGATTGACCAGAGGGGGCTGGGATGGGTAATGAACAGCAGAAAGAGGAAGACCAGGAAAACACCCAGCAGCAGAGATTACTGCAGCGTGCAGAGCCTTGGTACACGCTGCCAGAGCAGGTTTTCATGTTGGGGCCCAGGGCTGTGTCCACACCAGCACATGGAAACAGCCTGTGATCTCGTCTCCAGTCCTGAGGGCAAGAGGCACAGCAGGGCAGATCTACCCCCACCGCCCCAGCCTTGCCTTAAATGTGGGCACCTAAATGTGCATCTCATGAAGGGCAAGCTGACTCTGCACTCTGCTCTCTGTTGACAAACACTGACTGCACCTTCCTTGATACAAGAGCTTGGGYACCTCATGTGTGGCAGCAGTGATGTGCAGGTGTCTTCTGGACGTCAGTGCCACCTGAACCTGGTGRCTGTGCTGTCCCTGGCCATGCTGCTGCAGAAGAGACAGCCTGGGGGTGCAGGTAAAGCCAAATAAAGAGATGTCTGTGTCACAGMTACCTGATAAAGTGACTGCAGCTTGTACTCAAGGATATATGAGGATGGCTGTGGCCTATTTGCTACTTAGTGAGGCTTGCAGCAATGGTAGGGGCAATGATGCATCATTCCTCTGTATTTTCCAGCCTCCAGATGCATTTATTTATGGATACATTTACCCTGTGCTACTCCTTCTCTATTGCTGCGCCTTTACAATGTAGCCTGAAGCTAACTGTGGCCCCTCTGCATGGAGTTTGCTCACATCTCTGCTCAGATCAAACAGGGAGAGAAGCAGAGCTGACCCTGCTGCACGGGTGAAGTGTTGGCCATGAGGGATAGATCTGTACTCAGTGTGATGGTGTCATGTGCCTGAAACTGGTGTATGCTCCATGCCAGATTCTGCTGCCTCAGCCTTGCCTGAACYTGTGGGGGATGTACCTTAGTCACTGTGAGAAAAATACAGTGTCTTCTGAAGTTTATTAAAATGTAATTGAACGGGGAGAAATGAGGAAAAAGGAGCAGCTTTTTGAACAGAGCAGTCCTGCTGTTCAGGAAGGTAAAAAGTAAGGGCCAGAATGAAGTGGGACATGCATAAAGGGAAACACTCATCATACAGATATTTTAAAATAACCACATGGAATGAATGGAGAAYGAAACTACAAAATGAACCACAAACAGAACAAATTTACATGAAACTGAACAAAACCATGGAAGTTAGACTATCTTTATCTTGTGTGAAGGTTTTATTGTGTCTTTAGGATAAAAAGGAGTTTGAAAGGATTATATATCTCATGAAACACATCTGCTGAGCTTCTAATGCTTATGCTGCGGGTAGAAGACATTGCTTATCAAAGTCTAAATAATGTTCTCACTTTCACATATAAACAAGAACCAGAAAGTCTGGGAGTGGGATTTCCCAAAGGAGGCTTATGCCAGAAAAATACCTACACATTCACTGCTGACAGGACTGGGAACTTATGACTAATTCTGCATCAATTATGCTGCTCATCTGCTGTTAATCTATAGAAATCCTCTCAGTGCATTAATACCCCTTAGTGCATCGACAGAAATAAAGCAAGATACAGGCAAATCAAATAATTTATCGTTTTCTATGCAGTATGGTCATAAATCATTTGCTATAGAGCAACTATGCCAGAAGGTGTTATAAAATTCTGCTCCAGGTACATGGAGCACAGAATGATTATTTTTAACATTTMCTTGTGATGTTCCACATTCCCATTCATCTGAGAGTGAAAAAGAACCAAAGAGTTTCTCACAAGACCCAGTCGGGTATCTTCCCATGTACTTGGCTTTGCTTCCTACCCCTTGATGGTTTTTTTGTTAGCTGCCTCAGTGGGTTTAAAAATAATTTAATTTATCCAAATGCATTCACAACATTTCTGTAATGGTTTTTAATTGTGTAATTAGTGTAAAGACATATAATCATGTAATTAGGCTGTGTAATTGCAACACGTAATAATATTGTAGTGCYGTTATGCACCTTTTTTAAACACAGGGGAAAAAAACCCAACATGCATATAACTCCAAAATCATAACTGTGAGTCCCAGAGTGTCTGTAAATATTTCCTTACATATATTCTTGTGCAATCATCGAKGTTTAAATAAAGAAATATATGCTGTTATAAAACTGCCAGGGAGACACCAATTATTTTTGGAAATCAACCCCATTAAATTGTGTGGTGCCAACATGAAATGGTTGTGCCCAGGTGGCCAAGTCTAAAGGCAGGTGTTGAGGAAAGATGAGGGAATTATAAAGCACTTAATTCCTGCATGGATGCCCTTATTGCAGAAATAGTGGTGCTTTTATCATGTGGCCTGACTCTCCTTTTCTCGTGGTGGAATTTGGAYGCAGGACTGATCCAGCCCTCGCTTCAGGTCAGGGAAAAAGCTCCCAGTGGCTYTGGTACAGAAGGCTCACCCCACTGTGTGAAAAGCTCTAGGGATCCATGGAAAATTGGTGCCTTTTTCTGCTCCTCCCTGCCTCTGCTCTGGTAAAATCAGCCTCACTTTCAAGGGTGTAAGGTACTCAGATTCGTGCACTTTTCTAAGACAGACCAATGAGTCTCAGAAAGAAAGAGTTCATTGCTGTTAAGTTTCAGCTCCCAAGTGGGCCAGACAATCTGTTCCCTCATGCTGGAAAGTGTTTTACAATTCACAGAATTAAAGTACAATGGGATTAATAGTCAGTAATTACTGACTCGCTTGGAGGAGTCAGGTGAATGTCTCCAATGTTGATCTACATTGTTGATCCAGAAAAGGAYGGTAAATCCCTAAACAAAGCAGATGTTGCAGATTTCTGTATAYGACATCCTTCACCCCCAGCTGTGAMAACAATACTGTACCTGTCACTGGTTTTGTACAGAATTAATGAACAGTTTGAAAAACATATCACATCCTCAGTGGTTGATGGACATGTTAATAATGTCTTATTTAGTTTTTGCAGAAGCATGACCCAGTTTCATTCCCACATTGGCATTGCAGTTAACTACAGTGAATGCAGCATTTAAAAACAAACAGGTGCCAATGCTGGAAGGCTTCTGTGCATTTGCCTGAATGGGAAACCCCTTCTAATCTCAGCTGAAATAGCACAACTGGCCAGTATTTTCTTTACAATGTGTACTGATCACTTCAGGGTGCACCAGGCTTTCCAAATGGTCTGAGAAACTTTTGATGTCAGCAAGCAGCCACGTCAACCCTGTGGGCCATCACCAGTTTTCCAAGGTGATGTGACTCTCCCTGCCTCCTCTCCCTCCCGAACCCACATGCCAAGTGCTGTGCAGTAACAGCCTGGGTGCCCCTGGAGCTGCAGGACACTTCTGTCACCTGATGACTGCCACTACAGGGAAACATTCACTTGTTTTTTGCTCCATGAGCTCTGATATACAGCTCAGCAGCCATGAGGAGGAGGATGGAGCTGCACCCAGGGGCAGAGGCACGAGGAGGGGAAGGCATCTGGACTTCCTTCACTTGGTGGTGATGAGCTTTTGGATCAGCTGCTATRCAATACAGCAGAGTATCCAAAGCACCCTACTGTGCTGCAACACAGTAATGGCTAATGGTGACCATATATTCTAGTGGAGACTAAAAGTGTGTATATAAAAGATAAATAGACTTATAACTTCATTCTAGTTCAATTACTAGAATGAAAAGCTTAGTTTTGTCTTGCTACTGTTAAGAAAAAAGCTGCTTCCTCTCTCCTCARAGTGAAAATAATAGTGGTTCAGACCAAAAGCCTTGCTGCAATAGATAAAAAATGATCAGTTTCTAACCATTTCGTATTTTTTTTAACCTCATGTGGTGTGTTTTTTCTTCTTCCTGATCAAATATCTGCAACTTCTGGAGAATGGAGAAAAAGAAAAGTTGAAGATTTCTGACTAACAAGGTGAACAGAAAACCTCTGCATTATGYTCAACTCTTTTGGTTGGTCTTTCTCTTCCTTGGAATTGGCTGTGAGTTAAATGACCACAGATATGAATGCTTGCAGCAAAGACTGAGATATCAAAACAGTGGTATGAGTTTWATTTGTGTGTATCTTGGTGAATGCCTCTTCCTGCTGATCTCCAGCAGTTCAGCCAGAACAATTGCTACAGCAGCTGAAGTTTCTCAGGACCATCTCTCAACATGCACGGTGCTGCTCAACCCACTGATGGATCAGACACGTTTCCCTGTGCTGTACAGATTCAGGGGTTGCTGCCTGCGTAAGTGGAAAAGGAAAAGCCCTGAGCAGAGTGCAGAGGAGCATTAATGAGTGTGGCATTAACAGATCCAGCATTAACAGATCCAGCCCTCAGCCCTGGCTGGGTCCTTCTGGCACAAGGAGCATGGCAGCTCCTGCTGAGCCATCAGCACCACGAGGGGCAGGTGTCACCTGGTCCCCMACCATCCTCCCATCACATCCTGACCTGCTCGCTGTATACAGACACACCTCACCCCTGTGCTTGCCAGAGAAACAGCAGGCAATTTGGGATTTGCAGCCATGCTGYGCAGACATGGCACCTGCAATTCTTGTCCTTGTCCTTCTGAGCAGGACAAGATTTGTACTGTTCCCTCTTTGGCTCTCCCTTATGTTGTTTGAACAAAACAGCACCCCCTTTCAACTTCCTCCCTTTGATGAGAGTTATTTTGAACAAATTGGTTTTTTTTACAGTAATAGATACTTTTATTGTATCTACCTCAAGAGCAGCTTGAACCATTTCAGAAGTGTTATCTGGGAAGTCCTGACAGAAGATGCTGGAGGCAAGCAAATAGTGCTGGCACCTCTGTRGAACAGGCAGGAAACTGAGGCATARAGCAGTTATGYGCTTTGTTAAGTMACACAGAATGGAGCAGTTWCRTGCTTTGTAAGTCACACAGAACTGGAAATTGCCTTTTGGCTGCCCACTCCTCCTCCTTTAGCCTCAAGGCAAGGACTGGTTCCAGCCTCCTCCTGTTCTGCTTTTTGGGTGTTTTGAGCAAATACATCATTCATTTTGAACCCAGCCAAACATAGATATTTCAGCACTGATTTACTTCTCTTTTCCTGCCCCTAACTGTATTTCTTTTGACTGCAGAGAGCTAGACAAGCTCTCCACGAGGCAGACTGGGCAGWGATGCTGGGGGACACTTGGTGTTTCTTGATCACAAAGTAACACAAYTCAGAGATCCCTGTGCAGCTGCTTGTGTCTGAAAGGGGGAATGCAGCTTGATAGGGAGTTAATTCTCCACTCAAGCCCATAAATCATGCATGTCCAACAGTTTCTTAGCTTGTCCAGTACTGCAATAATGCAGCTACCAGATTGTGAAGATCTGAGCYGGGCTCTGCCCTGTGTGGGCTACTGTGAGCTTTGGGATCTGTGCACTCTGTTACATTAAGTGATATACACATGGCAAAGATAAAAATATTCAAAATGCTCCTTTCCAGATGGGAATAGGGAGTTATCAAAAGAATAAAGGATATATATATGCAGGTGAGACACTGTATGGGAAAGGACGGATATTCAATGAAGGTGCCTTCCCAACCAGCTTCTCCCTGAGTTTGGCCCARTGGCTGCTCTGTTGTCCATCAAGTTGCACCAGTGCAGGTTTGGATTGGATATTGAAAAAGATTTTTTTATGGAAGAGGTGATCAAGCAGYGGAAGTCTGCTCAGGGAAGTGGTTGAATCAYYAKCCCTGAAGGTATTTAAAAACATGTAGATGTGGCACTTGGAAGCGTGGTTTAATGGTGCMTTTGGCAGTGCTGGGTTAATGGCTGGACTCCATCATCCTACAGRTCTCTTCCAACCTTAAGAATTCTGCTCTTCTGTGACCCTTTGGGGCAGCATCTCAGCAATATCCGGAGGAAACTGCACACAGGAATTGGAATGCAGAGACCAAACCAGCAGCTCAAAGCACTTTTCCTTGGCACAAGGTGCTGTGCAGATATAGCTGAGTCCTAAMCCCAGGACGGCTGTGTCAGCTCCAAGCTGTGCTGACGCGTGAGGAGCTGGAGCCGGAGCTGGTACGGAGCCACGCTGCTGCGCTGCCTCCAGGCCTGGAATGGACTGTGTTCCTCAGGAACAGCAACTCCAAACCCCACACGGCACCACTGCTGCAGCCTCCCTCCCTCCCGAGCTCAGGGAATCACGTGCATGGAGGAAAACGCTGCACAGGCCAGGTTTAGATGTACCCATGCTCTTCTAAAACTGTCTCAGCGTGTGCAGCAATTGAATTAAGAAGACTTTTCCCTTGGGTACCAATAACTTTGTGTTCTGCCCATTCTTCTTCCCCCCAAATGCTTTGGACCAGGAGTTATGATCTGACTCCACGTTGATCTCTAGATTTACTCTGCTGGACAGAGCACAGTGAGGTTTTTGTTTCAGGAGAAAAAACCTGGCTTCATAATTTTGTTACAAGATAGCTTACAGACTTGGTTTAAATCTTGCTCACACCTCTGAAAGAGCTGCAGTTTGTTGCAGCTGCAGCAGCAATCAGGTGATGTTGGTTTATCCTGGATAACCACACCACTGGCAAAAGCCTGCTAATGCCCTCCTCGTCTGCTGGAGGAGCTGGGTTTGGGGTCACACTGAAAGGTAACTGAGTCCTGGACCAGAGGCAGCACACTCCAGGGCAGTGCTGAYAAGGGGGGCACTAACAGGACATGCTTTCATCCCTCATTTTCCTTAGCCATAACTACAGAAATGCTGCTTCTTCAAAACACTGCATTTCCTAGACCAGCTCTTCTTTATCTTTTACTCTTTAAAGGAAATTGCTGCAAAGTGTTGATTGACAGGATTTGTGAATACAGCTTCTTGCTTATCTACAAACCACTTACACTGCAGGCATTGCTTGCCTTTTRCTCATTAGAAACAGATAATACCATTTTCTGGAAGCTAGGAGTTCTCCAGACATGGTCTATGGTCCACAAAATTTGTCAGATGCAGCAAACATGCTATCTTTAATCAGTATTGTAGACTGCATCTCATGAACCTGGTAGCATAAACCCTGGTAGTATTTGGCAGATTTGAACCATAATCTGTAGATGAGAATTGATTAATTTGTATGCACCAGYCTTCAGAAAAGTTTCTTACAGCAGCTGCTGAAAAGATAGTATCTCCTAGGAAGATTATCATTGGCAGAGGCAGGTTTGTTGGTTCTACTTTGTTTATCTTCGTCTGAACAAGGGAATAAATTCTSCAAAGCACAGCCTGAGATATTATCAGCCAGAATGTAATAGGCAGTGCCAGCTCCCTGGCATGTTTTGTGAGCTGCCCCCACACCAAARCTCCCAGTGAAAGGTACTGGCCGTGCCTGGGTTGCAAATATTTTAAAGTGTAACTGTTAGGTAAATAGCCAATTTTTCAGTTCAACAGCTGAAGCAARCAGTGGAAAAAATAGTTTGGGGATGAACTGAAACAGAGTTCTTATAGTTTCTATTGAAAAATGGAGTTCCCATGACTTCCCATTGTACYTCTTTCTTTAAAGTTAAACTGAATTTTTTAATTAAATACTTTCTGAGTTATTTAGATACTTGAATAACCTTCTTATTGGTCAGATTTAAATAARCCTTATGTTGCATGAGTGGTACAAGAGGTCAGTGCCTGACTTTCAATGAACAGCATGTGTGCTCCTTTTCCCACGTGGCTGGAGGACAATGACCCAGCTCCTTTGTCACAGCTCCATGACACCTCCACAGCAACACCGTCTTTCTATGGTTCTTGTCGTTCTCATGTCCTCAGACACYTCACTAGTACTGCCAGCTCCCTTCCTGCCCCAGACATTTCCAAACTCCCATGCTTCCCACATGCCCCAAATGTCTCTTACAGCTTCTTTRCTGTAGGACTTGTCTTCACTTTCCTTACACTTTTAAATATCTATGGGTATTTATTTATACACACACAGGTATGTGCCATGTGTTCCATGCACTCTACCTACTTTATTCCACATGACAGATAATCCAGAAAATGCAGGAAAGATGGCATGTCTGACATGAGATTTGTGCTGACTTGGTTAACCAAATGCTTTTAAGAGCTGAGTCACTTTGCTGGCTTTCCCTTACTGGAATCACATGCTAGTTTTTTAATTTAYCCATTAATCTTCAAAACACTTCTGGGAGTTTTATATTTTTATGATGTTAGCCTTTGTTAAATTTCAATGAAATTGGACGATGGGTTTAAAGGTTATTAGAGAAGGGGATTGATAAACAAGTGGGCAGATAAGCAATGTAATTGCGTAAGAAAATTGTYCTGATGGGAAAACTAGAAATTTTTGCTTTCAGATATCAAAATGAAATGTACTAGCATTAAAAAAATCCAACTACTGCAAAGCATTGAATTCAAGAGCCATCCATTAAAAGGCTTTGCTTTCTGAAACACCACTGCTCATTGAAATTGCAGTTTGTTAAAAAAGGCTCCATTATAGGGTTTGTTTAGGTTTAGAGATCTAGCTGGTGCATATCATGCCACAAGGAATCACAGTGAAACTATTGAAACAAAAGTSAAATTTCTGAATATATTGATTGCTGTTGAAATAGTCCTGTCTCCAGAAAMTGGCAGACAAAGGAAAATCATAGCCACTGGAGACTGAATTTCTTGTAAACTTGGAGAAAGAAATRTGATACACTGGATCAATTCCCTTTACTAATTCAATAGAATTCAAATGGCAAGGTGGAGTGGGAATGCCAAGGGACCGCTGCCATGCAAAGTTGACCTCTGGATCTCCCACAAAGCCCTGCCAAAATGCAGCAGCTCTGTCCTGACATATTYACATGGCACCTGTGTCCATCATGTGTCCAGCCTTCAGGGACAGTCCCATCAGGAGCGAGTCATTACCGTTCAGAAGAGATCTCACTTTTTGAGTGCATCACATTCAATACCGATAGCCTGGTTTTCGGGGATTTGAGAGGCATGTCTGGGTAAATTCCCATTCTGGAAATKGGTAGCAGACAGCTAAAAGTAGCAGACCAATGATGAAGGCATCCAGAGATACATGTGTTCTGCATTTCTGGGGGTCCCTAGTTAGAATGTTTGCTAGCACAGGGTTTTTTGTTAKTGCATTAGTTTACCATCAGCCGTGCAGCAAAAACATTTTCTTACATACTTCAGCAATCASTCATCCTCCAGATTCAGTTTTCAGTCAATTTTTGTCAAATATCTGCTATACTTGAGTCAATGATCCAGAAATGAAAAGTACCAACTACCTTAAACTGTCAAAGCTAYCCAGTTCACAAATTCCACTCTTATAAAAAGGCACCAAACGTTAACTAGTCTGGACAARTGATGAATTGCTGCATTCTTTTCCTGTTAAAAAAATGGAGTTAGTCAATGCAGTGGGCTATAGCTCAAAGAGCCCACATACACATTTTATATGGCCACATTCACCCCCTCTTTTTAAGCAGACTAAGAACAACAATCCCATTTTTAATATTTTTTACTGTTAATGCTTAGAAAGTAATACCAGACATATATTTTTTTAAAAAAAATCCCTTTAACTTCTGGTTTTCATCTGCTTAAATGATGATACAATCTCTTATTTTTTCCCTTTTATTATGAAAACATAAATTGAGAAAATGCCTGGCCCTGAGATTATGAAATTTGAACAGCTTAAATAAAATAGAAATAAAGATATTTGTGAAGTAAATGGTATATAAAGACATGCTCCATGAAAAGAGAGGGGGAAAAGACAGGTTAAAACAAGAATAAAGGAGAACCAARCTGGAATTGAGGCATAGCCCAGGAAATCTGACAGGAGAAGAGAAATGAATGTTTAATATTTTTTATTAAAATGTCTAGTTTGAAAGAAATTTACTTTMTCCCTCTGCAACTTTTTTGACGGGGACCTTAATTTACATCAGAAGGCAACCTAACTATAGGTCTAGACAAACAAAGGCTGATAACTGTGATTTCAATGCTATGCAGAGCTTTAGAGAACATTCTGAAGAATAATGGGGCAGAATGCAATGCAGCTATAGCAGGGATAGATGGTGCTGAACAAACCTGATGGGTTTTAGGTGCAGCTCCAGAATATTAAAAAACAGTCTAAATAGCACACAGTGTGCCACGGTGGGACTRATGGCACCGGCCACCAGGATCCCTCGCAGTGCTGGCCCCAGGTAACCATGCCAGTGCTCCTAATGCTCTGAAGGGTCCTGTGTGCTCTGCTGCCCATCCATGCACAAACCCCTGTGTTCAAGGCTTGTGGGAGCACCCCACAGAAGGCCCTCCAGGAAGGGATAAGCTCAGAGGCTGAGAAGATGGTGCAAATGAAAGCAGGTGTGCTCACAGCCATAGGCATCAAGGAAGGATTTTAGTGGAAAGGGAAATAACATGAAGATGCCACAAACCCTGTCAGGTGAACCAGCTGGACCCAGACTCAGACTGCTGGCTGCTGTTTTCCTACTGGACCTCACAACACCTTGAACATCCCTTCCTAGACTTCTCTTCATGTTTCTACACCAAGTCAGATCCAGTCTTTGTCTAGAAATGGGGTCCCTTCCGAAGCAGACACCCTGTGGGAGCCAGAGAGCCAAGAAGTGGCCCTTGCACTTCCTCTTTCTATGCAGCTCCAGCTCCTCCAGAGTTTCCCAGGCTGTTCTTTCAAAAATAAATTCCATAGTAGAGAGAAGAGAGGTCAGTGTTACCCTATTCACTGAAGATTTTGATACCATGTTGGGTGAGCACATACTCTGTACATCTGCAAGCACATTAAYGGCACTGAAAGGCAATGCATGAGCTTCAATTGGACTTAGGGAAGAAGGTGACACCTTGGCAAATTGTCTAAGACCAGGATCTTACATAGAAATTACTCTGAAGTATGAAATCCTACCAGTTCATGCTGTAATCCTCAGTACTTAGCATTTTTATAACATTTTTATACCTGTATTTGTGTCTGAGTACAACTTCACTGCCTCTAACCTTTATGAGAACTGCTTGATAGATGAGCAGAYACAGGCTTGAATGTCAGCTGCTCACTAGTGTATAAATGATTGATCAGTGTATAAACCTGCTCATCTTCTGGCATCATTGTAAACATACAAATTCTAATCATTTCACAGAGCCTTTTTAGGGATTTATTCAAGACAAAGTTGACAGTCCTCTTCAGGAAAATAGTGGGGCTGATGGTTATATGGGAAGATTTATTTTACTTCATAACGTGTCATCTTTGTCCATATGGGCTAAGAATTAACATCTGCAGAGCAGCAGGGAGCATACTTACAAACTGAGGCAGAAAAAAGGAGGGCAGTATTGCTCTTTAGACAGCTACTGCAAGTGCTGAGGCCACATGGCACTGAATACCCAGACATTTTCAGCCATCATTTTAAATCCAACAACAGGATTCTGCAGGCTAGTCCTGAAAGGGCACAGAAATATCCCCCTAACACTGATATAAATTTTTATTCTCCCAAGCAAACCTAACCATTTGTCATTACTTCTTTCCGTGTTGCTAAATGCAGGATTTCTATTAAGGATGCAAACACTGTTTTTATGGCTGTTTCTATAAGTACAGCACTTTTATGTTTTGCCAGCATGGCTTCTGTACTGAATTTCCAATCAACCCTTTTGAGAATGTTTTCTTCTTCTTARCATTTGAAACACGTTGAATGATTTCTAGCACACTTCCACTTTCTCTAGTAGACCAATATTTGTCTCTGCAGGATATATGATGTCTGATCTTTATTGCTTTATCAGTTTTACTTGCAAGGGGTCAGCCAGTTGTTATTGTCAGCTATGATAGTTCTTCAAAGGAAATGTGGGTGTATTTGATACACATCAAACATTAAAACACCTGAAAATGTTTTGAAACTCTGYTGTCAAGAATTTGTATTAGTAAGGTTCATGACCATTTAAAAATKGTATGATTTGCTCTAATGGCTAAAATTTACTACCACCCTCTAAAATTTTTACTGATTTCACAAGATGAAGCCTGCCCTGCTCCTCTGCATAATCAGGTCTAAAATGCCCAGTGGAAAAAATTTGAGGATTTTGGTTCAATAATCTACTTAAGAATAAAAAGAACAGTAGTAAACATTTTGCATAAAATGAGTCCATTTYAGTTATGCCAATTGAATTTGGTCTCTGAATGTGCTCTTTTTGAAGTAATCACAAAATAACAGAATTACTGTACTCTGCGGAGATTCCAGATGCATCCATTTTAGCAGTCATTTACATAATACTGCTATTTTTCTCAATTCTTATCCGCTGTACACTCATCTTTCACATATATTGTTATGGTAGAAATTTAAAAGTACAGCTGAATTACTGCCTCTGTTCAGGAAGCAAGAAAACTTCTCCCTTTACATGTCACTGCTGGTAGTGATACTGGTGGATTTCCTCGGTGTTTCAAGATGGTTGTCCACTGTCAGATCCTCCAGTGGGCACTCAGGGTCTCCAGCTGCACCAGTAAGAAGCATTCACACTGCAAAATCCACCTTTATTGACTGCACTGTCCACAGACAGTGAGAAGTTATGAAATCCTTGGAAGAGTGGGGAAGCAAAGTAGAATTATAGGAGGYACAAAGTGTCCTGACACTGTTAGTTCTGAGAACTGGGCTTTTGTGTCTGAATTCAGCACACAGGCAGGAAAGAGAGAAGGTGGCTTCTGGTGTTCTTCACATCTTTGCATCTCCTAGGGAGGAAGGAGATAGACCCAGAACATCCAGTTTCAGATGAGTCAGAACCACTCCCAGAAAGTGCCCAGCTCTGACTGCACRTTTCACACAGTGCTGATAAACTGGAGGGCACTCAGGACGTCCTACAGCTTGTGTGATAGCAGAGAGTGGTTGAAATGGCCATGTTGATCCTTTCAGCCTCTATCAGACACAAACTCATACAAAGAGCAGTGGGGTTTATTTTCATTGTGCACGAAGCAGACAGGAACAACACACAGTAAATAGGAGAGAACCATCTGGGAACATCAGAAAGCAGGAGCTGAGGGAAATAGCATATAGGAACCAGAGTAACAGTCTGTCTTGTGTCAAATACTGTCATCTAGAAGGGTGCAAGTGCTTGGAGATGAAAGAATATTTTAAGATGAATAAGTTTGTRCAATGATGTCCTCATGCCAGCTCATTATCATCCTGAAAATTTTTAGATTTACAAAACCAGGGTGAAAGTGGTTTGTAAAATCAAATGTACTGTGGTTTGTAAATAGATTCAGTAAAACTGGATTGCAACTAAACATTTATTTTCAATTTTACCATGTCTGTAGAGTACATTTCATGCTCTTGAAGTAGATGCATAAAAATATTTCTGACAACTGGGGTGCTTGCATGCCAAATATCTGAAAGATTAAGCATAATAACATGGAACACATGAGATGAACAAAATAATTGATTTATTTTAAAAACATGAATTAAGGAAAAAATACCCTCCAGAGAGAGGAAAAGCTTTGTTAAAATATCTTTTTATTTCCCTTTTTTTTTTTATTGTGTATCTTTCTAGCAAATAAAGCCAGGACATACCTACAGCAATCTTAGTGCAAGATCACTCATTAATATCACAACTCTGTTCCCTCTTCTGCTGCTATTTTCTGGTCTTCTATCAAGAAGAAGTGTACAGACACTACAGAAGTCAATTGACAGACACCTCAGCAGCCAAGAGCACAGCTCTGCTTTTCAGTTGCAGCAAACTTGGGCTAAGCAGGGTCATGCTAGAGCCAAGGAACTAAAATATGTTTATGCCCTAGTCTGGGCCTGTGCCAGGGCCAGGCTTCTCAGGCATCCAGGGAGAGGTCAGAGGGAACAACAAACTGGGGTGCACCAAGCTTGTCATTCAGGAGAAGATGGGGCACTCAACTGAAAGTCTGGATCAACTCTGTAAGTGGTCCAGAAATGACATGAACAGTTTGAAGGTTCCAGTCTAAAGCCATATATCAATGACTGGCTAAAATGATCTACACTGTTAGCAGCAATCAGGTCAGCTTTTAGTTTATACTGTAGTAATTTGTACCTGCAACAGTAAGCAGGAAGAGCCAGATATCTCAAATATCTCATTAGCTATGACTTGAATGTCTCCTTGAATATGACTTTGGGAAACAGAGCTTTTTTCTTTGCTTTTGTTTGGATTTTTTTGATAGCTCCTTTGTTCTAAAACTACTGACAACAGCCTTTATTTCTGTTGTTGGTAYGCCCAGAAAGAAGGAGGTTGGCTTCAATTATTTTCAGGTGTTTTGTTTGCAGATGGAAAATAATTCYGGCATTAGAAAGCTGCTGGAGGAAGATCACAAGAAGTTCACAGTGGAATGAGATACTGAAACTAATGACTTTTTAAATCATGACAAMGATTTCCAAGAAAAACACTGGAACATGCTGCAAGAAGGAACAATTATAGCTCAGTGCCAGAGCTTCCTCTGTGTATGACATCAGGGCTGGTAGAAACTTAAGGACAGCCCGGACAGCTCTTGTAGGCTGGACTGGACAGCAGAAATGTTCTCTGAATAGCTGTTCCCAGGCATAGTCCAGATTCTTGGCACAAGCCTTCATTATTTCGTCTGCATGAACATTTTGTTGAAAAACATCCATGCAAGAGCAGCTGAGTCATGAGCTCTGCCATTCTCTGGTGCTCCTCCTACAAATATTGTTCCTGTCAGTAAGGAAAGGAATAGTGCAGTATCATAATTTCTGTGTGTCACTAATCCTACCTGGAAGGAAATACATGCCAGCTACTTCCCTTTGATATTTCCATATATTGTGAAAAGCTCTGATTTTTTTTGTCCAAACTTCAAAACACCACTTCTAAGGCAGTGCCAYCAGTGATGGCACAGTCAGACTTGTTGCCTTCTAGCTCAGTAAACATGGTACTGCTCGTAACAGGGCATAGAGTTTCCTTTTAAATTAACAACACAGGTCTGCAGATCTGTCCAGGCTCACTATGGACTGGCCTTGACCAGCCTGGAGATTTGTTTGTAGCTTGTATCAACACTGTCTAATGTGTTTATCCCCCATTCCCAAGCATCTCGACACTGCTGCACTACAGAATTTTTCAACTGAGCACAGAGCCTGTTCAATGCTCTGAGTTACCTACACAGTTTAAGAAGCATTTTTGAGGCTCCCTGACTTTTTTTTGCCACAAGTTTGCCTGTAAGAAGACCCCATCCTGTAAGTCCCTCGTATAATGAGCTCATCAAATGGAATGATAATTTAAATGAGCTATTGTATGAGAGTCCTTACAGAGGGCAACAGCAAGTGGTGCTGGTCTATGAGACAGAAAGSAGTTCACTATGTTCTTCCTTCATTAATCAGCGGGGAACTAGGACTCTATTCATGGTCTGCAACTTCTATAGTTAAGTAATTAATGCATGTGTTTAGGACTAATTTTACTTCCTCATTATAGAAAGTAGAGCTGGAAAGGAACTGTTGGATCAGCTGATGTATCAATCAGTACTACTGCAAGATTGACCTTTATTTAATAAGATATTTTAATCAGCTTTTGACTTTTAGTCTTGTCTCATTTGCCTCCCCTTAAGAGTATCATCATTTAGCATATTGGCAAAGTAGTTCCTTGATAAAATACTTTTATCAGTTTTTAATCACRTATTTAATAATAATTCCACCATCTTTTACTTTTTCTAGTTCATCTTTCATTGCTGAACATATCAACAAAGTCAGTCTCATTCCTTCCCATTTAAAAGACAGAGAAATATAAAAAATCAAATTATAGATCCAGTATGAGAATCAGGAGTCAAACTCAGCTTTCTGAACACCACTCCAAAACTTTTGCCTTAGTTCTATTCATTATCATTACAAAAATCTAMGAGGCTTATTGCATTCCTATGTATGTGCTTCTCACAAGCTCATAAAAACGAAAGTAGACATTTTCTAAAGGAAGACCTGAAAGTGTTTTCAAAGTCTGTCTCAAAACCCCTTGACTTCTGCTCTCACTCCCCCATTTCTTCCCCTCAGTTTCTACTAAAAATTCCAAAATACTTCGTTGTTAGAGATCAGAGTTGGAATCTGAAAACCTTCTACCCAAGGAGACAACACCCTCAAACCAAGGCGGGCAGAAGRTGAGTGTCCTACACAACATGCTGCAGACAGCTGTGGAGGAGGGAGCCAAAAATCCTCTGTCTGGAGGATTCTGCTGTGTGTGACAGAATTCAACACACTCTGGGCAATAGAGTGCAGGACCCTTAGATACTGCACAGAAAAGTTCTGGATGTGGTCCAATGAATGCTCATACACTCCTTGGATGAAACGTCATACTGTGGGCATAGATCATACAGCAGTGCTATGAATACCTTCATTCTGGAGAGAYTATGTTCTGTCTGATGCCAAACACAATAAAATCTCCACATTTATATTTTTTCTTTCAGGAAAATGGTTGCCATTATCAAAAGAAGAAAATTTGGGGGGGAAGTTATTAAAATATCTGTTAGTTTGGCTTCCCGTTCCAGGTTTTAGATGAAATATATCTTGTCTACTGTTCTTTTACTCAGAGCTACTTGGAGCTCATTGTGGAGGTGATACCTGAAGCAAAATAGGTTGTAATTGAATAAAGAAATTAACAAGTGGTTTTAATTGCAGTGGTGCTATGATAGATGAGCCACTTATCGTTGAAGCTCAAAGCATGTGAGCTCTTCACAGCTGTGGCAAAACTTTGTTCTTGGCTGACATGCCAGGGAATCGTGTTTTGAAGCTGGAAAGGAGGGCCAGAATTCCCAACCTGGAATCTATGACTGTGGGCTTCAAAGAAGAGCCTGATTTTTGTCTTTGAGAAGGAGGGTACCTTAGTACTTCTTATTTTGAGGCAAGAGGATGTATCAGGAGGAGTTGGGGGTACATAAGTTTACAAGGTTCTGTGTAATTGCATTGGACAGAGAACATGGGTATACAGGGGTTTACATGGTATTCTGTATGGAATTTACTCCTTATCACTACCATGGCTGCTGATAATTCTTCTAAGTTTTGTAGCTGTATGGGAAAACTTAAATTGTATCTCAATATTCATATTAATTTACCTAATTTTGAACAAGCTGACATGAATGTTTGACAGTGCATGCCATGGAAGCTACAGTCTGATAAGCAGAGCTTGGCAATTTTGCAGCAGTTTGCACATGCACTGTGACCTGAGCTATGYTCTTGTTAAAGGATGGCAGCTGCTGAGAACTCTGTCATGTTGTCCCTCCATGGGCCAGGTGAGCTGCTGGCCTGGCCTCCTGTCACTCAGCTTCAGACACAGCTTTTGCAGAAGGTTTCACTTTGCAGCAGTGATCACATGGGTAGGCTACTTCTGCTTAGAGAATCTCTGCTAGAGATTCTCTAGCCAAAGGTTTGCAAATGCCCATGTAAAACTACTTTTATTTCTTTTACTGAGAGCTGCTTTGTCCCCAAGAATCAAACTCCCTTAGTTTCTGTCTTTAAGCAAGTTTATTCTGCAACTCAAATGCATGGAGCCAGCCTTCAACAGTGGGGAGAGTAATGAGGGCATGAAGTGTCAAGCAGTTGGCAAGGTCTGGGTTGGGCATCCTGTGCTGAACTCTCTTTCAGTGTGGCTATTTGGAGCAGCATGGTGTAGTTTGAGTCCATGAAAGTTGCAATCACTGGAAGGTAGATGAATCCTTCAAATTTTCTGTCTCCCAGCTCCTTTTACCCATCTCAGCTCTAGGCTTGTAACTCCAGGAAATCTTTAATGCAAATTTCTTATTTGTGACCCATTGCTTATATTGCATATAGGGGTCTCAAAGATGAGTCAAATGTTGAATATAAACATCTTGTGAAGCTGTGCWGTCCATTGGAAAAGCCACAAGTGTTCACAAAGGGCATCATTCCCCTCCCTGACTGATAATACAGGATTGTGTATTCTGAATGCTCTTGTATTTATCACTCATAATGCAGACCATATTACCCCTTTCTACCAAAAACGTATTGCCTTGCACTCTCAATTTCTTTTGGAAACTTCTAATTTCATCTCTTCACCCTCCGGCCAAAACTTTAATTTTATGTCACTAAGACATTACAGTTCAAAATGTTAAATCATGTAATTACACAACACATCAAGGTTTATGCCTGATGTTGATGTCTCATTCAAAATGGTGTTGAGGAAGCTTAAAGCGACGATGAATTCTGACTATTTTTGTTAGTGCCCTGTATGACATTAGTTTAATGACATACAAGCCTTTAAATCATTACCATTAATTCCTATAAATTAAAGAAAACCATGCAATACGGTACTCTCCCCTCCTTCACTAATGGCATAAAAATAATGGGAAAGCCTTTTTAGAAATACCTTTTTTCCCCTTCAAACGGCAGGTTTTTTTAAAAAAGAACTTATGAATCATTGTGTAAAATTGCATGATTAGGAAACTGCATTAAAGAGACTATAAACTGGAGAAAGTCTGCCAGACTTGAGTTACAGTTCTGAGATGTGAAAGCCACATGGTAGTTTCCTCTCACACCTAAGCAAATAAGAAATGAGTAAGCACTATTTTTATCATGTAGTGAAAGAGAAAACTTTCATTTATARCTAAAACACAGCCATATTCTGCCATGAATAATTTTAACAGGCAAGTTCCTTACTTACAAGCATTCATTAACCTATGTAAATATACAGAACTGTAGGCATCAAAAACACAGAGTGGGTGGACGATTCAGCACGATAATGAAAACTATGAAGAAGTACAGCTTTTCCTGTTTCAGTTGTCTTTGCACATTTTTACTATCCTGTTGTGTTTCATATACATTTAACTGTTTCYTTGCCAGCAATGCTCAGACACAGATGTGGCAACAGGTACTTGCTCAGCTACCACAGTCTCATTAATGAACCTCCAGACAAAACTACCTGATTAAGAAAACAACTGCCCAGATGTCTGACYACTGCTTAATAATTTCAGTCTCTTGAAGTTTTTTTGCACATAAATTAATATTTTTTGATTCTTGTTTTTAATTTATCGTGCCTTACGCACTGCTGATCTAATGCATAAAGTCACCCACACGTACAGGGCAATGTCCCAGGGCAGAGGATGAGCTGACAGGGCAAACAGAAGTTCCTCTCAGAGGAACAGAGGTACAGAGTTGATTGTTCTCCAGGTGCATTCTCCTGTAAAGCCATGATGGAGTCACGACTGTCCCTTAAGGGAACACTGTCCTTGTCATGGGTTATGAGATGCCCAGGCCAACACCACCACAAATGGGAAGGAATCACTGGGATCGCACTCAATGGAACAGCCATGGCCTCCCAGACATAATTTTTGTCCCTTAGAAGGCAGCAGCAGCAYAGGGATTCCTTCTTGAGAAAGAGATATTCCTAATCCATATTTCCTAATCCAGAAGCACAAGCCAGCACAAACCTGAAGGCAGATYTCATTTAGATGAGGAGGGGGAAGAAAGGGTGGGAGGCTGTCTAATGCTTATGGGCTACTTGTTATGAGGGCTTTGACTTCACAGTGTAAGAGCAGCTTGGAAAGCTGAGGGCAGTAGTTTTTATATCCATAGTCTTTTCTTTTTGTTTTTATGGGAGATATGCTAATGCTGTTTGCATATGGCAGTATTTTCACATCCTGACCATTTCCAAGAGATACATGCATACTCTGCATGTGAACTAATGCTGAGGAGCAGTTCCCCACTGTCTCTTAATCTGGAAGGGGACAAAGGGCTGTAGTTTATGGGGTAAATATCAAAGCACTCGTGCATCTTCACTGCACAGGGGTACAGRCAGATGCCACTGCCATGCTCTGCTGGGTCTCCTTGGGGCTGAACCTGTGCCTGGTGGCAACACATGCAGGTGGGAAAAGCTGGGGTCTCAGGAACATTTAGACTTGCCCAGTTGTTACTTAGCAGAAGCTTTTCATGACAAGAGGGGAGAGAACATCCTTTTTAGAAGCCAAGTTGACTCTTTTTCATTTAATTTGAAAGACAATTTTAGAAGTGGTGATCATTAGGCTTGACTGTGAAGGGCAAAGTAGGGTAGGTCCCTTTTTGTTGAGTTCTGGTTTGTTCTCAAGCCAGTGGTGTGGTATGTTCCTGTGTTTAATCCAAGGAAATTGAGCTGCTGAATGACTTTTTTTGACATGCTGGAGTCCAAATGTTCTGGCAGGGGTTTGTGCCAGTAATGTGAGAGGTGATGAGGCTACAGAAGCTGTTTTTTGCTCATAAGGTGCAAACAGGATGCGTTTCTTTGATACAAGTAGTTGTTTGGTATATGTGGTATAGACAAATCAGACACAGTGGCGATGCCAAAAGCACTTGTAGCATAGCTGTGAATGCTCTTCCAGTAAGTAYTTTGATTTTCAAATGCAGATGAATATTATCCTTACAGGACACAGGGGTAGTCCTTGAAGCTGATGCCCTCAGTTTACCTGCACAAGCAATTGCAAGTGACACACACTCTCCTTAACTCACATTAGTAGGCTCCACCCAGATCTGAACTCATATGTGAAATTCAATCTTCAGTCCACTTTTCTTTGGCTGAGTGTGCTGACTGCAATCCAGCAGGCAGGGCTGCTGTGCTGGTGCTGTCAGGTATAGAGACAATGGTCCTGGAGCAGGACTGACACCAGTTATTTTCATACAACACAGGATGCCACACAGCAATCCAGCGGTGAAAGGCTCCTAATATCTTTGCTAATATTAGAAGCAGCACAAAAAATTACAAAGGTGGTAGATGAGCTGAATGCACTTGGGGACAGTCAGTGAAACTAGCAGGGGATCAACTTGAAACAGATAAAAGAAAGTACTTCTTTAGCAATCGGGAATGAGCTTCAGGAGCTTGCTGCCATGCASTGCTGGAGAAGCTGACAGTATCAGCAGGTTTAGAAGGGATTAGACAGATCCAGGGACTACAGGCCCATTAACAAGATAAGGCAGGGACATGCCCTCTGTGGTATCTGTCACATCAGACACTCAGCTGGGATGCTGGGGGAGCACAAGGGGAAAGGCCTGAAGAAATAAGCCAGGCTTGCACACACTTAACAAAAAACATCTCTCTTCTTGCAGCTGCATGATAAATCACTGGTCCAAAACAGTTTCATGTACTTAATCKAGAAATGAGTTTTATCCCTAAAGCACTGCATGAGTATTCAGTTACTACAKAACCCTAGATTCCCATGAGCTGACTAATGAGCTCAAGTAACACACTCAACCAAGAACCAGGAATCTTCTTCATTCCAGGCTCTGATCCTTATTCCACCAGCCCCTCACTGTATGGGCTGTCCCATTACTTAGCCCCCAGTTGTCACCCATTCCTGTGTCCTGGACTAACACAAATGCCATTTTACAGATACTCAGACTGCAAAATCCTAAASGAACCGAGTGAACAAATCTTGCATGAGGTACAGAAAAAGATGGAGACAGGGAAAATTAAATGCTGATGAAATACTGCACAAATGAGTAACACAATAACATCCCATTTACAGCTCTAAAAGCTAAGGATAATAATGTATATTGCATTAAGAAATTAAGGCAATTTTGAACTTTCTTAGATTTTTGGAGGCTGAGACCCAAAACTTCCTCTGCCCCTTGCATTTATCTTTCCCAGCAATGTAGAAAATAAGCCAGCATGCCAATTTTAAAGCATAAAATAAAATGAAATCGAAACGGATTATTGTTTTTAAGCAATTGCCCTTGAGGCCACCCAACAACAGTGTTTCTAAAGCAGTCCTACCTTTGTTTTCCAACTTGAGCTCCTCTGCTAGCAAGCTGTCTTGTCTGTTTCCAAGCACAAATGCCAGAAATGAGAGGATCAGGGCATCCAAGATTCCAATAATTGCCAGGATATACGCCCAGCGGACTGAACAAGCCCCCAGCGTGTACTTGTCTGTCTTTTCACCACACATCCGCTTTACCTCATCTGAATCCCAGCCATCAGGAAAAATCATACAACCCAGGACGAGACAGGCAGCTTGGAGAAAAAAAGAAAAGGAGAACAATGGGATAATGAGACCAAGCTTTCAATTTGATGAGAACCTACAAAGTTATCATTAAARCAATAGACTTTTTCAACCCGAACTTCAAAGCTAGGTTACTAAAAAACAAGTCACAGAATTACATACTGTGATTAAGTATTTAATATAAAAACCAAAGATGCAACATCAATTGCACACTTTGCTTAAAAAACCTGTTACCTCTGAATCCCTGGCAGGTTTTGCATCAGTTTAATCACATTTTCCTGGTGTGACCAATTTCTTCAATGCAATGTGAAAGAACCACACAAAACCAAAAGAGAAAATGGTTAATAACCTGGATATTCAAAGGTAACACTGGATTACTGTCAAGTGGTCAGGCAAACAATCAGATCAAAAGAGAGGRAAAAAAMCCCAACCTATCATTTCTAGTAATCTGCCCTTTTATCCTAACCCATAAACCCTGGATTTGCTCACTATTCACCACTCTGTCGACGAGCTCTGCTAACGCTTGAGCTGTGATGCTTTGGGATAGGTGGACCTTGTTTGTTGCCAGCAGGCTGGGTGTTGTATAAACTGACCTATGATCAAAAAACTCCAGATTGTTCCAGTAACACTGGTCTTGAAGCCACGTAGAGTAGCCATCAGCAGGAGRGAATAGCATATAAAAATAAAGTAGCGTAAGAAAAATCTAAAAATAATGAGGATGCTGAATGGGTTAATTCCTCAGTTTTTACCTCACTTAAAAGAATCAGAAAATCCATATGCTTTCAGCAATTTTCTGTACTTTTTTAACTTGGAAACAAGCACATTTCCAGCATTAGTCCTTCTTTCTTAATATGGCTGGTGAGATACAATGGATCCTAAACCATCTTTTGCAAATCTTAATATTATRTCGATGCATTACACTCAAAAGTGCAGGTAAACGTGCTAATTGAAAAGAATACATTGTGTAGCTTTCAACCTTTTAAATTTTTGTTGAGTCAGAGTTCTCTTTGGAAACCACAGTTTATGCACCAAGTAGCTTGTGCAACCAAGAGCTGCTGTCGCTGTGGGAACTGTGATGGGTTTCTTGTCTTCTCTGGACAAGCACAGGCACTATCATTTTACATACCTCTAATGCCCACGAAATAAAACCAGATTTACACTGGATCAGTGTGGYGAAATACTGGAAGAGGGATATGTAAACAGAGCTCAGGGATGGTAGCTTCCTTTTGACAGCTACACAATTGCTGTAGACAATGTCTTGAAAGCGTGTCTGCAGAAAATATCTGACATAGAGTAAAAGCTGCACCCAAGGCATTTGACAAATTCCTCCTGAACAGCTCGTTTGTGTGAAAATATAACAGCTTATAATACTTTCAAGGACAATTAGGCTTAGAAACAAGGGTGATTAGATAAGGAMCAATCTACTCAGAACATGCAGGTTGGACAAATTGTAAATTGCGTATTGCCTGCCTTAACTCATTTACACAATTACATAAGATTTTTCARAGGCCTTAGAGACAAATAGTACAATATTTTTCTGAGCTGGTTACACACACTTCCAGAAAGGTTATTTCTCAAAATCAATACGTAAGAGTTGYCCTCACACTTGCAAGGAACTCCACCGAAATGGTGCAGCAAATCTGTAAACTTCTAATATTTGTGAAAATGTCTCTGTTTACCCAGCTGACTGTTGACAAAAMCTTCATTTACTGCCTAACAGCAACTACCAAAGCTGTACTTTTATTAATCATCCTCCACATGTAAGGAAACTTAATGCTCAGTTAATGATCAAGAGATGTGGGATTTTTCTACTAACAGTGCATGAATAATTAGCAAATAAYGACATCTCTGTGTTTTTTTATTACACAGCAGATCAGGCATGTTCTTAGTACTTCCTGAAACTAATTTAACTTTCTTCTTTTATACCTGGGTAATTAAAAAAATGGACCCTTATCTCAGGAATTCAGTGCACAGCTTTCCAGCTGCGTTCCTCAGATTTCCAATTAACTCATCTTTTCTGAATTCTGTTCCTGCATTCTTTGATATACTTGCTTAACTTTCTGGAGTCATTCTGTTGCTTGCAGCCGGACTGCTCTGGATAATAAGACACACAGGTAAATGGTGGCTGGACTAGATTCCTTTGCATAAAGACAGACATCAAGGAGAGGATATTATTATTTTTCCTTTTCCCTGTACAGTTAAGATGCTGTCTACTAAATCACACTTAGTCAACATCTTCAGATGCAGGAATCATACCTTACCTGTAGAGGCTGACATAAGTAAGATTAGTCAACCTTGAGTCTTTATTTGTTGAGGGAACATTTTGTGCTGAATGCCTTTAAGAATAAAGACTTGCTCAATAATATAAACAGGTAATGATTCTTTTATCAGCTACGAGACTGAAAAGACAGGTATAAAATCCACCCACAGATCTACTTTGCATTGCTAGAAATTTTTACATTTAAAACCTTCTAAAGAGGATTAGAAGATTTTTCTCTAAAAGGAAGTTACTTTCAGTTTCATACAAATTTGAAAAATGGAAATAATTTTTTTCAATTTCAGTGAAGCTGCTAAGAGATGATTTTATAACACTAACATGGGTCCCACATCTTTGTCTAAACTTTCACTGTCTCTAATGGCAATGTTACTGAAATGGAAAGCTAACAAAAGCTACTACTGTTTTACTACTAAGTAGTAATAGTGTTCTAATGAATTCAGAAAGTTTTGGATTTGAAAAGTTCACCAGCTAAATGAAAACACTTAGATCATCMGTTCCTACAGCTGATTCAAGTAAGGAAAAAGTTTAATCTCTCTGGGTTGAAAGCAGTTTTCTATGTGTGATCTGGAAACAGATCACACATAGCCCAGATAACCTTCCTGAGCCTGCAGACAGCCCAGCCTAGGACCTCTGTAGCTACCCAAGGGCCTTCATGATAAGCAGCAGGGGGAAGCTGATAAACAACTGACCAGTGTCACTGACACCATTCAGAACCATTTGGGCAACTGTAAAACTTGGGAGTGTCTTATCCACATTATTTTCCSTTTGGCTGCTTGAGAAAGCTCCTGGCAGGATCATTACCTTTGCAATGCTGGCCCTGGGTTTCCTCCATTTCTTCCTCTCCTGTGATGACAAGGTGACTCCCTCAGTAGATGAGGGAGAGGCTGTGGATGTCATACACCTACGCTTTACTAAAGCCTTTGAGATGCTTCCCACAGCATTCCTCTGGATAAACTGGCTGCTCATGGCTTGGACTGGTGTAATTTTCACTCGGTAAAAAAAAACAAAACTGGCTGAATGGCCAAGCCKGGAGAGTGACGGAGAATGGAATTAAACCCAGGTGGGGCTGGTCCCAGGGCTCAGYGCTGGAGCCAGCCCTGTTTGATATCTTTATCAATGACCAGGACAAAGGGGCCAAGTGCACCCACACGGAGTTTGCAGATGACACTGGGTGGGAGTTTGATTTACTGGGGGCAGGAAGGCTCTGCAGAGGGATCTGGGCAGGCTGGATCGATGGCATGAGGTTCCAAGTGCTGGGTCCTGCACTTGGGCCACAGCAAGCCCATGGAATGCTACAGAGCGGGGCAGAGTGGTTGGGAAGAGGCCCAGAGGAAAAGGACCTGAGGGTGCTGGTGACAACAGCTGAACATGAGGCAGCTGTGCCCAGGTGGCCAAGAAGGCCAATGGCATCCTGGCTGTATCAGAAACTGTGGCCAGTGGGACCAGGGCAGGGATTGTCCCCTGTACTCAGCACTGATGAGGCCACACCTCGAGTTCTGTGTCTAATTTTGGGCCCCTCACTACAGGAAGGACACTGAGGAGCTGGAGGGTGTCCAGAGAAGGGCAGCAGGGCTGGGGAAGGGTCTGGAGCACAACTTTGATAAGGAACAACTGGGGGAGCTGGGGGTGTTCAGCCTGGAGAAAAGGAGGCTCAGGGAGACCTTCTCACACTCTACAACTGCCTGAAAGGAGGGTGTGACCAGGTGGGGGTCTCTTCTCCAAGCTAACAAGCAACAGGATAAGAGGAAATGTCCTCAAATTGCACCATGGGTGGTTTAGATTGGATATTAGGAAATATTTCTTCCCTGAAAGTCTTGTCAAGTATTGGAAGAGGGGGTCCATGGAAGTGGTGGAGTCACCATCCTGGACATTTTTAAAAGATGTGTTGATGTGGGGCTTGGGGCATGGTTTAGTGGTAGTTTCGGCAGCGTAGAGTTAAAGGTTGGACTCAATGATCTTAGAGRTCTCTTCCAACTTTAATGATTCTGTGATTCTATGATTCATATGAGACATGAGAATGCTTGTGTTGGAAGAGACTTTACARACCATCTAGTTCACCCACCAGGTTGCTCAGAGCCCATCCAATCCAGCCTTAAACACTTCCAGGGATGTGGTACCTACAACTTCTCTGGGCAACCTGTCCCCGTGCCTCACCACCCAAACAGTTGCTTTCTCCTACATAATGGAGTCTGGTGATGCTTTTCAAGCTTTTAAAAAATAATTAATAAACAGTAGTTRAACATGCTTTATATATTTGCATGTCTTCCTAAAAAAGTTTTTTTCTTGTGTGAACAGCTAACAGAAACTGTCACATGGTTCTCCTTCAGGGCTTTGAGTGACAAGACAAATTATTCATACTAGGAGAGAAAGCCCAGGATTTTTACCTCCTGGGATGAAAGGATGCAGATACAACACTTTCAGAGATTGGAAACAGACACTGAATTGGTGCTGGCACTGACAGACTTGTGACTCTGACCAAGCTAATATTATCACAGCCTGTACTCTGTGCATGAGCTCAAATGGTAATTAGCAAACAAGTAGTTCATGATCCTGTGGTTGTGCCAAATACGGTGACAGATTAATATTATATCATTGAATGAAATGAGGTTCTATTTATAAAAAAGCTGACTGCTATGCAGGAAACCAGTGCTGAGAAATTCCTGCTGGCAGGACTCCTCTCTCATCTTCATTCTTTTTCCTGACAACATACCATATAAGCTTGCGTGTAGAGTATGGTGATGGCAAGTTTCCTAATAAAGGAGTAAAAGAAATGGAAGGGGAATTATGCTGACCATCTCATTTCTTTCCATGCCCACACATGCAAGAGCCTTCAAACCTCTGTGGTTCCAAAATGCAAGAGGTTTTTTGTTCCCTAAATTGTATTTATAAAACCAGTGACCCATTAAAACTCCTGTAAACTGAACAGAGTTTTTGCCAGCCATGTTGATGATTAGGATTAGTCTTTCAGCATCTTGTAGCTGGGAAAGAAAGAAATGCTCAGTGGAGGGGGCTGAAGGTGCACTGAAGGTGGCTGAAGACATAGGGTCAAATACAGTCCTGAGTGAAGAGAGAGGCTACACACCCATCAACTGAGATTGTTTTAAGTGATGTGAAGTGCTGCTGAGTGAGACAATAATCCTCTGTGTCTATATTTATGTTGTGACTTGGAGGAAATGTGCAATTTTGAAAAGAATGCCTTCTATCTCTCCATTTACTGATTCCATCCACAGAAACAGTTCTGCTGCATGCAAAACAGTATTTCTGGAGGAGCCAGAAGTTCATTTCTAGAAGTTCTTCAAAACTGAGTGGGAACTTTAAAATGCTGGCTCAATGTGTGGGCTTTATCGCCACAAAACCTATGCCTAAGAGAAAGCTGATGAACTGTGAAGAACTTTCATAATACCTGAAATACTTCTTGTGCAATACAAAGAGGCAAATGTCATGCAAGACTTATTTGATGCTCTGTTTGAAGGCTGCCAGATGCAATGTCCACMTTTGAAGAGGCTCTTCAGCAAGATGCCAGYTGGCTCCCCAAGGAGAAGACACAGCCTGTTAATTTGTGCATAAGCAGACTGAAAATTCCTGGCGGTGCTCTTACAGGGCTAACCACATGACTGCTGTTGAGTATGAGACAGTCAGTGAGAAAAGTGTAATGAAATTCAAGATTTAAGGGCAGTGTTCTTAGAGAGCTGGAGTGGTAAAATCCTATATGGACTTCTGTGCCCTGGGCTTCCATGTGGGACAAGGGAGATTCCCTGWGGAATTGCTCCAGGACATTGATGTGATGCTCCCATATAGATGGTGCTAAGGGGGAGGAAGAAGTAGGAGAACCTCCCACTGCATTCCTGAGATAATATTAAAGATACGATGATATTATGGCCATTTGACTTATTAGGGCCTGGAGTTTCTGATGCCAKATCTGATACACATATAAAGAGATATTTCACTTACTGATTTTAAGAAAAGGGAAAAAGAAGACCAAACATTCAGTGATTGTCTTTTGTGGAAAKTGGTAGCGAGGCAGGTGTTAGGGTCAGGGAAAAAGAGTGGCTGAGTAGARAGGTAGCAGACATTTTGGTGCCTGCTAATTATGCTTAGACAGCAAAATGGAATAATTTGATCRGCTGTTACAAGATGTGAAGCTGGATATAACAGAAATAGGGGTGAGTGACAGCTATACTCARAGATGAGGACTATAGAACATGAATTGTTCAGAAACAACTGAGAAAGTGAACCAATGTTATATGGAGAAATGTGTTAAACTGTAAATAAGTAGAAAAGAATAGCAAAGATAGTGCAATCTACTTCAGTTAAATCAACTGTAAGAGAAATGTTACTACACTAAGGGGAYCTTTTTCAGACCTCATGTTGGATTCATGTTTGGATAGAGAATTCTTTGATTTGATAGAGACAGAAATTCTGTGTGGGGTTGTATCATCCTGGGAACATTTAACTTCCAAGTTTTGATCATTAGCCATGATAATTAAACTTTGAGATTAATGCAGTTCTATGAATAATTTAGTTGGTACAACAACTATATTAGCTGGAGAATAAAGATAATGTAAGAACATCATAGATTTTTATAAGTGTGTGGCAGGTGACTCACAAGGTGGGTCCCAATGACTCCCTGCAAAAGAACACAACTTMTGGTGTTCCAGCCATGATTATATGMAATATGTATTTATAGTGCCTTGTCCAGAAAAACTGTGGAAGCTGGGGGATGCGGGCCTAATCACAATGTGGGAAAAAAATCCCTAAAAATGTCATGACAACAAACTGCTAATAGCCGTAGCAGAGATGACTAACTGATGAAGAGTGGGCAAACTGAAATCATACAGKACAAGAGATAAAAATACTTCTGAACAATGGATCATGTATGGAAGGTGGCACAGCTGGAAACCCACAGGATGGTGCACATTGAAAGTTGCATTTACACTGTATCACCTCCTGTGGTGTGACCAAAGGTCCTGGGATCTAATGATTTTTTTTCTTCTTATTTTCTGTTTAAAGTACCTAAAATTGTACAAGAACTGTGTCACAACACACTAGAGTTTTCTATAACATGTCTTTGTGCTAGAGGATGTGTGTTTCGAGGTCTGTGTGTCAGCTGGGGGCCAAGCCCAGAGTTCACAGGAATAACAAAGGCACTGGGAGCCRCCTGTGCTGAGGGCCATGACCTGGGTGTGAGTTGTCATGCAGGGAGGYTGTTTGATGCTCTGGGCATATCAAAAATGCACTTTTCTCACACGCTAGACCATTGAAAGTGTTTATTTAGAATGCTGTCACAGAGGAGTGTTGCATCTTTACAATTTAACGTTAACTTCTCTTGGTAGAACCTGTTCTCCAGCCAGAACATATCAAACCACAGCATTCTGACAGGTACTAGATCTGATTAATTAATAAATTCAATGTAAGTACTGTGTAGGCTACATCAGGCAGTCTGGAGAATAGGGGTTAATATGAATGGCTAGACATTTCCTGAGATACACACAGATGACATTCCACCACAAGTTGCCGATCCAAATAGCGAAGATATTTTAAACATTGTCTTGGTAAAGAGAAGGAAGAGCGAAAAAAACTTTACTTTCAATGATCATGAGTCAATTCAATTTAAATAAAATGAGGATATGAATAAAAATGTTTCTGAACCTGGGTTTTAATGTGTATTTCAAAGGGACAAACTTTTTAAAAGGCTAAAGAAACTGCTAACAAGTTAACTAGACTGAAGAAGTTCATATTAATTGTAGGGCAAACCCTGGATTTCTTCTGGACAAGGATGTAGATTTTCTGAAGTATCTTGATAAGATAACTGAAATTACAGGGATACTTTCAGCTCTGTATCAATGACTAACAAGCTCTGTTTCATTCCACCCTCATTACCTACCTTGCCAAAAAAGCCTTGGAAAAAAGAAAGATGTGAGCAGACACCATAGAAATTCCAGGAAAATAAACTAATCAGCAAAGAAAGATGCATTTTAGAGACTAGATAATGCAGGTCTAAAAGATAGCTTGCCAAAAGTCAAGCTATGCTAACTTTCAAGACAAACTGAAACAAACAGTCAAATAATCTTCCATCAAATTAGTAAAGAAAGAACAGAAGCAGATACGGAGTRGGGCTTGGGTTAGGACCTAATTCTTTGCCTCATTTTTCAATGAGRAGGATGATAGAGAAGAGGAAGTTGATGCTGTGAAAGCTGGGCATGAGCACCTGGAAATGCAAACTCCTGCCTCCAAGTCCATAGCATAGAAAATGATCATAATGTGCTGCAGCTGCAGGGATGGACCTTCYGACCCCAAACACTGAAATAACCAACACATTGAACTGAAAAGATGTTAGGAAGGTTTTAAAAATCAAATTTATTGTTGAGATAGTGATGAAGAGCACATGTGCTACCTAAATTTCAAGGGGAAAAAGACAAAACTGAGAACTGAAAAATAATTGGAGCAACCGATCATCAAWCAGTTTTATCCCAGTTCTCTGAATAATTATTGAAGGAAGAATAATTAAACACATGGAAAGAAATACAAAGTGGCACACTTTACAGAAAACATTTGATCCTGTGTCATATTGAAACACTAACTGGAAAATACAGAATTTACATGAGAATTTAAGGGGTTTCTGATACTTGTTCATGGGGAGCTGTCATTTTTTGCTTGAAGGAAAAGCCTCCAGCTGTTGTGAGGATACACTGGGCACCTCAAGGATCAGCCTGGGTGTCAATCATTTGGTTCTCATCAGCAGCTTTGGCAAGAATAGAGGTTTGGTAGTAAATCCACTGATGGGAGGCACTTTCAATGCAGAAGAATTTGGGATGAATGATGAAAAAAAGAAAAYGTGTATGTTGATCATCCCTTGGCAGACATTGGCGAAAATGTACCAATAGAAAATAGTTTTAGCAGTATGACCGAGATTTTTTAAGCATAATGTAATCACTAGACCTATCTGGTCTGGTGGTTTCTAAGCTTTAGAAGAGTGGGGTTTGGAATSACCAGTTAATCAGAGCAAGGCCATTTTAGGATGTAATGAGGTCTTTTAGGAAAGGTATCACGTGAAGCTGTAACTGCCCATAATAAGGGCACCAGATATGAGGATTTAGTAGCTCTCTTCCTGGCCCATGTTCTTATGAGGAAGCTGAGAGATGAATATATTTGAAATTAATAAAGGATGAAATCTAGGGAGAATGGCAGCCAAAGAATTAGGACCTTGAGGGAACTGTAAAACAAAAATGTGTTATTTAAATCAAACTGAAATGAAAATCTAGCAGAATCAATGGGGATAAGAGGCAAATAAGCAGCTCTCTGCTGGGCTCTCTCACTATGATCTTTATACAAATTTGTCATTCTTCTCCTTTATTAAAGGTTTCAAAATGTGATGGCAAAGAAAGAAAGAAGAGAGGAATAAAGTGATTTTCTTTTTCTGCCAGTCCTCCTCCAAGCTGACCTGAGCTCCCTGACAAACACCTGCATCTACAACAGCCTGGTTCTAGACTTGGGCAGTGCATGCCTCCAACTTGTTTCTAAAACTACTGCAATTCCAAGCAAATCTAAACATGCTGGCAAGGGAAGAAATCTGGGAATGAACCAGCCACTGTTTTCAGGACAAAAAAGGCAAAAATCTGAAGGTTTCTGAGGTGGAAACAGAACAAAGAAGCAAAAGATATTAATATAAAAAGAACATTTCTACATCTAAGCCTATAAGTGGTGTCCATAATAAATACCAGGTTGAATCTTTTGTTTGGCAAAACTAACAACTTCACAGCCAGTTAGYACTCATTTGAAAAAAAGGATGTGCAAACCTTTAAAAAACCATSGCAGTGTTGCCTAGAAAACAGATCTGCATGCCTTACAGTACACTGAAGGATTTTATGGAAACACAAGGGAACTGCTCCCAGAGAGGGGCAAGAGCTATTTAACTGAAAGGGCAATCTTGGCATCTGAACAAATGGACATAAACCATCCAGAAATACATTTAGGCTGTAAAGAAGAAGGCAGTTTTGAATTGTCAGGGGATAGGTTCTGGCACAAGCTCATTAGCTGCAGCCATGCCAAAAAAGTTTGAAGTYGTCCAAGTGTATGCTGTTAAACACTTACTAAAGACGGGGTTTGATCAGTGTATTAAAATAGTATTAGGATGTGTTTCTCTGTCAGGCTAAATTCAACTACTCTGGGCCTTTAAGATAACTGCAAGAGGTCTTGCATCAGACACCAAAACCCCAGAATCATCACTTTTCTCAGCATATGAACTTTGCAACAGCTGCAGAGCCGGACACAGACAGCGCAAACAGCACTCACTTGAGCCTCAGGGCAGGAGCAGCACTGAAGTCAAGCCTGAGGCTTGAGAATTATGGGCATTTTGCTGAAAAGCTTCAGATTTATTTTCCTTTGACCATAAATTTAGCAAATCTCTCTACCTGGAGAAACCGTGCCCCTTACTGCAGTCAGCAAAGCCCCTTGCTGTTTTCTCTGCTATGGCTGAACTCTGTGAAACCAGTCCAGCTTGCACTGCATGATCATGGAGCTCACAAGCWGCAAGGCTTCCCAACACTGTCACCAAACTCCATCCACACCACTGCAGTTTTGGACTGCAGGGGCTTGTCTGCATCTCGCTTGGTGCCATGTGCTGCTAACAACAGCTTGTWAGTAATGCATTAAGGAATCAGCCCCCACAGACTACTGCTTCAGAAAAACATCTGCTATGACGTCCTGGTTGTGTTCACTGTTTCATTTACATGACCACCTGAGGGTGTTTGATAGCCTTAATTAGTAATTATTGGAAAATGGGGTAACTCACCCATCCAGTCAATGAAATAGCACAGGTCAGCCCTCGACAGCTGAGAGAGGGAATTAAAAACAGCCACCAAGAATTCAACCAGCTGCCATCTGACCTGCACTTTGTGGTCATTCCATGAAAGGAACACRAACAATAAAACCACTTGTTGGAGGAAATAAAAGAAGGTGGGGGTGGAGGGTGTAGTTGTCTTAAATGTTCAGAGCCTCTTCTCCCYCTGTGTGGCTGCCCTTGGGGTGCTGGTGCAGAACGCTGACTCAGCACACCGAGGGGCAGATGGGGAGCAGTGAAACACCTGCAGTACAAACTGCTGCCAGGCAGCTGCCTGTGCCTGCTCTTGGTCACCGTCCAGAGGAGAAATCCCTCCCTCAGAAGCTGACTGAAAGATTCACGCAATTGCTTGGCAGCAGATAAGATCATTAGCCCCTGGTGAGATCTCTCCGCTGTAAGCTGAGATGCAGGTTCATGGCCTCCCTGACGTTCTCTGCCAAAGCATGACTATGATTCCCAGAATATAATGCATCACCATAAGGAAATTCGATTTAATGTTGAAATGAGAAGTGTTTTAAGGTCGACAATTTATAGGCATTCAACCCCCTGTCTGTGAGCATGACAGTCATGYACCCTGTGCCCTCACTTGGAGCTTCGTGTCCTCGTGTACTTCAGTGCAGAAGGTGACATTTCAGAAGGACTGACTGAAGTCAAGTAGAAAAATGACGAGATGCACAAGAAAGCATTCTGTCATGAGCAAGGAAAGAAGACAGGGTGCAAGGAAAGAAGAAGTAATTGAGTTGAGGAGGGCTCTTTTTCTCTTGTCTTTTGTAAAGAATTAATGCTCTGCTAGAAATTGCCCTACAGCTGAGTCAATGCCATGCTTTCCTTGACAGGCAGGAACTGTACTTGCCCTCTTTGAGACAGTGGCTCTTCATCCAAGTATTAAAATCTGTTTGGAATTTACCCATGTACTCTGTCAGAGGGTTCCAGCTAGGTCTGTATGGGAAGATCCACCTCCAGACTGGTTTCATTCCCCTTTTAAAATCAGCAACCTTCCCAAATTAGCCTCTGCCCAGCTCCCCATCTCCTCTGAACAATGGGACCCATCCTTGCATCTCAGAGTGGTTTGGGAGATAGGAATAAAGTGGTTCAGGGTTTGAAGCACTTTTATACTGCAGGCCAGGGGGGAGTGGAAAGTGCAAGGCTRAAGGGCTGTGCTGAGGGGAGCACCTGGGTATGTGAACAGACAGGGAGCAGGAAGGCAGCAATATGGGGCAGCGTCTCCTGACGAAAAATGTGGAAGTGGAAAGAGGCAGCCTTGTTGTTGAGTTGGAATGCTAARATTTAACTAAAATCATTGCAATCACTTAAATCTGATTTCCCAAGCAGTGCTAGCCGATATTGCAAATGGGCTGGCACAGAGGCAAGGCAAGTTCTGAACAGATGATAAAGGCATCGACTTTTGTATAGTTCCTTCCAATGCCCCTGAGGCAGCCACATACATCTTTATGCCTGCACAGCTTGTCATGTGCTATTCTTCACTTATCTCTGCTATAGCTCTTCCTGATCCCTGAGCAGCTTTCCTTGGAAGAAAAGAGAAATGKACAATGGGCCCCGAGACTGCTCAGCTGCATTTCTTCTTCATTCAAGTTGACATTTGGCAGCAAGGCTTTGCTGCCTTTCAGGAGCTGGTGTCTCATAGAAGCTAATGGCAGCAGAGGTWTTGGGGGCTTTGCCTCCCCTCTGAGAATCTCAGCCCTGGATGGTGGGAGAGCCCTGGGGAGTGAGTCTGGTAACACCGGAGATGTTTTTGTACTTTGCCTTTTTCCTGATTGAGGGAGGCCTACTCTGACCTAGGGCCAAGCCTGTGAGATTGCTGAGCCTTCTAAATTCATTGCTTTTGACATGGCAGACTTGATAAATTTCGAAATATTTCAAAAAACATGGAAAACTTCTATATTAATTTTGTAAATATCTTATTATAATCATATTTTCAAGCACATCTCATCTTGCCTTTGCTATCTAGTCTGTCTGATCAATAATGTGTCCTATTTTGTTAGGTACAACTGCAACAGTCCTTGCCTCAGTGCTTTGGTGCTCCCTCAGTGCTTCCAGCTCATAACTGGAAGGGTTAACTTTGGAATTTCACTTCTACAGAAGTATATTTCTGTGCCTGTATTTTTTTGAGCCTTGTGGATTAACCCCAAGATTTGCACTATACAGCAAAGTTTACCAGCACAGGAGTCAGCAAATCCGTGTGTGCATGCACATGCAATTTCAAGTCCTGACTAGGTTTATGATAWCCATATGTAATACCTTTTTGAACATTTTGGAAGYCCAGGACATGTACTATTCTAGTGCTGCAATGCCTTTGAGGGAAAGTAATTCTTAGTACTTYCAACACAGCAAACAACTGCTGCCAAACAGCAGTGCTGATTTTCAGCATTGATGCCCAGAAGTCACAGTAAGTAGGTCTCCCTCCATTTAAAACTTCTAGCAAATGCTTATTAATATACCACTGCTGGAGATTTCTGCCTAAGAAAGTATGATGTATGGTCAGATATTGAAAGGACTGGAACAATRTAAGGCAAAGCAGGAAAGCAAGGCAAAGGTAAAGATCTGACAAGGTCAYAAAACCCACTGAGACTGACATGGACTGCCAAAAAAGCTGAGTGGGTACTTGCAAAGTTATGTATGAAGCTTGAGGGCTTGCTAGGTGACCTCTAAAACCCACAAGGACAYGCTGCCCACTGGCTCATTTGGAAGAATGGACCAGGAGATGTGTTGCTTCCAAATGGAATAAGATTCTAACCCAACTGGATCCAGAGATGGGGCCAGAGGAAAGAAGAGTTTAACTGGGATTGCAATAACTGCGTCTTCTTTCAAAAATGTTCACAGGTTCTTTTCTATAAATAAAAAACAGCTGAAAAATGTGTATAATAAAATTGTTTTCTGAAGCAACTGCTTTAGTTTCACTCTGGTAAGCATCAGAAAAAAAATCCCACAAGCAACTCAAAATGTTCCTGAATGCATCAGGCAGCAAGTGCTTGTATCACCACAGTGCAAGAACTGACAGACAGCGTAAAAGGTATTAGAGCATTTCAATGGATGTACAGAAAATACAACACCTGCCTCGTGAACAATCCAGGATCCTGTCATTCACATTACTTGGGTTYTGAAAATTAATGTTTAGATTAGGCATAAGCCTCAAGTGCTCATCCCATCAGAATCACCACTGGCTACAGTAATTTAGCAATCTTTAATGCATCATTCCTACCTCTACTACCTCYATTACCCGTGACACCCATGAATTCATTTCTCTGTCTCACAAGTCTATTTGCATTGGAAAGTGGTACTAAAGTGATTCAAAGTGACAGGGTTGAGAGCTTCTGACCTATTCCAAACAAATCTGTTATAAGTATACMAAATTTACTTCAGAGTTCATGAAAATTTCTTTGAAAATCTTTAGTTTGGGGAGGTGCATACATAAATCTGCTGACAAACACCCTAACCATGATGATGAAGACATGGGCCTATGGAAAACAGGTTCTCTAATTCTCTCCAAAAGTCCAGGTTCAAAGTGTGAAGGAAAGCAGAGGGTGGAGTGTTTAGTTCAGTGGAAACACAGGGACTCCAGAAATACAAAGGGAAGTGATGGCATGCAGCTCCTGATGAGTTCAAAAACAGAGACAGAAAAATCAAAAAATTCCTTAAAACTTGTACAGCAGCAGTCATCCTGCATGGCCTCTGTTTGGTATTTAAGACAAAATACTGGGTCACGATTTGCATCTCATTAAGCCCAAGAGAAACTGAGACAACCTGTAATTTGTGCAGGACTCTGTGATGATGGGACTCTACAGCTTTGCAGCAACTGAGACCAGAGAAATGGCATCAAATAAAAGTAACCTCAGCTGCTGATATACTCTATACATTCYGTTGGTATATTCTGTATATTCTATATGGATAAATAAAATACATAAGAGCTACCTCACTGACCAGAGAAATTATACTGATCTTGCCCAGTGGTAAACTGGACAACAACAACCAAGTGTTTTTATTTGGMTTCATTGCTAGAACCATTTTTGATTAGCAAGAAAGTGCTGTTGAATTGTATTAAGTGTGACCATGGTAACTAAGTAAAAAGGTGCTGCTGTAAATTTGGTGGAAGTAATTTGTGTATCCAAGAATTATGTTTTTACGTGTTAACTTCTGTGCTCCCCAAACTGAATGCATGAATTACTAAAAAGGCACAGTTAAGGACTGGTTCTTTGGAGCTTTGTCTTGTGTGCCTGTGGGACTCCTGTGATGTCCCTGCACCAGCCTGGGGGTACCTTGCTTCTGCCTAGCAGGGCTGTGATGWGCAGGGCAAAGAACTATCCTTATCTCACCAATTCAAATATTAAAAAGTCTTCCTGCTTAAGCAAACCACAATTTCTGTAATGAAATCCTCGTGGCCAGGCAGAAACAAAGCTTAGAAATGTCATTATTCCGATTGAATATAACCAACCTGATCTGACAGTGAGCAGATTTTGTGTCAGATCCTGTGCAAAGCCATACTCAGAGCCTTGTGCAAAAAAACACAATAATGGCCTCACTTACTTGGATTTCAGCTTCTCTGGATATAGATATGTGGCCCTGACACCCTTTGCCAGCCAGGGCTGCCAGCTATAATGCCTTCCCTCTTACTAGGTCAAAGTACTTCTCATTTTTGGTAGCACTGAGTGAAACATTATTTCTAGAASTTTTTTTGCCAATAAAGAGTGCAGCAGGTCAGTGGAAACATTTCAAACATTCAGGTTGATCATTGTGAACTCTACTGACTGAGTACAACCTGAAAGCATTTCTGAGAAAAACTCTAAGTGCTCTGTTTTTATTGAGAATCCTTCAAAATAAAGTGCATTTTCATCAGAGGTAGAAAAGATGTTATTTGAGGTTTATCAGCCATTGATTTTTCCTGCCAAGTCTGCCACCATTCTTTTTTATCAAATTCCTATATGCCTTTAAAATTATTCTTACCACTTTTGCTTGACCTGCTGACCCTTCCTGGTCACTTGGTTATCTGTGTAATGGTTTGTAATTCCAAATAATCCACATTTTCTTGTTCTGTRCATGTTGGCTGATGCAAGGTCTGACTACTTTGTTTTCATATTGACAGAACATATGGAAATGTTTCCTGTGATTTCCCTCCACTTCTGCATCTGATCCATCAGCATGACTTTCATCCTCTTATATTTATGTTATTGATTACATGTTTCTTCTTCACCTTCTCTCATGCCTTTGGTGTCTTCTTAATCTTGATTAGGAAGCTAATTAGATTAAGGTGATCACTGCTCAGGCAGTTATCACGTCACCTACCATCTGTTGCTCAGGTTATTTTTTCTCTCTGCCAATCCTCTTTCTACCCAGCACACAATGGATGGGTTTATACATTGTCTACAACACAACAGACAGATTTTATTCAAGATTCRACATTTGCCTATATATTTGTCTGAAATGGGGAAATGAAAAAAGCTTTTTCTCAGAGATGGGTGCCAGTACTAAATATTTTTGGGAACCTSTGTCTTACAAGATGTAAGAGATTTAAAAGGGACTCCAGTAAATACCTAGAGTACAAGAAGGTGAGATTAGAGGTGATATCTGATGGTCTTCCCAATTTATGGTACTGTTCCTGAGCTCTCACTTCTTTCTTCTCAGTCTTCCACTGTGCTCATTGATTTTTCTATTCAAATGTTTCCTCTAACTTCTCTGCAAGGATTTCCCCCACTTCTCAGTTGATCATTTCCACATGCTTCCAGCAGGTATTTCTCCATCTTCTCCTGCCTGTCTTCTTCTTCCTCRAACATGTCAGCAACATTTGCAGGCTGATTGCACCCTTGGTGCTGTCAGTCACTCAGACACATTCCTRTTTTCCCTTTCCAGTGAGCGGCAGATGCAAATATTTTCAAAAACTTAAATCTTCCTGTAGGGACCTGGATTTAGTTGGCTTTATTTGGGGTTTTTAGTGCTTTAACTATATCTGAATTCTTTATGTGTCTACATAAAGACTTTAACTATATCTGAATTCTGTATGTGTCTACATTATGTTTGGGGCCCAGGCCACTCTTAACTATCCCCAGTCTCTTATTCATGCATTAAAATCCTCCCAAGCCAGTAAGAAACAAAAATGCTAAACACTAACAGTTTATGTTAAGATTGCAATTTTTTTTGGTTTCAAATTATTAGTGCACAAGAGGCACCTCATTGCCTCCCTCACCTTGGTGGCAAAAAGAGGGGCCATGAGGACACCCCTCTGCCAGTGCCAGGGGCAGGAGCATTGTGTTGTCACAGCTCTGTCACTTCCAATAATGCATCCAGCCTCTACAGAGCAACAGCCCTTTGCTGATATGAAACTTCTTCATAACAGACTCTGTAACACTTGGAGATAAGGTCTGTAAGATTCCATTTGAATAAATGCCACTCTGATGATATGTTTTAAAGGAAAAGAATTCCTTTTGACAGCAAATSAGTACATATTATTTAGGTGCCTACTGACTGTTTTAGCTCCTATGAAAATCCGCTGGAATGGGTAATCCAAATATCTTTACTGATCTGGTTCTCCACATATCTGTGTGTGGACAGCCAAGGAAGAGAATGTAATTGAAAAGCTCAAAAGAACATAACAATATAAATCCAAGTGCACTAGGTCACCATTTTCTCCTTGTGTCATCGTCCTCATTCCCATATCCCCACACCCTGTCCCCAGCTGTGGGCAGCAGCCCTTCTCTGGGGCGTTCTGCCAATCTCACACAATCTGCAGTTCTGTGGAGGTATCTTTACACTTAAGGACATTTAATGAATTTTTCCTTMCTCAAATAATTTTCCCAGCTGATTCTTGTAAGCTTTCAGTGTCCATAATGTCCTGAGGTAAGGAGTTTTTTTTCCAGATGACTGGAAAAAAAATTAAATTTTTACCTGCTTCTTTTTATGGTTCTAATTCCTGCATTGGAATTTAAGAGTGGACTATATTCTTTCCCATATACATTCCACTTTTATCCAGACCCATCCCCTGTATCTGYTATGCCATGGCTTTGCAAGGATGAAGAGTCCTAAGTCTGTCCTGATATGGTAGAGATTTGCTGCCTCTGTTCATCCCTGCTCTCCCTGTCTGAGCATTTTTCACATCTAATCTGCTGAACCATAATTTCTACTTCTAAAATCCATTCTGGCTATCCCCAGTGTGTATGTCATGTTTTCCAAATGGCCACTAATTCAACATTTCTATCATCACTTTGCCAATACAGCCACCAACTTCCTGTTCTACAGTTATTTTCCCCCCCTCTAAACACTTTGAAACAAGATATAAAATTAGCAATATCCCAGTTTCTAGTCCCAAAGAAATTTTAAACAGAAGGTCAGACAGTGCTGTCAAAATGTTGAATACTTCATCCTTAAGTTCTTTTAAAACTGTTACTGTTCATCCTTCTGATACATTATCATACATTTAMTCTATTTTTCCCATAAACTTTGCAATCTCCATTTCAGTTTGAAAAAGAGCATCTGATAAATCTCCYGGAAGAAAGACTTCCAGTGTGGGAACCTCCCCAAACTCCTTCAAAGTGACAGAAGATTAATTTTAGATTCTTTTCCTAGAACATCCCTGACTTTTCTGAGACTTTTATCAGAGATTTCTCWGAGACTTTATTCTTTGATCATCTTCCTGGACTTCTGGCAGATTTCCTCCTTCTGACTTTTTTTTTTTTGCAGAAGGATTAGTAGCTTTTATGCCTTTTACTAGATGTTCCTCAAACTTATTTTGCTCTTTTTTTAAAATTTTTTTTTGTTCTCCCTCATAATGCTTGAATTGCCAGAGTTTAAAGATGTCTTTATTTTGCAAGCTCCAGAGTTCACAGATTACAGCTGTAGGGCTAATTCAGAGGGAAATATTTGAAGTTCATAAGGGCTCAGTGCTCCATTTGCTCTTAGGAACAGTTACAGTAGAGGTTTGCGAATTCAGAAGCTCTTGAGCATTTGCATCCCCCAAGATACATAGAAGAGAAAAATCAGTAAATTTGCTCTCCTAAACCCAKTCACAGAAGATGCAATATTTTAGTCCACGACTGCTGGACTTTATCTTTGCTGATGCAGCAGGCATAAATTCTATGAGCCACATTGATAAGTGAAATGTTTGTTTTAGAGCATGAGAAAAACTATATTTCCTCCTGCTGGGGAAGAATYATGGTGCCTTCAAACATTGCCTCTGGCTGACTGCCCCTAACACATGGGACTGCTGTGCAAYGGCACCTCAGAGTCCACACACTGTGCCTGTGCTGTCAGCTCCAGGATTTCACTGGGAATCTCACAGTGTGTTTAAATGGTTACCTTGGTGTGAAAGATTTAGACATTTTCTTAAAAAGATGAATGGAAAGTACACCTGAAGGGTCRTACGCAGATGAAATAATTAAAACTAAATCAAAACAAATCCATCCCTTCACGCCTTCTTTTGGGACCCACACTGAAGCCAAGGCACACAGGAGCCCAGCGTGGTCTCCCAAGGCCACAGAGACCTGGGAATTAGATCTTGAGTCCAGATTCTCAGTACCAGCAGGAGAGCACTCCTGACACTGTGAGCACCGTTCCTTCTCCTGGCAATAGGACCTGCAGTCACATCAAAGGGTCTGCTCTACATACTACACCTTGTTCCTAAATCCCACTCTTGTTTAGAAATGGAAAACTTCAGGTCACCATTGTTTTGAACCCCAAACTCTGGATATTCATGGTAGGAAACTTTCTGGATCCAGAATGGACATATAATTTAAAGACCTTATTTCAGCCCTGCCCTGGAAAGCCATCCCTGGAGGCACAGCCTCTTCTCGGGGTGGGCAGACCCTCTCTGCCATTGCCATGGGGACCTGCTGSTGTCAGCACACACAGGGCTGGTGTGCAAGACAGGAATCAAGAACAGCGTTAGCACAACTTCACTTTCAAACACATGAAATTAATTTATTGCTCTTTTAAAGAACACCAGATCTAAGCAGAGTGATTTCAGGCCCCACTTTTCTAAAGTTCTTCTGTAAGGAGAAATATTTGAACACACATCTTTTTCCTTCTGTGATGTGAACCAGCCTTATGCTGTCAGACTTCTAATTTGACATATTTAAACACCCTGATAGGTTAATGATAGTGTCTGGGATCATAATGCTTGTAACAGCTTCAAACTCCAGGCAACACTTCCAGATGTATCAGTACATTCTACTTACTACATAGATAATATTGTGTAATTTGCTCAGGGAAGATTTAYAGTATGGCTGGCACTGATTAAACACATGCAAGATATCTAAGGTTTGTAAATAGATATGCACAAAGMCTGAAAAGCTGCAAGCATGAATATCATAAAAAATTTCTCTCCCTTGTACACTCCAGGTAATAATAATTACTCAGACTGTGCTTCACAGGATGACACTGCAGCACTTCAGTTCACTGGCTGGGAAGGAATTTACTCAGTAAAGCTGTGTATAAAACACCCCTTTCAACAACAAAGGCTGCACCTGCGCTTAGGTTTTTCTATGTAAATACATTGTAGAGAAAGACAACATGTATAAACAATCCTGAAGCACTGAGAGTAAAGTTTCTTAAAATAAAGAAATAAGGTTTTCTTC